>NC_134234.1:276523547-276826577 GCF_965152275.1 Natator depressus
TTGGAAAAGAGAAGACTAAGGGGGATATGATAGAGGTATATAAAATTGTGAGTGGTGTGGAGAAAGTGAATAAGGAAAAGTTATTTACTTGTTCCAATAGTTTAAGAACTAGGGGCCACCAAATGAAATTAGTGGGCAGCAGGTTTAAAACAAATAAAAGGAAGTTGTTCTTCACACAGCGTACAGTCAACCTGTGGAACTCCTTGCCTGAGGAGGTTGTGAAGATTAGGATATAAGAGGGTTTAAAAGAGAACTAGATACATTCATGGAGGTTAAGTCCATTAATGGCTATTAGCCAGGATGGGTAAGGAATGGTGTCCCTAGCTTCTGTTTGTCAGAGGGTGGAGATGGATGGCAGCAGAGAGATCACTTGATCATTACCTGTTAGGTTCACTCCCTCTGGGGCACCTGGCATTGGCCACTGTTGGCAGACAGGTTACTGGGCTGGATGGACCTTTGGTCTGACCCAGTATGGTCATTCTTATGTTCTTATCTACAATACAGTGGCACAGCTGCAGCACCGTAGCTGTGCCACTATAGTATAGGCATGTCCAAAGCCTTCAGATAATAAATATGCTCTTAACAATGTGCTGGAAGTCTAGATAGAGCATAACTGTGTTAAGGAAAACAAGTGGTTTTGTAAACCTAATGCAGCAGAAAATTTACCTAAAACAGGAATAAAAGAAGCCTAAAATCCTAGAATGTTAGGTGGAATGTAACTGCTATGTTGAAGTCTCTGTGGTCATGTCTATACCATATTTTTCTTCCTAAAAATTTCCCACCTTCATTACCAGGAGGTCAGCTCCACTAGAAGTAGCAGTGTTTGATAATGGTTGAGTGTACAAGGTGATAATGCTTTACTTACCAAGATGTGTGTCTCTGCCTTCTCTGAGCGGTGTTAGACAAAGTGATAGCAAAAAATTCTAGCAGCTGCAGAATCTCTGTCCTAAACTAGTGTTCTTACCATTGCTAACACCAGTGGAGAAGAACCAGTGGAAATGGGAATCTGCTACCATGGGAATTTTTAGGGAAAAAGTCCTACTGTGTACACAGCCTGAAGGTTTGAGGTGATGACCTCATCTTGCATTCGTAAATCTTTAATCCAGAAGCACAGCATTTGTCCTTTGTAAGCATGTACAGTTAATGTGGGTTGACAGTCAGGTCTAGAAATGTTCTGTTCAGAGGCATACACTAAAGTAGAATCAGTTCACATAAACATCCAGACTTTGGGGTGTTTGAGTCCTATTTTGAACTATCAGTCTATTATATTTGTAAAACTGGACTGGAAATCTGGGTGGGAAGCTGAAGAGAGCACTGTGGTGTTTCTCAGACGAAATAAGGAATTGCAGAGGTGCGTGAATTTTTATTTTCACATTTTTTTAAGAGCAATTTTTTTATATATATATATATATATATATATATATATATATATATATATATATATATATATATATAAAAATTTAAATCCGCAAATGAAACTTGGGCACAATTTCGGATGAAGGTTCAGTTCTGATTTTATCTGAACTAGTTCTCCCATCCTTAAATTGTCTAAGGCCTTATAAGATCTGTCCTAGTTGAGCAATTTCTGTTGTTATAATGCTTACATTTGTATATAACACTTCTGGTTCCATTTTCTCTTCCAAAGCTGTGCAAAAGCCAAACATAAAATGGGAGGAAAATGAAGCATTTCTAAAGTATTGTAGAATGAAACACACTTTAAAGGCAATGTATGTATTCAAGTATCCTACTGCTTTTATGGGTTTTAGTGCAGGTGCTACAAAGGTTAATAGCTAGCCTGTCGCTTCTGTTGTAGCAAAAGATTCTTTTAGCTAAATCAGTGTTCGTTTCCATTTAAGGAAGAATGTCTGCTAGAGCCAGTGGTATTTACTAACTGCGCCTGTGAAAACATTCCTTTTTACCCTCATGCTCACTCAGCCTTCTGTTTTCCAAGTGACATTATTACAGGCTTTAGCCTGTAGTCGGAGAAATTAAAAGCACATTTTAATAACATGAGTAGCAGACTCCTCATCCAGACTCCTCCCCACCTCCTCCAAATGGATTTATTATAGTGCAGTTGTAGCAATAACTCTAAATGTTTTTACCTGAACCGTAAACTTTCTGGCAGTAACCTTCTTGGTCTATCACTGGATGCTGAGAGAGTTTACCACAGAATAAAAGTGGTGGTAATAGCAGTTTAATTTGCACCACCTGGGATTTGGAGTTTAATTCATCTCATGGATGAACATCTTGTATTCATTTCCTCACCCACCCACCAATCTGAGTGAATGGCTTAAACTCAGAACCCCCTTACACACAATAGAAAAGCAGATAAAGATGACCCTTATCCCTGCTTCTCTTTGCCTTAGCAGTTGAGCCCCTGGCAAATAAAATACAGAATAACCCCCAATAGGATGCATGCATATAAAGACCATAATTTCAGTAGATAATACCTAGCTCTTAAGTTGTGCTTTTCATAAATAGATCTCAAAGCACTTTACAAAGGAAACTCGTATCATTATTCCCATTTTACAGATAGGAAACTATATGTAGTTGACTTTTTGCTTCATTATTAAATAAAATGTCTTATTACTAACAGTCACTAGGACCAAGCTGATATCTTGCTAAGTATGTGACCTGAAAATACACAAACCGTAAAGAATCTGTTGTCCTCCCACAGGAATCTGAAATCTTAACCACTGAATATTGGACAGAGGACTTCCAATATTTTACAATTAAAGCATGGAATAGCCTGATGTTAAATCCCTAAACAACAAAAACAGCATCACTCCTTCAACAAACTGAAAAATACCTTGTTAGGCCTTGTCTACATGGGAAGGTTTTTTTTTTTGCTATAACTAGTTTTTCCTACAGAAACTCCCTTGTGTCCATATACAAGTTCTCTTTTTCTTTTATCTATTTATATCTGCCTGTCGACTTATCCCCCATTTAATTCACTTTGTATGCAACACTGTTCTATGCTAGAATGAATAATATTGGTACAAGTTTTGTGTGGATGCATCCATATTTCAAATTAACTATACTACTTAAGGCAGTCCTCCCACTGCTATCCCAATCTGCAATGCTTCATATCAGGATCATCATCTCTATTTACCTGTGTGCCCTCCATTGTTCTGGGGTCATCTTGATTGGATGCCACCTCCCTGTTTAAATGGTACACTTTCAGGTGCACCCCTTGGGGCAAGTTCATATACCCAGAATGTGTTATAGGGCATGGCTGCTATGTTTCTGTATCATTCTATCTGGGAGTCCTGATTTCCTTTCTCTCTGGAGGAGGAGCATGTCCAGGCTATCTGAATAGGAGTCCAATGCAAAGATCTACAAACAGCTATCGGAACATATGAGGTTGAAGGGGCACTCCTGGGACAACACCTACGGCTGTGCCAAAGATCTGATAGAATTATAAAAAACTCCCTTATGGCTCTTCCCTCTCATACTACAAGCATGCTTTAGTCTTTCCCATCTTTAAAAACAACGACAACAACAAAAATGACTACTAACTACTGCTCCATTTCACTTCTTTCTTTGATTTCTAAGGTCAATGAATGTGATGTTTATAATCACTGTCTGGAGTTCCCCTCCTTCACTTCTATCCTAGACCTTTTGCAATCCAGTTTCCGCCTCTTGCTCTCCACTGAAACTGCTCTTGCCATAGTCTCTAATGACTTATTCATAGCTAAAGTGCAGAACCACTACTCCATCTTCATCCTCCTTGACATGTCAACTGCCTTTGACGCAATAGTCCGTATTTTTCTTCTTGAAATCTTGTCCTTCACTCTAATTTTGTTTCTCCTCCTATCCATTCAGTATTCTGCTGCAAAGATTTTTCCTACCTTGTCTCTTTGACCATGTCATTCCTCTTTGCATCCTTCCACTGGCTCCTCCTTCTCTATTACATCAAATATAAACTGCTTGTCTTCACTTTCAAGAGACTTCACAGCTTATCCCCATCCTACCCGTCATCTCTCATTTGCTGTTCAGATGTTGTCTTCTGCCTCTCCTTGGCCCATGATGCTAGTCTCCATCACTCTCTTATTAAATTTTCAAATAAGCACCAAAAGAAGATAATTCCACCTCTACGTAAGTAGTGTCCCTAACAGCTCAGAAACTTCTAATAATTCTGAAGAGACTGAGCAGACCAGAGTGCACATGCTTTCTGGGACTGTGTGGTGTATAAGTGCAGATAGAAAACTTGGATCCATCTACAAGAAACTTCCAGCATACATTTAGTGAAAAATCTGACTTTATAGTAGAACCTTGATGATGGTGGTGGGTTTTAGGAAACACCAATTTGTACAAATGACCGGTAATATGAACCCAGTGGCACCCTTCCTGCAAGTGTTGAAGAACAAATCAACATCTCTTCATATTCCAGTGCCTTCAGTGGTGCTTTGTGATTGCTTTGTGGTGATGTGAAGGATAAGGAGAAAGCGATGCAGTGCACCACACTGCAGCTTATGCACTGTACCTACTGTAATTTTGAAATTTTATGAACTCTTCAATCCCATTAGTATTGGTATCACATATAAGGTATTGGTTATTGGTTATTGAGCGTCACTGTTTGTCAGTGTTCATGTCTGGCTTAAACAGTGTGGCATGACCTGACTCCAATCCTTCAAGTGTGGTAATGATTGCTGTAAACATTGAATGAGGTTCAGGTGGATAGCACCAGAAAACAGGGTATTAGCTCACTAAACCAGGGAATAGAAAATATGAAAGCCTCATACTAACTTTTAACAAATATTTTCAATGCAACTTGATATCAAGGTTGTATTGCAAATTGATGAAATTATTAGTTTACAAATGTAATAAAATATACATTTCAAAACACACAATTGATAAACTCATTTGCTCAAACACTTCCCCCAACCATCCATCCCACCCACCCCATAACTCTTTAAGATGCCAGTCTCTAGTGTAAAGGAAGGAAATAGAGTGCAATAAAAATCTACAAGTTTGCTTGTTTTAGAAGATGCCCGAAAATATTGTAGCAACTATTCTAGTCAGTCTGTTTTTTTCCAATATGCATCTTTTTCAGAGTTCTCTTCTGGCACCTAAGGCAATGGTAGATCATCTGTTTGGGCAGTGGTCCCCAATGTGGTGCCTGCGGGCGCCTTGGCGCTGGCCGGGGCATTTATGTGCGCCCGCCGTCAGGGCTGCCACTGAAATGCCGCCGATAAGCACTTCTGGCGGAGAAGCATTGCCGCCGACAAGCGTCACTGCCCGCCACACTCTTCTGAAGGCATGAATTTGCTCTTGGCCACAGAAAGATTGGGGACCACTGTGTTTGGGGCTTATCTACATTAGGATTTTTTTTCCCAAATTCCCCACTGTTGCTTCCACCCAGCAGTTGCTTCAGTAGTGATACACACAAGGGTAGCACAAGTAAGAGCATTATTTTCACAATAGTCCTCTAACTCTCTCTGAGCAGGGTGAGACTACATGTTGGTAACATTGCACACAATCTTGAATTGTTTACATTTACTCCACCAAGCTGAACAGGAGGGAATTTTAGAAAAAATTGATAGTATAGATATACTTGTCATAATGCTCTTCCCAAGAATACCATAACATAAAACTATGGTCATTTTTGTGAATCTAATGAATGCTTTCTTCCCAGTTCTTTTAACATGAAACCTATTGTCTAGTGTAATGTTTCTTAACCTACATTGGGTTTGGGGGTCATCGAAAGTTTAAGCTACCTATTGGAACACATTGCTGAAAAACAAAAATCAGCAAAAACCTGTGAATGGTAGACCCCATACTTTCTTTCCCTTCTCTTCCTGCTGCTGCTACTGGCTTAATCCCCTTCTGCCACTCACCCACCCCTTCGCTATCCATACAATGTTCCTCCCTAGTAGAAGCATCACTTCAAGATGACATGGAACTGTGTAACACCAAGAATGGCAGCTTTGGGAATTGACTCCATGTCAAAATGTAATATTAGAGGTGTTCTTATAGGACTATCTATATCTGGGAATATACCCATAGCACATGAATAAAACTGCAGCGTGGTCCATCTGCCCTCTCTTGCCTGGCTGCTTCTAAGCCTTGCTGGCTGTCAGGTGGACAGGAGATACTAGCAGGGTGCTCCCTTAAATACTGTGCACTGGGCGGCAGCCCAGCCCATCAACCCCTAAGGCCAGCCCTGTTGATGGTAAAGGAGCCCCCACCAGTGAGTCCAAGTACAACATTTTGGTAAAGAGACTAATGTTCCCAGTTGTGGGAAGGGTGCTCGGGATTTCTACCAGTGTGGTATCTTGGGGCAGTTCCAGCTTAAGTATCAGCCTTTAGCATGTACATGTCTACTAAACTGAAGCTCCAACCCCTCTATTTGCTGGAGGGAGGCAGAGCTTTGTCTCTTCTTGCTGAAGCCTCCTGGCTGATGTGAGAAAAGGGAGCCTTGGCCACTATTCGTCCGATCTTTCCCTTTTTTTGTAGGGGGTGGCAGAGATGTTTTTCTTTGGATAACGACAGTGCCTGCAGCTATTCATTTTGTAGCTTCTCCAAGCAGCAGCAGCATGTAACTTACATAATTATTGAATTTTATTTTTACACATGATGCTCTGAAGAGCAGCAGTGAACTGATCGCAAAACTTGTATTACCGTGACAATCAGTTTGAAAAGATTCATGTAAAATGTGGCTTATAACCACCAGAAGCTTGAGGTTCCCCACAGGGAGTCCTTCTCTTATTTCCACCCCAAGGGACATGTCATTTTTTTTGAACCCTTGTATTTCTTTCCAAATGAGGCATCACAATCAACCCCAAAGCATCCCACCATGCAGTATGTAACCAACTGTGGGCCACCTGCTTTTCACGACCCAGTGCTGCATTCAGATGTTCTGTGATACCAAAGATTTCTGCCTTTAATCTGTCTCTTGAAAATCCATGCTTATGATCATGACCAATATAGATGCTGAAATGCTCTACTTGGATGTGGTTACCTTCTGCACTTCTGAAAGTTCCTTGAGTTCAGATGTTTGAAGCCCCTGCTTGGGACACTCATGTTTATTTTATGTGGCCAGTAAAAAGCTTTTTTTTTTATGCTAGACAAGCGGCTAATCCTAATGTCACTTTTTCCCTTTTCAATAAAATAATTTCTAGATTATAGACTGAAAGACTAAGTGAATTGAGTGTATAATACTTGTCCTTTTGTCCAGCATAGTCACTGCTTGCTAGTATTTAACCTATTACATGGAAAGCACTTAGAGATATGTGGAGTACAAAAAGCCCTGTATAAGATCCATAAATTTGTGACGCCACTCATAGGTTATTAAAACCTGTTAAGCAGGTTCCTGGGAAGAGTGTTGAAGCCATTAAAGCGTCTTGTAAAGCTCCTAAATAGGCAGAATTTGAACATTTGATTCTTGCTTGAACGCTGTTTGCTTATCTTGTAGTCACCATTCTTTGGCCTAAACAATTCTATAGTGCTGATGTTCTGTTAAACATCTGGAACATTCCACACGTGAGATGGTTGTGTCTGTGTCTGTAGACTAGCTAATTCTGCAAAGCTGTTAGGTTCTTTCCATACGAAGAATTCTGTAAAAATGCAAAGAAATTGCTACAAGTTCATCTAAATCAGCGTTTCCTAAACTGTGTTCCATGCAACACTGGTGTTCCGCACGATGTGAATAGGGTGTTCCGTGAAAGAATCTAGCATTTAATTTTGACTCTTGCACTTGATTTTTGTACTACTTTATATGCGCTTTCCAGTTAGAAATTGTTAGTTCAAGTTATTTTAAATTTGTATTTTGCTTTGTTTTATAAAATATATTTGAGCATAAATAACACAATTTTTAATTTGAAAACCAGACGACTACAAAATAATGTGTTCCATGGCCAAAAAAGTCTGGGAAACGCTGATCTAAATATTTCAGGAATTGCCAAAAAGATATGAACTATATATGTGGTGGCTCCACCTCCTTTGAAGGTTTTTGGGGAAAGGTACTATATCCCCAAATGGTATTTGAATTTTTTTCTCTAACCAATTTCTGTACAATCATATCTGTCTTGCCTCCTAAATGGTAAAGTTATTTTTGTTATAACATATAGTATTCATGACTGGGAAGCGAAAAGCAGTTGCAAAATAAGCAGTGTTGCTTGATTTCTGCAATTTCATTATTTGCTCATGTGTGTTCAAATGTGATGTTTAGTGTAAACTGATCTAGTTAGAGACTTTTCTTCCATTAGAAGAACACCATTTTCAGTTACGGGAAAAAACATCATCTCTAATTGTTTTTTAGTCACTTCCACTAAAGTTTGTGTACAGCTGTGATCCATTTAAAATGTTTTCTTTCTATTAAGTCAAATTCAGCTGCAAACTGGCAGTGGGCTGGGAGTGCAGGAATATATTCGTGGCTGTTTTCAAGTGAATTAGAATGATGAAGAAAACATCCTGCTTTTATTTTCCACAGTAGAGGTTTATAGAAAAACTGTTTATCCTACAGAATCAAATATTTATTGAAATGCTAGAAAACCTAAGGAATTTTTGTGGATTGTTTGTATTAAGATCAGATGTGCAAATGTCACACTGAATATCTGCTGTACCAGAACACAAGTGATTTGAATGGAAAATACATTTTTTTTTGTTAAGAGATTTGAAATCCCTTGCATCAAGCAGCAAAATTAAAAAAGCAAGAAAAGTATGATGTCAGCATCACACCTCTGTGGTTCAGTACGGTACTCTGATACTGCTGACAGAGACATGAATTCTTGTATTTGTTGTGCTTAATGATGTGAAACCATTTTATAAAGCAATGTAAGGCAAAACAACAGTCCGATTGACTGAAATGTCCTAATGGTCTAGATAATTGCAGCAGTAAGATAATATGGTTATTAAAACAGCCTCAGACTGATAAGATTTTGTATATTTCTAACTTTTAAGTAATACCTTATTAATTAAATCTACCACTTAAAGTCAAGAAAAGTCTCAAGTTTTATCACATATATTTTACTTCCAAAACTTAAAATCATGGCCACTAGAACTGAAAGCTAAGACTAGCTTTTCATAAATATTTTTGAAAATTTTAGGGTAAACATCTTGTGTTTAGTTTAGTATAGTTCTAAATATTAAATCTATGTCAGCACGTCAGTATGTTTTTAGCTAGTGTATTTTTTTCTTGAGAATGGGCCAGACTGTAACAGGTTTTGAAAGTTGCTGGCATGTTGTCCATTTCAGAGAGAGATTAACAATCCTTGTCAAGGCTTCATTAGCTGTAAGGAACCATGAGGAGCAGATGATCCACTTCACAGGTGGATCTCAGCAAACTTCTCTTAGTGCATCTATAAGCAGTCATAAGGTACCACAGCATTTTGTGGCTCTACACTGCTCACAATTGCCTTAGCATGAGCATGGTTCTACACCATGTTTCTGTTAGGTAGGGAGGCAATCCGTCCTCCCGCCCCCCCCCACCCCCCATGCTGTTCCAGTTTCAGGCTTTACATAGCTGCTCTCCTGTCAGGGAGTGAGCCTGACACTACACAGTTCAGTTGCAATCTCATTTGGAGTATTTGTGTGTAATGCAGTTCGACAATATTGATTTATTGTCACTGTTGTGTGTCCTTTGAGCTCATGGGAATGGTGATGGGGGTGGAGGAGATGCACTGCTCAATGTGCTGTTAACTTAATATTTTTTTTCTAAAATGTTGAGGGTGGGAATCCCATACCAATCTCAATGTTAATGTCCAAAACTGCTAATTTTCAAAACAATTGTTAGTAACAAATAGATAATCCTTGCACTGAAGAGCTAATGATATTTGATGGGGGGGGGGAATGTTTCATCTCACTATGATTGCTACAAAATCTGAATTAGGTGTATTTGAGATGAAGTTGAAGCAGAGGAGGAGGAAGTTTTTTTCTGTTTAAAATAGCAACTTGACAGTTTTTGTTTTCTATGTACATTTTGTGTAAATTTAGATAACCTTTTAAAAATTTAAAGAATTTATTTGAAATTATTATTGCTTGGTTTGTTTTTTATAACTTTAAGGTTTATTACGATAGCTTTCCTCACTCTAATCTCAAACTATCTCAAAGTTGAAAACTTTTTTCCTTTGAGGTTTTCCAGGGTTTTCATTTTATTAATTGAATATTTTGAAACGTGGGGGCAGAATCTGCACTGAGTTTTAGTCTTCGTTTTTATTTTTTCCAGTAAAGTATCATACATCCACTGTGTGACACTAATCTTCATTTCATTTGAGAAATCCTATATCAGGTCAATAGTTATTTTTGTAGAAGTCTGGCTTTATAAGAACTAAAGATGAATTCCTTTCTCTTTTTGCTTTCAATTGTTTGGGTTTGTTTTGTTTTATTTAAAGTCTTGTGTTCCATCAGAATGAATTATTAGGAAAATGGCTGGTCTTCAGCTTCTAGTGCTATAGCCTATAGCATTTGCCATGTTATAAATGCTAGTGTATTCTGTCTTTAAGAGGAGAACCTCTCATTAGTAAGGCTATGTTTTAGTCATGGGTATTTTTAGTAAAAGTCATGGGCAGTAAACAAAAATTCACAGCCTGTGACCTGTCCATGACTTTTACTCCTAACTAAAACTTGGGTGGGGGGACCGCGGCTGCTGGAGGAGGGTGGCCCGGGACCCCTGCTGGGGCGGGGGGCAGGAGAAAGGGTTGGTGGGGCTGGTAGGCTCCCTACCTGGGACCGATAGGCATGTCCCTGAAGCTCCTAGGGGGAAGGGTGGCCAGGGGAGCTCCGCGTGCTGCTCCTGCCACAAGCGCCAGTTCCGGCAGCTCCCACTGGCTGGGAAGCGCAGCCAGTGAGAGCTTAGGAGCTGCAGGGACATGCTGGTGAAAGCCAGGAAGCATGCCCAAGTAAGTGCCACCCAGCACCCAAACCCTGAGCCCTCTTCCACGCATCCAAACTGCTGCTGCTGGCCCAGGGGCTGCCTGGCTCGGGCAGCTCCTGAACCAGCACTGGCAGCTGCAGAAGTCATGACGGTGACAGAAAGTCACAGAATCCGTGACCTCTGTGACACAGCAGCCTTACTCATTAGTACTAATTAGACAAGATGGGTGAGGTAATATCTTTTATCCTGTGAGTGAAAAAGACAAGCTTTCGAGCTACACAAACTACTGCAAACAGAATCAGACCACTAGATTTGTTTAATGTTAAGAGTGCAACTGAAATGACAAAAGCATGGAAACGTAGAATTAAGGCAGAACATTCAGATTGACATTCCAGTCTTAGCAAATGCTGCTGTGCCAAAAAGAAGGTCCAGTGGTATGTGCTGAAGTGTCAGTCTGGTTTTTCTATTTTAACTCTACATTTCCTTTCATTTCCTTTGTTGGGCTTATACAGGCCTACAAATGTTGCTGAAGACAATTGGGAGTTTTTTGGGGGGGAACTGACTTTTTCTTAACTACAGTAACTCCTCACTTAAAGTCATCCCAGTTAACGTTGTTATGTTGCTGATCAGTTAGGGAGCATGCTCATTTAAAGTTGTGCAATGCTCCCTTATAATGTTTGGCAGCTGCCTGCTTTGACAACTGCTTGCAGGAAGAGCAGCCCGTTGCAGCTAGCTGGTGGGGGCTTGGAAGCAGGGTGGAACGGTAGCCCCCCTATCAGCTCCCCTAAGTTCCCTGTGCAGCAGCTGCCCAGCAGGTTATCAATTGCTGACAGTTCAGCTGTCCCTCCCCCACTGCCATGTGCTGCTCCTGCTCTCTGCCTTGGAGCTGGTACCGGGAGCCTCCTGCTTGCTGTGTGGGGGAGTGGGGAAGAGGGGGAGCTAATGTCAGGGTGTCCCCCTCTCCCTCCTCCTTGCCCCCCCCCGCTTACCCCTTCTCCATATAGAGCAGGGGGAGACACAACAGGGCTCAGGATCGAGAGAGCTGGCCGCAGCTGCTGTCGCAGCTTCCTGATCTTTTTAAAGGCAATGTACTTAGAATGGTGTCCGCATACTTAAAGGGGCAATGGGCATCTCTCTCTCCCCCACACATAGGGTGTGTCTGTCTGCCATGCTGTCTCCTCTCCCTCCATTCATGCTGCCTTGTAGCGTGTGAGGCTACATTAACAGCAAGGTGTTAACCCTTGAGTGCTCTGCTGAGTTCTAGTTCATCATTTAGCAGTAAGGCATTCTTTGGGAAATATCCCATCCTCTAACTTCACCACCTCAACCAAGCTTCACAATTATCATTGCTGTGTCTAGAAATAAATTGTTTGTTTAAAACTTAAATAATACAGTGTTTTTGTCTGGTGAAAAAAATTTCCCTGGAACCTAACCCCCCCATTTACATTGATTCTTATGGGGAAATTGGATTTGCTTAACGTTGTTTCACTTAAAGTCACATTTTTCAGGAACATAACTACAATGTTAAGAAAGGGGTTATTGTACTATTAAAAAAAAAAAAAAATCTTAGTTTCCCAGACTTGATCCCTATATTTAAAGTATTATAGCTTGACCAATGTAGAATCAAAATGCCATGTTAATTTAAACAAAATACATAAATCTTGAACTAATCTTTGAAAATATTAATATTAATACTAATATATAAACTTCATAGATTGCTTCAGTTTTTGTTTGCATAGATATCCAAAATGTAATATAGCTTTTTTTTACAGTTGACTGTGTTGTTTTTAGAGTCTAGATGAATATGATGATGATGAAACAGGACAGAAGGAACGAAAGAGGGAAGATGCTATCACACAGCAGAATACAATGCAGAATGAATCTGCCAGTGCAGACCCAAGTGGCTCATACCTAATACAGGTGAGAACTTAAAATTTTGTTCCGTTTAAAATGTAATTCAGTTGCTAATTCCAGACTTAAATTTGGTTAATCTCATGTTTCTGACTCCTGTTTCAACGCCAACCAAGGCAGTAAACTATTTTGTAAGCAGGAACAAGTTATCAAAACTGGTAGTCCATTGTATTACTTAAAATGTACATTGATTTAGTCATCCTTCATTTTTATCACATTTAAAATGCTCATTAATTGTATTTGTCTTGTTACATTGTTGCCTGATTTTCTTTTATAAGAAAAGGTATATAAGTAGGGCCCTACCAAATTCACGGTCCATTGTAGTCAATTCCACGGTCATAGGATTTTAAAAATTAATAAATTTCATTATTTCAGCTATTTAAATAGCTGAAATATTCATGGTGTTGTAATTGTAAGGGTCCCGACCCAAAAAGGAATTATGTGGGGGAGGGGTTGCAGTACTGCTACCCTTACTTCTGCGCTGCTGCTGATGGGGTGCTGCCTTTAGAGCTGGGCTTCCAGCTAGTAGCTGCTGCTTTCTGGCTGCCCAGCTGTGAAGTCAGCGCAGAAATAAGGGTGGTAATACATGACCCCCCCCCCCAAAATAACCTTTAACCCCCCCCCCCCCGCAACTTCCTTTTGGGTCACAACTCCCAGTCTGAGAAATGGTGGTCTCCCCCATCAAATCTGTATAGTATAGGGTAAAAGCACACAAAAGACGAGCTCTGCACCCACCGGCAGCTTCCCGGCCAACCCTCCCACCCCAGCTCAGCTGCGCCTCTGCTCCATCTCCTTCCCTGAGCGCGCTGCGTCTCCGCTTTTCCCCTGGCTCCCAGCGCTTGCGCTGTGAAACAGCTAGGGGGGAGGAGGGGGAATGCGGTGTGCTTGGGGGGGGAGGCGGGGCTGGGGCGGGGATTTGGGGAGAGGTCCAATGGGGGCGGAGTTGGGGCAGGGACTTTAAGGAAGGGGTTGGAATGGGGGCAGGGCTCGGGGGGCAGGGGCTGTGCTAGCACCCACTGGCACCAGGGAAAGTTGGCGCCTATGGCTTGTCTAGCATCACATAGGAGCTCTCTGTGGCAGATGCAGGGATAGAATTCAGTTCTCCAGGGTATCATTCAACTGCCTTAACCATGAGCTTATCTTTTCGCTTCCTTCAATCCCTTGCCTCTTTCACTGCCTTCCAACTTCTGCAACAAATGAGGCAAGGGTTCTACAGATGAGTCCACTTCACTACATAATCCTTATTCATCCCCCGAGCAAGTCCATTCTGTGTACTGAATGAGGCAGGGATCCAATTTTCTTGTCCCTTTCTGTTCTCCTCCCAGGTGCATTGTCCTAGTTTCTTGTCCAGCCGGTCACAGTTTTATGGAATAGGTCTTGTCGAACAAACCTGATTTCATTTTTAAGGAGGTTAGAGGTTTGGTTGATAAAGGTAACTGCATAGATGTATTCGTCCTAGACTCCTGTAGGGAGCTTAGTGTGGTTAGTATGGTGCAACATGAATTATTCACTGTGAGGGTAGGCCTACATTAAGGATCGGTGTTAAACCCATTATTGTTTGTGATTTGGAATGGACACCTTTATGCAGGAAATTAGGGGGGAGACTTTGTGAAGCATGCTTTTTTGTCAATGACATTATTGTTGATTATGCCACAAAGATAAATACAAACTGGAAATGGACCTAGTACTATGGAAGGGGTGTATTAGATGATTTGTAAGCCATTTTCTTCTGACAAGACCGAATACAAATGATGCTTCTTTGAGAGGGACAATGAGAAGCCAATTAAACTAGATGGTGTAGAGTTAGTCTGTGTGACGTTGCACTCTATATGATTTTATGAAAATATGCTAATGAGTGTGAATATAATGTAACTGGAATATGCTTCATGCAAAAGGTTTCTTGTAAAGGAACATTATAAATCTTTTATAATCTACTGAGTGTGGTCATCCAATTTGTATAAATGTATCATTCTTGTATCTGAAACTAGAAAGATGAAATATAACTCTGAGGTCCTATTGTAATTATGCAAAGTGTGGGCCATTAATAGTGTCTTGGAATCTTGATGGCTCCCATTAACCAGGACAATTGGTTGCAAATGGTTCTGTTTACTTGTAAGTCTTCCTGTATACATGTGTGCTGGCAAGTGGGTAATGAAGTCTTAGTGACATGTGATCATGTCACCTGAACTGGAATCCATCTTTAACCTGGTGCTTTTCCATTTAGAAGGAGGGGTAGGAACCCAGAGAGGGACAAAGGATTCCCGCCTTGTGCAAAGATATATAAGGGGGTGCAACAGAACAAAGAGGGCTGCAGTCATGAGAAATCCCCTAGCTACCACCTGAACTGGAACAAGGACTGTACTAGGGGAAAGGATTGGGCCCAGACTAGGAAGGAGTCTAGTCTGTGAAAGAAGCTTATTGGAGCATCTCTGAGGGTGAGATTTACCTGCATTCAGTTTCTTAAATGTATTGGGCTTAGACTTGTGTGTTTTTTGTTTTATTTTGCTTGGCAGTTTACTTCTGTCTGTTATTACTTGGAATCACTTCAATTTCTACTTTTTATATTTAATAAAATCACTTTTGTTTATTAATTAACCCAGAGTAAGCGATTAATACCTGGGGAAGCAAATAGCTGTGCATATCTCTCTATCAGTGTAATAGAGGGCGGACAATATGAGTTTACCTTGTATAAGCTTTATACAAAGTAAAATTGATTTATTTGGGGTTTGGATCCCGTTGGGAGCTGGGTATCTGGGTGCTAGAGACAGGAGCGCTTTTTAAGCCATTTTCAGTTAAGTCTGCAGCTTTTGGGGGACGTGGTTCAGACCTGGGTCTGTTTTTTTTTTTTTTTTTTTCCAGCAGGCTAGCATGTCTGGCTCAACAAGACAGGGTACTGAAGTCCCAAGCTACCAGGGAAAACTGGCTCAGAGGCAGTCTCAGCACATCAGATGGTAGTCCCAAGAGGGTTTCTGTGACCCAATCCGTCACACTATGCAACAATTTAAATTCATTAGTTCAGTGTTGAGCCATGATAGGAATATGAATGCAGATGTTAGGAGCCTCATGAAGAGTGATTGGTGTAAGTCCAGGGAGTTAATGGAAATTGTCTGTGATAAGAATATGCTGGGTAGACTACCAAGCAAAGCATATTAAGAATACTGTTAGTCCAGACATGACATGAGAGTCTGAATGTTGGCCAATGAGGAGGAGAGAATTATTACTTCACACTGCCAAAATGAGAATGCCAGGTGCATGCTGGGTTAGACTAGAGGTGGTGGTCTACACAGTGAAATCATATGAGCCTTGCAACAGGTAGCCTCCATCGCCAAAAAGCTGAGGGAGTATTGGCTGAGATTAATATGTGATGACAAGATGTGGGATATGTTTGTCAGGGAGTACGAGAGAGTAATAATCACAGGATGACGACCACAAGGAAGTCCTAGCAAAAAAGTGGGTCGAGATGCTGAAGGAAAACCTGAGGAAGGTTGCTGTCAGCTTGGAAGAAACACTTGAGAAGAATGGTTGGAGGCGAAGAACAAGAGCCACTGACCCAGACTGATGGGGTAAGGTGAAGAAGCAGCACTGTACTACATTCAGATTGCTTTAAAAGAAAAAATCCCAAAACAATATCCGTGAAATACATATTAAATAGATGAAGAACTAGCTAACCCGCAGACCTCGAAAAAGTAGTTGTTGATAGGGAGTCATCGAATAGGGGTATTCCCAGTGGGATTCTTCAAGGATTAGTACTGATCCCAATACTATTCAGTATCTTCAATGATTTGGAAGCAAATATAAAATCACTGGTGAATAAATTTGCAGATGACACGCAAATTGGCAGAGTAATTTAATAATAAGTCATACAAAGCAATCTGGATTGTTTGGTAATATGGACCTGCTCATTTGAACAAAATGAGTTTTTAATACTGCCAAATGCAAACTTTCATACAGCTAGGAACAAGAATTGAAACCCCGACCTGCAGAATGTCGGACTGTATCTTGGAAAGCAGTGATTCTGAAAATGTCGGACTGTATCTTGGAAAGCAGTGATTCTGAAAAAGATTTTGAGGGTCATAGTGAACAAACAACTGAACATGAACTTCCAGTGTGACACTGACTGAAATAGCTAATGTGATCTATGGATGTGTAGACAGGGAAGTAGTCGGTAGGAATAAGGAGGAGGAGGAGATGATGATGATGATGATGATGATATCTGTATACAACATTGGTGAGGCTGATACTGGAATACTGCATTTGGGTGTGGTGGTAACATTTTAAAAAATGTTGAAAATTTGGAGATGGGCCAGAAAACCACCACTAAGCTAATTTGAGAGCTGGAAAAATGCCTTACAGTGAAAGACTTGGAGCTCAGTCTGTTTTAATTTATAAAAAAGAAGATTGAGAAATGAGTTGATTGTGGTGTATAAGTGCATTCAAAATACTAGAAATTTAAAGTGCTCTTTAATCTAGCGGAAAAATCATAATAACGGCTGAAGTCATAACCAGACAACTTGAAGTTGGAAATAAGGCACGCTTTTAACAGTGATGTATGTTTGTTAATTACTGGAACAAGCTACCAACGAAAGTGGTGGACTCTGCAGCTCTTGGGTATCTTAAATTCAAGACTGAATGTCTTTCTGGAAAACATGCTTTAGTCAAACACAAGTTATTGAGCTAAATACAGGGGTAATTGTGTGAAATTTAATGGTCTGCGATGTACAGGAGGCTAGACTAAATGATCTTGGGTTTCCTTCTAGCCTTAAAGTTTATGAATATTTATTTGTATTGCAGAAGTGGCTAGGAACCCCAGTCATGAACTGTACAAGATTTGTACAAGACTTATGCTTCAAAGATCTTGCAGTCGAAATATAAGGTGAAACAAGTGGATACAGAGAGACGGGGGCACCAAGATACAGCAGGACACTTGCAGCCTGACTCTCTTTTCTGGCAGTCGTGGACCGAAATGTACACCAGATTTCTACTGCAGTACTTAAAAGTCATTTTTCCAGAAGCTGCCAAAGGTGTGCCTATGGCCATTAAAAGGAGGAAGCATTGAGCCAGTTGGAGACTAGGCATCAGACTTTACAAAAGAAATTCATTAAATTCAAGTGAAACCTAATGGGTTTACAAAATTAGAATATTTTATTAAATGACCATGTTGAAAACAGAAATGCCCATCAAACATGCAAATAGCAAAAGCTGCCAATTTATCAAAACTGGGGAACCGTAGATTGCATCTGTCTTAGATGCCATTAACTTATGTTGGAATCTGCTACTGAGAGTCAAGTTGAAACAATTCCGAGTAACGCAATCAGCCTGTGTATTCCTGACCATATCTGCAGATGTTCAGGAGGGCCAGTACTTCTCAATGCAACTGGATAAAACTACAGATGTGGAGTCTTCTGCTCAACTTCTAACATTTGTGCAATCTGAGTTGGAAGAATCCATACATAAATTTTGCTGTCCACTGACCGGACATGCTGCCTAAAACGGGGAGGGAGCGGGGTATCTTTTAATCTTTCCAACAGCTAACTCTCTTGTTGCTTGGTTGGATTTGCGTCATTGAACAGGTGTCTGCACAGATGATGCCCAGGCTATGATAGGGAAAGCAAAGGGGCCATCCATTCTATTGAACAGCTTTAGCAGTAGAGATGACAATGGAACTGCAAAAGATACTTAATGAGACTGTAAAATTTGTGAAATGTATTAAACGTAAGCCCACAAATGCATGTCTCCTCTCTCTTTTCTGCAAAGAAATGGGCTGTCAGCATTGGAAACTTCTTTTCCACATAGAAGTTTATTGGCCCTTGTGTAACAAAGTTTTGAATCTCTTGTTCAAGCTCAGATTAGATGCGAGGATTTTCTGTGCTGAATGTGGTTCTGTCCTTGCTGAATATCTCACAGTTCAGCTTGGGCTTGCTCTGAATGCTTCTCTCCAGGGGCAAAAACATGACATGCATTCTCTTCCTGGGCATTGAGACACACAGGAGGTCATAGCTGTTGTCAGGGAGTCTCAGCCATTTTGCCCTTCCCATATAGCTAAATGAGGAGAGGGAAGGGGTGAGAGCTTAGGGCATTCATGGTATTCAAAAGATTAAGGAACAGGGTACGTCTTCACTGCCTGCTGGATCGGCGGGTAGTGATCGATCTATCGGGGATTGATTTATCGCGTCTATCTAGACACGATAAATCGATCCCCAAATAGATGCCTGTATTCCACCTCGGCAGTAGGAGTAAGTGGAGTCGACGGGGGAGCTGCCACGGTCGACTTGCCACTGTGAGGATGGCCAGGTAAGTTGAACTAAGATACTTTGACTTCAGCTACGTGAATAGCATAGCTGAAGTTGCGTATCTTAGTTTGAAAACACCCCCCCTCCACCCCCCAGTGTAGCCCAGGCCTAAAAGGAGCTCCAATAGATCCCTGCTCTTGAGTTGTGCTTCTAGCACAAACTGGGGGAGGGGAGGGAGTCTTCTATATCTTAAAAGCTCTAAAGCTAGAGGCTCTATGAGAAGACGTGGCTCACTTTCCTTTTATTGCAGTCGTGCTTATTGTCTTTTCAATAAGTGTTTGTGTGGTGTATAATATGCGGCCCATAGGCACAACTGTAATTAGAAACAGTATGCAACAATCTAGTGCCTCAACTATCAGTTAATTTCTTCTTCTGAACATGGAGGGGCTTCTTGGGGGTTCCTGCATGGATCTCGGATGTTGCTGCAACAATGATGGAATCTCCAAGAAAATTATCCCTTGTTCATCATACCCTTTTTCCAATGTCTCTATAGTTATCCTCTTCTGGAGGGAAGCTTATAACCTATAAAATTCTCCTGCAATTGCACACACCTTGAAAGTCTCATGCATTATTTCACTTGGTAAGCTTCAAAGGAAGAAGACCAATTGAGGCAGTTAAACGTCCTACCTTTTGGTTGATGGTGTCAGTGCTGCTTACATCAGTATAAGTTTAATGTGCTAGGCTCCAAAGTTTCCTGCCTTCTCAGCATCCAGATGTGTGTGATACCCTGGTGCTATGATGAAGCATTGACTCACTCAGTGTACTGCCTTGGAATAGACTTGAAGTATATACTTAATCTCCCCAGAAGTACATAGCTCTGCACAGAAAGGAGCCCTCTGAAGTCTTGAGACACTTTCCCATTTACTCACGGCGTCTGGAAGCTAAACTACCACGGACTGCAGCCTCCATAGTGTCCATGCCAGTTGTTATCCTTGAGGAGGACATACAGGATATCTTGCTATCCTGTTTCCATAGCTCGGTGTTATCTGCTTCAAAGACGTGTGTACTTCATCGCAATAGCCAAAGCTTGGTTCCAATACAGAATTCCCTTGGAGATCTTAGCATCCAGAGTGAAGAATTTAAACTTTTTTTCTGTCAGTGTACAGTGTACTGTCGTGTATATGATTACATTGGTGTATCTGGGTTGATGCCTGCTGTCAAAGTATCACTTCAACTTCTAGAATCAACACAACATTCCACATAGCCATTACCTGGTCATCCTGCTCACAAAAGTCATTCCATTTAATGTTGAAACCATTTGACACTCTGAAAGGAATTCTCTTAACGACTTGGAGATGTCAGGAGTAAGGCCCTACAGCTGCGCCTGCTCAGTCTCCAATAGCCTAACAAGTCAGCTAGGCTGCCTGATGGACTGTGCTGTCTGACTAGCTGAGGAAGCTAACAGGCCGGTTAAGCCCAGCGGTAGCTTGCTGGCCGCTCAGCGCCCACAGCCGCAGATTCTCTGCCTCCCTGTGCTCGCCTCTCTCCAAGCCCTGCTTCTGCCTCATATATGCTGGAACTAGGGGTGCAGCGAGTGCTGCCGCACCCCCTGACTTGAAGCAGTAATAACGACCCAAATACATGGCTTCCACCTTTAGCAACCTCACTATAAAAATTGTTTCAGCACCACTGTTCTGTCCTGCCTCCAGCCTTAGATCCTACTCTGCACCTTGCCTTACTCCAGCCTAGACCTTGCCCTGCATCAGACCTTATACCGGTCCTGTTCCAGTCTTGCTCCTGCCTCAGAGCCAGTCTTGCTTCTGCCTTCCCTGAGTCCAGTTCTGACCCTCTGCCTTGTTCCTGAATGCTGGCATTCTGACTCCTGCTCTGCACCTGAGGCCAGGCTGCCCATGACCCAGTTCCCCGACAAGATGTCTCCTTTTTGAGTATAGGATGAAAGTGCTTGACTAATCCTGTGCCAACTGGTGACCGAACATCTAGCATTATTTCTGAAGTCCCCAACAGGGCAGTTAGAAAGCACTTAATGCCTAAGGATTCTGCTGGATTTTGTTCCTCATGGTTTGTGAACTTCTGTATAATGTTGTTGGTTGTGTTGTGTTGTGCCCATTTGATGGGGGGAAAACAATGCACCTAAGTACAAGAGAACCATTGTTTGAGAGCCTTAACTCTGACTTTTTTCTGACTGGTTCTAAATTGGAACATTCCATTATTATAGTTCGAGGTACTTCTACAAAAGAGCAGCAGCGCATTGCCATTCTAATTGTTTAAATATCTTGACGTGAATAAAGTGTGATCCAATGTGTACAAATTATTTGAAAGTAGCTATGTATCACTAATGCTACAAGGCTATAAATGTTTAATAGAGGTACCATATGAGCTATATGGAAAGCAGTAAATAAAACTAATTTTTAGGGTCTAGTCACTTGTAACCGTGCCTCAGTGGGCCACAACTGAGAGTGCCAAATTCAGGACAAACCCCTGAGAAATAGGGCAGATACACCTGAAGACTGGTGGCTAATCCCCCATAGGATATACCAAACCAGCAACAAAAGTAAACTTCTGCTTTACCACACTGGCTAAGAAGTTATCAAAGCAGTTTCCTTAGGCATTCCAGACCTTGTGTTACTACTGAAAACACTACACTTAGGTAATTGGTTTTTTAAAATCAGTCTCTTCAAATAAAAGGTTCTTCTTATCCCAAAGGACCAGCCACACACCCAGGTCAATATATAACTTAGATCTTACCCAAAAATCATGTTGATGCCATTCCTTTAGTATCTAAAATGTAAAGGTTTATTCATAAAAAGAAAGAAAGATGAGAGTTAAAGTTGGTTAAAGGAATCAAATACATACAGTAATTGCAAAGTTCTTGGTTCAGGCTTGTAGCAGTGATGGAATAAACTGCTGTCTTAAGTCAAGTCTCTGGTAGCTTCCAAATCATTGGAAGGACCTCAGTCCCTTGGTTAGAATGCTCCCACTAGTATACGTCCGTAGTCCAGAGGTTTGAGCAGGAAAGAGGAAAAATGGATGGGTTTCCAGGGCCCTTTATATCTTCTGCCATGTGGAGGGAAACCTATTGTTTCAAACAAAGCCCTCAGCACAGCTAGTGGAAAATGGGAGTTTGGAGTCATGTGGGTAAGGCACCTGTGCATGCCTGATTTTTGCTTAGTCATAGTAGGAAGTCATTACCTATACTTCAGGTGGAATGGCCACAGAAAAGTCCATTCTGTGTAGATGGGCGTCTCCCATGGTCCATTGTGAGTTAAGTGTCCCTTGATGAGCCACTTAATTAGAATAGTCCCTTCAAGATGTGCTGGCTAACTACCTTGTGGGTGTTACCCCAGGAGTAAACATTTGAAATACAGGTATAGAGCCAATACTCATAACTTCAAATACAAAAATGATACATGCATACAGATAGCATAATAATAACCAGCAGATCATAACCTTTTTATAGACACCTTACATACCACATTTTTTACCAGATTTGTTGCAAATATAGAACAGTGGTTGCAACAATGATCTATATGGTCATATTTTAATCAGATAATGTGACATCACTCTAATTGTATGAAAAAACTGTTATGTATTACATGAGTTCCCACTAGTAAATAGAGCTGAAAACTTGCCTGATGTCAGAGTGTTGAGAGTTCTGTTGCCAAAGAATATGCTGCCAGGTAAGCTGTATGACACTGTACTGTTGTAAAAAAGTGTTGGTAAACACTAAATTAGGCAGACAGACAGTACACTGTTGTTATACAATGTATTTTGAAAGCGGCCCTATTACCTTAAAATAAATAATGGTGAAATTCATATCTACTTGACCATTCCAGTTTAAGGACCAAATTGTGCTCTTAGATATGTGTTCGGTTTCCACTAAAGTAAATGGGAGCCCTGCGTATGTGTTCAGGTGTGCATTAATACTTTATAACAATATTTTCCTAATGCAGAAATGAAAACTTGCCTATCCAAAAAAAAAGTGTAGTACTACATAGTTTGTCCAAATGTAATCAAAACAATTGTGTATCATGATCAGAGACTTCTCTAAGGACCCAAATCATAAGGAGAGACATTATACAATGTGCAAAAGGTAATATGCAAGTGATATGGGATTTGTATCCAAACACCGTGAGCAAGTAGAATGTACATAGTGTTGATGACTTAAATACAGATGGACAGCTTTCTACAGGGAAGAGAAAGTGAAGTAATTCATAAGTGAGCCTGAAGAGAAACTTTGAGGCTTTCACACAGACTAGTCATGGTATTTATTACAATTAAACTCTCTGCAGCACCCCAGAGTAACTTAAAAACAAACCAA
The DNA here is from genome assembly GCF_965152275.1 of Natator depressus. NCBI lineage: Eukaryota > Metazoa > Chordata > Testudines > Cheloniidae > Natator > Natator depressus. The sequence goes on from NC_134234.1 coordinate 276,546,844, forward strand.
AACCAAAAAAAAAAACCCTATCTCAGGACTAACATCCTTTCAGTACGGTATTTACTTTAAGGATACTTTTGCTAAAGGAAGTATTAATGGCAAAAGGTCAAGAACAAATTCAGATTTTGAGATTTCATGGTGTGTGTATTTTATAAATTCTGTATGTTGTGAATATTAACAGGTAGACCTACTATAACATGTTTGGACATAATCTTAAGACTGGTAGTATTTATAAAAAGCTCCATTTATTAAATAGGGAGTCAGTACTGGAAAGAACAGGAAATTACTTTTGCTTTTGGAAGATCTATCACTCTGCTTCCAAAAGTAATCAGTTGTGAATTTGTACATTGGAACTTTTAAGTAGAATGTAGACATAGATCAATTGTGCAAGTAATGCAAATTTTCTCTCAAAATGACAGAGATGATGACCTGGGTGGCTCAAGGTATTGGAGATGAGATGCACAAGGATTTTCAGTTCTGTATTCACAGTTTGAATTTAGCATGTGATGGAAGTTACAGAAAATTTTCTGATCTTTCAGTGTTCTACATGAAATAAACTACTAGTCTGTCAACTTTCTAATGGCCAGGAATTCACATCACTATATCACTACCACTTCTGCTTCCATCACCACAATTGGCATCTCGTGCCAGACTGGCAGTACCAGAATGACAATATTTATCTGAAACACCCTATCCTGTAAAGCAGGTTCTGTTCCTCATGGGGAAGGAGTTTAGGTGAAACATAGTGTGGAGGGAATGATGGCATGCTACTGCCCAGGCTATACTTGTTTTGCATATATACCGGTGGTGGTAGTGGGATGTGGATGCATCCATTAGAAACATGACAGACCACTAACTTATAGGTCTGGTATCACCACTTATAGGAAAGTGTGAGGCAACTTTAAGACCCTCTTACCAGTTGCTTATAACTTTGTCAATCTTTAATGGTTTGGGCTCTAATTCTACACGCTGATGTCTGACTTAGAGTGGGTTATTTTTGGAAAATCTCTGTCAAAACAGTTCAGTCATTTTCAATAATAAGACTAGGGCCAAAAGTACATTGTTTTGCCCATGTTAAAAAATTAATTTGGCATCTCTTTTCTTTCAAAAGTTCTAGTGCACTGATGTCTTTGAGCAGGGACTTAAATTTGTCAGGGGAATAGCCTTTGTGACAGGAATGTGCCTTTTTCCATCTCTTTGAAAATCCTCCCAAACTCGATAAGTTTTTCTAAATATTTGAAAAATGATAATTTGCACATGCTCAGTTAGATTTAATTGCTTTTTATTAGCTAAATTCCCCCAAATTCTGTCCGTACTGAGCATTGCTCAGGAAGGGACTGAGCAGGACTTTTCCTGCAATTGCTGCTGTGTCGGGGCACCTGAACTGACAGCAGGGAACCTGTTGGCCCTGTTCATTTAATGACACCTTCTGGGCCCAAGCAGCATGTAAGAAGAAGCTGCCTGATTTGTATGCAGAGGGACAAGAGCCAGGCTGCTGGGAGAGGAGATTAGGACTGGAGACTGGCAAAGAGTGTGGGAGGCGAAACACTGGTCTGGCTGGGCAAGGAGACTGGGAGCCAGTAAATGCAGGATGGGGGGCTGAGATCAGATAAGAAGTCAGGGTGCTGGAAGAGAGCTAGAACTTGCTGAGCAAAAGAGCCTGGGACAAGAAGCATGGGGAGAGGAGTGGGTGTCAGATTGGAGGGGCAGCCCATGGCAGGCAGAAGAGGGGCTGAGACCATGGAAGATGGGTAAAGGAGGGAAAGAGAGGTGGATCAGATGAGAAATTAGGGTGCAGATGAGATTGCTGGGCAAGGCAATTGAGACTGGGAACCAGTGAGGTAGAGGGAAGATAGATCTGGTGAGGAGCTGGGATGGTGGGGAATTTGATCTCTGGCTGGGCAAGGAATATGATGAGGAGAAGATGGGGATGAAGGCTAACTGGAAGTAGCTTGTCAAGGAGACTGAAACTGGGATGAGAAGCCTGAGAAGTGGACAAGGAGAATGGCTAGGTGAGACTCAGACAAGGAACCAGCACTGGGGAAGAGACTGGGTTAGGATAGAAGGGGTCAAGCTGGTGGGGAAACGGACAGAAGGGTCTGTGACCACTAGAACATATTCTCCCTAGGGCCTGGAACAGAGCCCAGATTTCTCGGGTCTGACCATCTCTCTTCTGCGAGCAAATATCTGTGAAATCCACTGGCTAAGTGTCCCTCTCCCTTTAATACTGGTCCGCATAATTAATGGATGACAGCCCACTCTATCAGATACTCCATTAGTGCAAGTGTCAGAGGTCTGTGCACTTGGTGTCATATATACTTTTCATATTTAAATGTGACCTGTAGTTTAAGAGAAATCACATAGACCTCTATTTTGGCAGAAGAAAACTTATATGTAATTTATAGCAAGTTGTATATGTAACCATTGAGAGAGTTTAATCTCTGCTGGAAAGTTTGATGCGAACTCAGTATTTTAACATTTGTTAGAATAGATTGAACTACTGATGATAGACAAATTTTCATTTTCTTTTTTTTAAGTAACATATTTTCATCATCTGTGTTCAATAAAATGTACTTTTAGTACATCAGTGGTTTAAATTTAGATAGTTTTGTTCCACAAATGCATTTCAGTGCTACTAACAAAACATTAAACTTACCCATGAAGTCTTTTATAATTGATTACGAGTTCTTGTAGAAATATAATCATAGGAACTACATAAAAATAACACTGGACCAACTTAAACTTCCAAGAACTGGGCATGTCATAGTAGAGGCTTCTTACTTAATCTCTAAGGCTTTTGCGCCCTTTAATTCTAGGGGTCTTAGTGCAGCGTGTGCTTTCATGTACCTTGAATAATTGTAAAGACAGAATGAGATGCAATAAGTCTGGATTTCTTTTCTTTAGCTTCTCTAAATTCAATTAAAATGTATTCATTAAGAAATTTTTGTTCAGTTTTTTGTGGTTTTCCCATTTACAGATGGATGCAGCTGAGATGAATATCTATTTACAGGGTCACGCAAGTGCTAAATGTCATACTTCCTAACTCTGCATTAGTAGCCTGAACTATTACTTTTTCTTTCACCCTCAGGTTCATGAAGTTGTTTTCCTGTCTTGTTTTCCTCTTTAGCCCATGCTGTACCAGCTGGAACTTTTGTATTGGCACGAGCAATAGAAAGCACCATAACTCAAGCCATTTTTTTTTTTAATTTGGTAGGCAGATGCCCTCAATTGAAGAAGCAGATGTCTTTGCCAGTTCCTCCATGTGCATTCCTCTGCTGACCAGCATCACTTTTTGTCGTCTCTGGAATGAACATAAGACTGCTGGTTTGCAGCCAGGTCTTTTTCTCTCAAACAACTAGGGAGAACAAGAAAAGAAATTTTTGTTAATCTGTTTTAAAAAAAAAAAAAAAGTGCAGTGCTGAATGCTGTTGCAGCTCCTTACAATCTTCCCTTACGGTTTCATATAAACATTGAGCAGGAGTGGTGATGGGATAGAGTGCTGTGACATTACTCAGCTGAGACATCTCTGGGAAGGGAGAACTGCTACCTTGCACTATAAATTGTAAAGGTTTGAAAGGAACAAGTGAAGCCCCTTTAAACTGGCAGGTCCACTCCTCCCAGGTCCTCTGATATAGTAAGTTGCATCATATGACTGATGTCAAAGGCTGCTGATACTAGTAGTATGGATGTCTGGCATCTGTCCGCTACCCCTAAACTAGAGAGCACTCTAGTTAATGCTGTTTTCATGCCAGAACCAAGTTTGAAAGTTTGGCTTACAAGGCTCCAAGAAAATCGGAGGGTGTCATTACTGGATATGGCTTTCTCAGTCACCTCCATCGTTTCTTTGTAGTACTGGCAAGGTGATTGTTTTTCAGCATTGGGTTTTTGAGCAAGGTCTGAACCACAGAACGTTTAAGATCTCATGAGAGCTTGCTTTTCCTGAGAAAGGTATTCATTATATCACTCAATCTTCACTGGCTTTACTTATCCAAGAGAGCAGATCCATGTAACTGGTAGTCAAGCAAAGTTCATTCCATCAGGAATCTCCAAGAACTATTTTCATGCAAATTGTGACATGAGCTTGAAGGCAGGTTACATTGCAATGATGTGGGCCATGTGAGTATCTAGATGGACGTGGTAGACCTGAACAAGGCTTGGCATGTGGTGGACTCCTGTCAAATATTTTCACACATGTCTAATTGAGTAAAATAGATTCCTTTTCTATCTTGCAGAAAACATAGGCAAAAAAATATTTTGCTATAGAAACTGGTTTCTATACCAGATTCCCAAACCTTTTCATAGTGTGTATCATAATATTGTCCTTCCTACTTACAGTTGCATAACATCATGGTGGCAAAAACAGCAATTACTTACATGAAAAATGTTGATATATTTTTACTGCCACGTGTCTGCTTTTGGGGAGAAAAAAGCAAATTACACTTCATTTTCCTGCTGCTCTTCATTTAGTCTCCTTCCATCTTTTCTGTTCCTTGCTCTTTTCTATACAAGCTTCTCTGTTTCCTGATTGTCACCACCTGCCCTATTGCTTGGCTGCCTTCTTTACTGGATGTGGTGGCCAGCTATTTGGTCCTTTTTTTATTCCTGTTCCCTTGGACGTGCTCCTCATCTGTCCCCTGGTAGCACCATTTTCAGGGAAGCTCACACAGGACTGTCTGGCAGTGGGAGCTTAACCTGACATCAGGCTGCTGTGTTTTGGGTCCCACTCAGTGAACCAGTAGCTTCCCTTACACTGGGCAGGCTGCGGCACACACTCTCCACATTGGCTTCCAGGAACGCTTTCTGGGAATGAGGTCCCTGTCTGGTACCCCTTCATGAAAATGGGACCACACAGATCAGGTTGCTGACTCCTCAGTAGCTTAGCACACCCTCTCCCTCAGTTCCACCTTGTGGGTACTTTGAGTTTACCGTTTAACTCTTCAGGGGCATGTGATGGGTGACGGAAACAGACAAGGTAAGCTTTGCAAAGCGTTCTAAACACAAATTACTCTTCACTTGTTTAAGGGAAAAATGTACACTCTTGTCCCTGCCTTAGTTTCCTCATTACTTTTGGATGGTTGTCTGGGCTTATGTCAGATTCCTCTGTAGAGTCCAGGATTCTCCTTCGAATGCTGGTCCCTATGGGTGTTCCACTGTGCATTAGTGTCTACCATGTCCTGCTCTAAACCAAGGACATAATGGGTAGTGCAGACCAGCCATCTCTCCTTCTCAGTTCCTTCTTACCACCAGATGGTCTGAGACAGAACTTCTTTAGTGTCACTGAAGCTTATTCAGCAGCATTCCTGTAAATATCATATGTTTTTATCACTTTTAGAACAACTTAGTGTCATTTTTAATGTGTATTAGCTTGTTAAGGCTTGGGTGGGGGGAGGATATTCCCCATGGTGGTATGCCCAAAATCCCAGGCTTTAAAAGCGGTCTCTCCAGTTCCCACTCCTTTATGAGCCAAACAAAACAGGCACAGGAGAACAGACTTAGAAAACACCTTGTGGAGTGTGCAGCGAGGCTGCAGTCTGACAGAGGCCAAGCAGACCCTCTCTCCTCCCCCCCGGTATAGCGGCCAAAAGAAGGAGTGCGTTGTCCAGTTGAACATTAGATGTAGGGGTAGGCAGGAGCAGACAGACTCCTTCTCCAGTGCTCTGCACAAGAGCAGAAAGCCTTCTTGTATGCCTTCTGAGGGAATCCCATTGAAATGGTCTTCCAAGAGGACCTCTTCCCTGATGCCTTCCAAGTTGGGAGAAGCACTTAGATCCTCAGAAAATTGCAAAGAGCCTGCAGTGGATCCACCGGCTCAGAAGAGAAAGACTATACCAACAGTATGGGTGGGGTCAGGATCATTACCAGCACCAACTAAACATAAGCATCTCCTGCAGTTGATTGACACCAGCAAGAGACAAGCATCCAATGGCTCTTCTGTGGGTCAGCAAGGAAGTAAAGCCCCCTGCTACATTGGTCTGCAGGGTGCATACAAACATTCCACATGTAAGGACAGCTTTACAAGTCTAGAGGACTATATTATCTTTCCTGACCCAGAGTCTCCTCCTGCTTTACACCTCATCTTCATGAGAGAGATTTTGACTTCATTGGTACCAGGATGGAGCAACCAGAGGAGCCACTCTCCAATCCCTTCTACTAGCTGCAAAACGTCCTTGTTCATGGTTCCAGTGGTCTCACCATGATAAATGGATCCCATGTTCTCATCCTCAGAGTTAGATGCTGAGGAAGAGCTATATCCTTCCCTTCTCAAAGATGAGAATAACCCAGATAGGGGGTCTGGAACCCCTGGGCCCACTTCTCAATTGCCTAGGCAGGTTTACCCTATCCAGGACTGGTGGTACACCGTGCCTTGGGGACTTCCCTTTACCGAAGTACAAACCATCACACTGACCTTACTGGAGACTGTGTGGGACATATGCGCACAGTACCCTGAGCTAGTTCAATCACACCTCGATTGATGCCAACCATCTCCACCAGGAGAAGAAACCATTTTCTCTTCTCTGCCAACAGAAGAAAAGGAATTGGAATCGGATCCACTGATACTGCCAGTCCAGACAGCAGCAGCAGCATTGTGGCCAGGCGAGGCTATGGCACCATCTTCTCCACCTGATGTTTTGAGCAGTTTCCAGACTTACTGAAAAGAATAGTTGACGCTCTGCAAGTACCATTAGAGTAGGTACAAGAAATTCATGAACGCTGTGACATCCTGCGAAGCACAGAGCCAAGAAAGGTTGTGCTCCCAATCAACAAAGCCACTGTGGAGCCGACAAAGCTCATTTGGCACATTTTGGTCATCTGAGCCCCCTACTTCCAAAAGACTCAAGAAAATGTATTGTGTGCAAGGTAAGGGAGCAGAATTTCTATTAACGCACCCAGCCCCAAAATCCTTAGTCTTCAGACTGCGAGTAAAAGGAGCAGACAACACCAGGCAAGATGGAGGAGGGAAAGCTGATAGCCAGATCATCCCTGCAATCTTCTGTAGATGTAGCCAACACAGCTTCACAAGCCATGGCTACAGCTATAAGGATTATACACAGTGCATTGTGGCTTCACTCTTTGGGGTTCCCTTGAAGTACAATCGACAGTGGTATATTTGTCCTTCAAAGGTAGGAATCTTTTCAGTGACAAAAGAGACAAATCCTTGCTCTTGAACTCAAGGGCAGTACTCTGCTCCCTGGGGATCTGCACTCTGGCACCAAAGTGGAAGCACCACAAAACTCTATCCTGTAGACCTCATACAGTACCCTAATGTTTTTACCACCAAAGGGCATCTGAACCTCCCTGAAAGAGACACAAGCTGCAGCATGCTAAACAGAATACTCTTCCTTCATCTTTCTGTTCTTAACCGTCAGTCAAGAAATAATTCTGATGGGAGCTTCCAGAATTGTGAACAAACCCAGATGCTACTTCCATCAAACAAGTCTCCACTGATCTCAGTTTGGAGATTGCCTAGCTTTTCAGGCCATGACAGAAGACAGATGGGTCCTCTGTATAGTACAATCAGGTTATACCATCAAGTTCTCATTCCTTTTCTAGGAGAGGATGCTTGCTCAAGAGGTAGACTTCCTCCTTCAAGGAGCCATAGAGCTAGTTCTTCAACGCCTGAGAGAAACGGTTGTACTCAGAATGCTTCCTCATACCAAAGAAGAAAGGGGGATGGATGCCCATCTTAGACCTCAGGCAACTCAATATCTTCATCTGCAAATTGAGATTCAGAATGGTTACTTTGGCATCAGCTATCCCCTAATTGATCAGAGGGGTCTGGTTCACAGCTCTCAGTATAAAGGATACCTACTTCCATATAGCCATTCACTTCTCTCTCAGAAGTTTACTATAAAAAATGACCACTTCCAGTACAAAGTGCTTCCTTTAGCAACTGCCAAAGGTATTGACCAAAGTTTTATCAGTTCTGGCAGCTCATTTCTGACGCCTAGGGTTATCCGTTTCCCCCCAGCTAGACCACTAACTACTGATGGGAGAATCCTACCAAGAAACATTAACCACCACAGACTTGACCAGCCTCCTGCAGTCACTAGGATAAACACAAAGTCCACGTTGATGCCAACTCTGCCTGTGGCAGGGATTGAATCCATGGTCATCCCTAAAGTGTATCTCCCACAGGATAGGTTATAGACCGTAAAAGAACTTACTGCGCAACTGAGGCTGGGGTTCACTCCTGTCTCATCCACATGGATCACATGGCATCCTGCAGTTGCATAACCCTTTTATTGAGACTGACTTTGTTGCCTGCTGGCCTGGCTTCACTCAGTTTAGTCAACCAGCAGAGACAGTAGGAGCAAGTTAGGCTCCCTCCCTCCCAAATTGTGAGCCTCCCTGGTCTGTGGGAGAACAAGGACCAGATGTGTATGGGAGTCCCATTTGGTCCATCCTCACCACATAAAACCTTGATTATAGAAGCCTCAATGTTTGGCTAGGGTGCCCATCTGGAAAATCATACCACACAGGGCTCAAGGTTGACATGGGAATACAGAAACCACATGAACCATCAGGAACTGAGCAGGCTGATGCACTAGGTGATGTCAGACAGCGTGTCTGAGGTATTCTATGTCAACTAACAGGAGCGCGATCCACCTCTCTCTGTATAGAAGCTGTAAAACTGTGAACCTGGTGTATCTGACATTAGATAAGTCAGGTACACTGCTGACAACCAGGGTTGTACACACTTCGGTGGACAGCAAATGCTTCTCCCAGTACTGTGAGTGGGAGCTACGGGAGAGGAGTCTGTGGGTGGTGGCAGCGCGCAGAGCCTCCCTGACTGCCCCTCTGCCTAGGAACCAGAGGGACACATTGCCGCTTCCGGGAGCCGCCTGAGGTAAGCACTGCCCGGAGCCCGCACCCAAACTTCCTCCTGGAGCCCCCTCCTGCACCCATCATTTCCGGCCCCATCCTAGAATCCACACCCCCAGCCCAATGCCCGCAGCCCCAGCCCGGAGCCCCCTCCTGCACCCTGAGGCCCCCGGCCCCACCCCAGAGCCCTCACCACCTTCCACACCTCAACCGCCTGCCCCAGCCCAGTGAAAATGAGCGAGTGAGCCAGGGTGGGGGAGAGCGAGCGGCAGAGCAGGGGGGGATGGAGTGAGGCCTCAGGAAAGGGGCAGGGGCAGGGCAAGAGTGTTCGGTTTTTTCTGCGATTAGAAAGTTGGCAACCCTGATATCTGCCACAATGCCTCAAAGCAGTTGGCCAAATATCCAGAGCTTGGGAGTAGTGGGCATATTACTTTTGCCATTTGCAGATTTATTAAGGTGGGGGTGTGTGTGTGTATATATAAAACTTGTATGTATTTGTTTGTATCTTCCCCTGACCCCATCCTCCAAAAATCTCATAACTCTTGTCTTAGAATGTATACTCTCCATGTCTTCATGTGTTTTGTGCGTGTCAAGTACAGTGGAGTCTTGATCCTAATAGGGACTTCGGGGGTCTACAATATGTAAATATTAACAATTGAGTGTTAATCCTAGGAATAAAAGTGTGTGTGTGTGTGTGTGTGTGTGTGTGTGTGTGTGGTCTAATCTTTGCCAATCCTGTTAGCCATGTTTAACCAAAAAAAGTATACATTACAGAACGCTCTTTTAAATTGTCTTGGTTCCAGCCTTGACAGTGTGCAAATCAAAGGAAGATCAAAATGTGAAAAATTTTTGTCGAGCTATTCAATTACAATCGGTCAGCTTTTATTTTTATTTGATTTTAGCAGATTCCTTTTTAAATTTATTTTAGTTGATTAATAAGAATGTATGGGGTAATCACCATCTAACAGTTCCAAAAAATAAAACTTACTTTTTTAGGATGGCTACTTATAAGAGGGACATTACTTGATGAATAAAGATTCTTGAAATTTTGAAATCTCTAGAAAATCCTTAACAGAAAAAATATTTAACAGAGTAATTTTGGAAATCTGAATATAAAATCTTATGGGGAGTTTATTACTGAGGGTGGGGTTCCTCTGTCTGCAGAAGGGTTTGGAAATTTTACAGTTACATTGGCATAGATGGAGCAATGGGAATGTGATGAAAACAGCATAAATACCACTACTCAGTTTCACGGGATCATGGTGTGAACAGGAGGAGGCAGGATGGAAGCTGCAAGTATAGCTTGCAACTTGTGAAAGCTTTACTGTGTAAAACAACTTCAGTGTTTTTTGTGTGAAAATTCCCTCCAGAAATCTTCACATGGTTGGGATGGGGGTTGGAATCAACTGTAGGTGGGATTTCTATGACACTATAACTAAGAGAACAGTTCTCTTAAGGTAGGGGAAGTAGAGGGGGTACTTCTTTGGCCTCCTCACTACTCCCATAGCTATTTGTTCTAGGGTTCTGGTACTCTCTCTGCATCATCTTTCTCTGCAATTCCCTAAGGTTAAATAAACCTTTGGTAGATATTTGTATTTTGCCATGCTTAAGTTCTGCAGATCCCATGGACTTCATCACAAAATTTAAGTCCAGCTTACTGCAAGCTACATAGTGCCTTTGCTAGGAACAGAGGGCCACAGCCAAGACAGCATGCTTATGAGCAATCTGAGTTGAAAATGCAGTGTTCAGAGAAATAGCCTCAAAGGATTCATACCTTACAGCAGTTTTTCACAAATAAAGAAAATCCCAGTTGGCACAATTATGACAGAGAACACAGTGTTCCCAGTCTTGCTCTAGAGCCAGGAGAGATCCTGCATTCCTGATAAATAACTGTCAACTATATTGGAGTCAAGATTTTGTTTTTATATACACTTTCCTTCTAAATAAGTCTGCTTCAAAGAGTGATAAGATTGGATGTAACTTTTCATAGTAGTTTATTTTCTATTTGAGCACATCAGTTTTGGGATTTGAACCTCCCTAGCCCTCGCATCAGAATCTCCAGCTCAGATACGGTTTCTTCGGGGTCTAATCATAGAGTTGGGATGAGTGTGTCTCATAAACTTTGTCAGAAGGGACCATCGTGATCATCTAGTCTGACCACCTGTACGTTACACGTCTCAGAACCTCACCCACCCCTGAAATAGACCACTAACCTCTGGCTTTGTTACTGAAGTCTTCAAATCATGGTTTAAAGACTTGAAGTTACAGAGAATTCATCATTTACACTAGTTTAAACCTGCAAGTGGCCTTGCCCCATGCTGCAGAGGAAGGCAAAACAAACAAAAAACCCCACCCACCCACCCATGGTCTCAGCCAATCTGACCAAGGAGAAAATTGCTTCCTGACTCCAAATATGTTGATCAGTGAGACCCTTCAAGGTCTTCCTTAGCTTGGTGATCTGGAGTGTTGTGGCAATTTTCTGACGGGCTGTCTATTCACCATTCATGTAATCCTTTTTAATAGATATTTTGATATAAAATCATACAAGACAGTGGTAGACGTAGTCAAGGTACATCCCAGTTGTGGGGTATAGACCTCCTCTAGCTACACAGAGGTTTAAATCTACCAGTGCCATGTCTCTACCAGCACTGTCTAGATGTAAAAAAACACACATTGTCTTTACTGGGGCGGGGGGGGGGGAGCTTAGACTATTCCAGAGAATTTAAGCAGGATTTACTTGGACAATTGTTAGTCTTCAACAAAGAAAGCCTATGTCTTAAAATGGAAAACATTTTCATTGAGTTTTCAACAAGTATGGTAGTCTTAATCAAAATTGCAGGCAATTATGTAAATATTACTGATTATTTAGTTTAGTTCGGGTTACAGTTATTCTTGCAGTTACTTGTATATTGTCCTGCAGTCTTGGGGGTCTTCAGTCTCTTACATCCTATCATTCTGAAATTCTTGAAAGGGTTGGGATCTATTTTCCCACTTTTTCATGTGTCCTCTCTCCTGCATCTTGGGACTTTAAATTTGTGTTTAAAAAGCTGATGGAGCTGTAGTTTGAGCCTGTTAGGGGATAGACACTGAGGGTATATCTCAGGGATCGGCAACCTTTGGCACGTGGCCTGCTAGGGTAAGTCCCCTGGAGGGCCGGGCAGGTTTGTTTTACCTGCCACATCCGCAGGTTCGGCCGATCACGGCTCCCACTGGCCGCAGTTGGCTGTTCCAGGGCAATGGGGCTGCGGGAAGCGGCACGGGCCGAGGGATGTGCTGGCCGCTGCTTCCCGCAGCCCCCAATGGCCTGGAGCAGCGAACCGCGGCCAGTGGGAGCTGCGATTGGCTGAACCTGTGGATGCGGCAGGTATACAAACTGGCCTGGCCTGGCCCACCAGGGGGCTTACCGTAGCAGGCCACGTGCCAAAGGTTGCTGATCCCTGGTATATCTACACTGCAATTAAAAAACCCACGGTTGGCCCATGCCAGGTGACTTGGGCTCAGTGGCGGTTTATTTGCGGGGTAGATGTTCAGGCTCGGGCTAGAGCCTTTGCTCTAAGATTCTGTGATGTCGAAGGGTCCCAGAGTTTGGGCTATGGTCTGAGCCTGAAAGTCTGCACTGCCATTAAACTGCCCCCTAGCCCAAGCACCGCAAGCCTAAGTCATTGACATGGGTCAGCTGTGAGTTTTTAATTGTAATGTACACATACCCACAGGTTACTAGTGCATGTCAATAGTATGGTTGTACGCAGGCAATACAGTCTACTTTAATAGCAGTGGCTTGTAACAAATTTTTTAAAAATTGGAATAGTGCTTGAAGGTGAACATTCTGATGTACAAACAGGAATCGACTAACCTAAGAAAATCATGTTTTTAAAAAGTTTTAACTAATGCATTTTAACTAACATGGTTTTTGAATACTAGTATGTCTGAGGTTTAACAGATCTTTTGTAAGCTAGTTGTGGCTAACACCGAACAACTCTGTTAGTTCAAACTTGTTGGCTAACATGTTGTTGAGCGCATCCAGATTTTTTGTAAACTACATGTGGCCCAAGTGAAATAACCAGTAGCCAGAAGGAAAGTTAATCTGAATTGTTTAGATGGGGAAAGAGAGGAAACAGTCTTAAATTACATGAATTGCTAACCGTAACATTTATGGTTGAAAGCTGTCGCAATAAAGTGCAAGAGGTGAAAGGCATGCCTTTGAAGTTACTTTTAAACATTTTTGCACCAATACTGTACTTAACTACAACCTCACTTCTTAAATACAGAATCTATCTCTGAAAATATTTTCCCACTATAAAAGAAATCAGTGTTCGTATTACTAATGACTTCATACATTCATCTCTTCTCTCTGCCAGCTTCTGTGCCGTCCATTTATTTATTTGTTTGTTTATTGCTTGTTTGCTTGCACTCAGACTTTCTCTGACACTCAAACTATTTCCAGTCCAACTTTCTGCAGGGCGGTCTTCCTGAGACTCTTAAATGAGTTATTTTGTCTTTGCAGCTCTTGAAACAGAATGCATTATTTTACCAATTCACTCAGTGTTTTAAATATTCATATAATCAAAACAAAGTTCAAAACTTCCAGGAGGATGTCACACTAAAAAGGCTATAAACCAGAGGTACATTGTGCTATTCTTATCTATTAAACATGGGTACTATGTACTTTGAAGACAAGACACAGATGAAGTCACTGTTCTTCCCCAAAGATTTTGCCGCCTAAAAGGAGTTTGCAGTTTTTCACAATCATTTGTATTTCATTTCCCTTCCCTTCCCTTTCCTTTCTTTCTAATTTCCTCAGGCGAGAAACAAATGTTTTGCTTAAACTAATATGTCTTGGAAAAGTTGAGAGAGACCCATTTTGTCTTAACAGATACATAATGCAGTTTATTATAAAAGTGCATGTATTTGTGTCTTCCAAATGTCTTTTGGATAACTAATGCATAGTCTAATAATCTTTCAAAATAGAATGACAGCACAAAAACACAGCTTTTGGCATCACAGTTCTGTTCTGCTGCTTGCACTGAGACCCAAAAGAATATTTTACTTTAAACTGTGTGTTTGTTATAAAAATGCCAAAATAACATAAGCCAAACTTTACCAAGTCTGCAAGGCAATTTTGCTGATCGGAATACTAATTCATGGGGTTTTTTGTATTTATCCGTTTATAAACTCGATCTCTGTGTTTGATAGCTTGTTTAAAAAACAACCACTGCAGAGGCATCGGTTACACAGCACACTGGTTGATTAATGCTCTGTTAATTGCTTTTCCAGTGTTGAAATACTTGCCATTTGTAGAAAAAATATACCTAGCTTGACGTTCTTGTGCTCCTGATTATTTCCCTTTTTCTATCTTTGCCTTCCTCCAAAACTGGTTATCTTAATACCACTGCCAAATTTTCTAACCACTATACGTAGCTCCGAATATGATGAACAGCTCTGCAGATGGACTTTAGAAAAACTGAGGAACCACTTACTGTACCTCATCTGACAGGACATCACAGAGCAGACGAAACCATGCTCTTGATCGTTACATTGATTGTTTGTGTCAGGGGAAAAAAAAACAAACTGTGAAATCCTTAACAAAGATCACATCTACCACAGTCTATCCACTGCTGAGGGGACAGCTATACAGTCCCTGACATCTAATCACCAGATAGTGATCAAACCTGCAGACAAAAGGGGCACCATCCTCAACTATGATGACTATGTTAAGGGGGCCAACTGACAACTCTATGACACCACCTACTATAAAGAACTCAAAGAAGATCTCTTACGATAGTTTATCCTAAATTTCTGGGTATAATCAAATCCTTTCTCAGACAACTCCAAGAGAAACTTTATAAACTCATGCCCCATGAACCTACTCCAGGGCCCTTCTACATGCTTCCAAAGATGTACAAACAAGGGAACCTAGGCAGACCCATCATATCTGGCCATGGCGCTCTTACTGAAGTAATATCGGGACTCGTAGAAACCATCCTCAAACAGAAGACCACACAAAGGACCAGCTTCCTCCAGGACACAACCCACTTGCCCCACAAACTCCATGACATTAACAACCTCCCTCAGAACACCATCTTTGCCACCAGGGTTTTCATTTCTGTCTACACCAACATCCCTCACAATGACAGCATAGCTGCCTGCCTCAAATATTTATAAGACAATGGATAACCCTCAGATAGCCACCCCAAATACATCACCAAACTCATCCATTTCTTCCTCACCATAACAGTTTTACATTTAACAACAAATACTTTGTCCAAACCATGAGAACAGCCATTGGTACTAGGATGGCTCCTCAATACACCAACTTTGAAGAAGAATTTCTGGACGAATGCACCAGGAAACCAACGAAATACCTGCGATACATGGATGATATTTTCATCTTCTAGACAGATGACTTAAACTCCCTCATAGATTTCCATTACAACTTCAACCACCACCACCTGTCCTTTAAACTCCCTGGAACACTCCTATACTAACATCAACTTTCTGGACACCACAGTCAGTTTCAACAATGGAAGCCTATGAATAACTATATACAAGAAGCCCACAAATCAGCACACCTACCTTCATAGATCCAGTAACCACCCCAAACACACCAAGAAATCTATCTGCAACCCGGTACTCAGATACTATAGAATATGTTCTGAGGAGAAAGTCAGGGATATACACCTTAGCACACTCAAAACTGCCTTCACCAAACAAGGGCACTCCACCAGAGAAGTAGATTGCATCATGGAATGGGCCAAATACCCAGAGACAACCTGCTTCAATACAGAAATAAAACCCCCTCCGACTGCACACCCCTAGTTGTCACCGATCATAGAAGATTAGGGTTGGAAGAGACCTTAGGAGGTCATCTAGTCCAACCCACTGCTCAAAGCAGGACCAACCCCAACTAAATCATCCCAGCCAGGGCTTTGACAAACTGAACCGTAAAAACCTCCAAGGATTGAGATTCCACCACCTTCCTAGGTAACCCATTCCAGTGCTTTACTGCCCTCCTAGTGAAATAGTTTTTCCTAATATCCAACCTAGCTCAGCTTGAGACCATTGCTTCTTGTTCTGTCATCTGCCACCATTGAGAACAGCCTAGCTCCATTCTCTTTGGAACCCCCCTTCAGGTAGTTGAAGGCTGCTATCAGATCCCCCCTCACTCTTCTCTTCTTCTGCGGACTAAATAAGCCCTGTTCCCTCCGCCTCTCCTCATAAGTCTCTCCTCATAGCCTCTATCCAATTTGTCCACAACCTTTCTGTAGTGGGCGGCCCAAAACTGGATGCAAGACTCCAGATGTGGCCTCACCAGTGGCGATAGAGGGGAATAATCACTGGCAATGCTCCTACTAATGCAGCCCAATATGCCGTTAGCCTTCTTAGTAACAAGGGCACGCTGTTGACTCATATCCAGCTTCTCATCCACTGTAATCCCCAGGTCTTTCTACAGAACTGTCCCCAGCCTTTAGCAGTGCATGGGATTCTTCCCTCCTAAGTGCAGGACTCTGCACACGTCCTTGTTGAACCTCATCAGATTTCTTTTGGCCCAATTCTCCAATTTGTCTAGGTCACTCTGGACCCTATCCATATCCTCCAGCATATCTACCTCTTGTAGAAGCGAGAGAATAACTGCTCGTATGTACTGATTCGGTTCTTTGCCTCTTTTGAGACTGTTATAGGATACTAGTTAGTGTCAATCATGGTGCTGGGTTTTTTAATAACATGGACTGATGTTCTGGGGAGTTAGACTGAGATCACCAAATTCCTTTCACATAAGGTAGCAAACAGCCATCTCTTCACACACTATTGATTTGGCCCATATTTTGACTAGTGGTTGAAGGCTGAAAAGTGCTATGTCCCATATTCCATTTCCTGAGCCTTCTGGTCCCCCATATATAAATATTTATATAGGCCACTCTCTAGATTAAAAATAAGATGGGGCAGAGTGGCATTCTGTGGAATTGCTGAATATTAGATCCATGTTCATTTTGACTCTTCTGTCGCTAGGCTAATAGAAGTGAAAAATGGAGATCAAGGAGAGGAGAACAAGGAAGGACAGTAATTCTTGAACTCGGAGTACTGACAGTGCAGACCTTGGTTCCAGAGGGAGTTCCCTCTTGTATGTGATAGTGAATCTGTATCTTTTGTTACTGTGAGGAAGTGATTAAAAAGATCATTTTTCTTTAATAAAATGAAGCTTTATTCAATGAAATATCATTTGGTGGTCAAGTGTTGTTCTGGAATATGGAGGAAAAGGGCTTAGAATGATCTCTACTCTGTGTGGCACCTGACGATTCCGCTGTACTTGTGGAATCTTCCAGTGATCACTATTGCTGGGTTATGGCAGCTTGGAGCTACCTCAGTGGAACAAAGCTTGCTGAAATGTATAGAAGAATTGGGTTCTTCCAGTCTTCACCTTCACTTCAGCCTATTTTAAATCTCTTAACTCTTGTTGTTTCCCCTGTTATAGGGTGTTATTATTAGTGATCAATAAACATAGAGCAAGGATGATAATAATAATAATTATATATAATAACTCAGTGTAATAATGTAACTAGGGCATGAAGAAATAAGATCTTGAGGAAAGTTCAGGGCGGATGGGGCTTGATCATATATTTAGGTGCACAAGCAGTGAGCTGTAATAATAAACTTTGTACAAGTTAGCCCCTTCCTGTGGCATTTCCAGTGAATCCTGTCTTCTGTTTCTCTTGTAGATCACAAACTTTTTTGTGGCAAATTACTTCCTCTGTTTTTGTTTTATTGAATTTTGTTGCTTTACAAGTAATGCAAATAGTTTAAAGAAGTACATGATGCTGTTTGGGACACAAGTGTGTGTTTTTGGTTTTTGGGGGGGGGGGCAGGAGCATAGGATTGCTGCATTAACTTATGAGTCGTGAAACTTTATACAACACCGTATTGTAATGTAATAAATTGGTACTGTTTCTTGCATCCTTCCACTTTTATAAAGCCATACTCTTTGCCACTGAGAGTTCACTGCTACAGGGCTGGGAGGAGGGGAAATGTAAGGGGAAATCTTGGTAAACTTAATGTCACAATTTTAAAGTTCTATTTCCGTGGCCATCCAGAGCTAGAAGTGACTGTTTCCTCTTTGAAAGCTGTCAAATACTAGTTTTCGAATGGTATAAAAGTCCCACTTCTAGCCATCGTCAATTGTAAAATAGCTAACATGATGTCAGGTTAAAATAGTTAGCTTGCATCTTTCCATAATGAGATCATAATTTTCTTTATCATCTCTGGCTAATTTACTTTTGTACTCTTATCTAAACTCAAGACATTACTCCCTTAACACCCAGGATGCGAAGGGCTTCTAGAGAAGAGACTTCTTACAAGAGCGGAAACTACAATATCTATTACCTTTTGCTTCATTGATAAACTTAGACCTTTAGATCATCCTTAATCCGTAGGTGTATTGTTGCATTCTTTACTATAATCAGTGATAATGATTGTTCAGCCTCATTAGGCAGCTTTTCCCTTGCTTAACTTTTTCTTAATGTTTCCTCAGTTTAACTATTTTTCTTTATTGTTGCAACCAGCTTTGTCTTTGACCAAAAGAATAATTGATTCCTCTTCTTTTTAGGACATCCCATTAAATATTTGTAGACTTGCCCTGTCTAACCCCAGCCATCTTTTCACTAGATTGAACGTGTCCTGCCTTTCCATGTATATCCTCTCTAAACCTCTGATCTTGAATGGCCAATGGGTATTGACGTGATTATATCCTTGCATATAGTATTTCTATTTCTTAATGTACATAATGTATTTTATTAAAGTACTGTAACAAGGGGAAAAAACCATGTCGTCTTGACTCTCTGCTTTTCTTCCATTTTCCTCTCTACAATGCCAGAATAGAAAAGTGATGATTTTTTTTTAATAATAAAGAGAAATGGTGAATTCTACTTCCACTAGAACTTTACCTACTCACACTGGGGGGTGGGGAGGAGAGGAGGGAAAACCACACAGAGCCTGAAGAGGAACAGGTTGCTGTAAAACTCTCTGAATACACACATTTTTTTTTTCAGCATCTTTAAGTGGGTAATCATAGGATACTCCTACCAGTTGGCATAATAAAAAAAATAATTGCATGATCATTTTTTGGCAAAGATCCCTCAGCAGGGTACAAAATGCTATATTCATTTCTGCTGTTCCAGTGCATGCCAAAAAAAAACCAAAAAACCCCAAAACCAGTACAATTGGGGAAATGATTCAGGGTAGCTCAGTTTTTTTTATTACAGAAAAAGAATGCAACACTGAATAGTTATTCAGTAAGCTATCGGTCTTGTTTTAATCCCAGAGCATCTTTGAAGACATGGAGCACTACAGCATCACCATTCATTCCTGTCCATGACTTGTTCCTCTATTAAGCCCAGCCTGCTCGTGTCCCTGTGTACAATATCCCGCCATTTAGCCAGTGGTCAGCCTCTAGGACAAACTGATCTTGGTTGTGCTTACGTTATTTTCTTTGCCACCATGTGATCTGTGTTTTTCTTCATTATATATCTATAATTTATTTGAATTATCAGAACCTCCTTTCTTCAAGATAGTACAGCTATGGCTGTTAGCCAGTTGTCTAATAGCTCCTCTTGCTCAGATACCTCCTGGTTTTTTTCCTTATGCTTTGATAGCACTGGTTGCACTGGCTTTTAGCAGTTGATATTGATGTTTAGCTGTTAATGTTGTTTATTCCTGCAGCTTTCCCATTTAACTGCTTCACTGCTCTTACTTTATCTGATGGTGGTTCAGAGCTGATATTCATTCTGCCTTGCAATCTGCCCTGTTTATCTTGCATGTCTAGAATGCTTGCTTCTGGGTGAAATGCAGGGTTCAGCACTTTGTCAAAATGTTCCTTCTGGGTTTCCAGCAACTCTTTGGCATTTGTTGCCCATTCACTGGCAGCCTTCTTCACCACTTGCATCATTGGCCTGATTGGGTTTTCACACAATTTCACCTTTTTGTATATTGTTTACACCTTGTTTTCTTGATGCCTTCTCTAGTTCTTGAGCATCTTCTTCCCAAACCTTTTGCTTTTCCAACCTTTGACTTCTCCACTTTGCATAATGCTTTTACTACTTTCACTTTCCAAGCATTCTTAGCTTGTTTACACCTTTCCTGTAATATTCTTGTTTCCTTGTCCAGTTTTTGTTTGCTTATGCATTCCAGTTACTTCCTCTGCTGTGTTTATTGCTTCCTTAAATATTTTCCCTCCCATCCGTAGTGAGATTTCTTCATCATTGCAAATTAATGGCCTGAAATGCCCTGCAAGCGTTACCATGTATTCCTCCCTTACAGAGCTATCCTTTAACTTATCAAGATCAAATTTGGCTCCAGTTGCACCATCTCTTTCTTTCACTTTAACTTAATCTTAATTTTTCCTGCTAGAAGTTCATCATTACTCGGTCACTGTTGGATGTTAGTCCATAGAAGTGCCATCTGTGCCTTTTTAATCATAATGTGGTCAGTCTGTTTTTTTTTTTTTTTTTGGTCTGGCCATCCTTCTCCTACATACCATTGGTTCACAGCCCCTTATTCACTGCAACCTTCTAGGTTTCCCCAAGTTACACCCATTCACCACCCAGAGAATGTATCTCTCTGCTGGAGGAAAGGAGTACTTGTGGCACCTTGGAGACTAACCAATTTATTTGAGCATAAGCTTTCGTGAGCTACAGCTCACTTCATCGGATGCATACTGTGGAAAGTGTAGAAGATCTTTTTATACACACAAAGCATGAAAAAATACCTCCCCCCACCCCACTCTCCTGCTGGTAATAGCTTATCTAAAGTGATCACTTTAGATAAGTGATCACTTTAGATAAGCTATTACCAGCAGGAGAGTGGGGTGGGGGGAGGTATTTTTTCATGCTTTGTGTGTATAAAAAGATCTTCTACACTTTCCACAGTATGCATCCGATGAAGTGAGCTGTAGCTCACGAAAGCTTATGCTCAAATAAATTGGTTAGTCTCTAAGGTGCCACAAGTACTCCTTTTCTTTTTGCGAATACAGACTAACACGGCTGTTACTCTGATCTCTGCTGGAGGTATCCCAGCTATGGTTGATGGACCAAAATATCAGTTAAAAATACCCAGTTGGAAGTGCGTTGTTGCAAGAAGTACAGTTTCAAGGTCATAAAAAAAAGGATCTAAGCTGAATACTATGAACATTAAAGAAAAATGAAACTCAGTTAATTGAAAAAATTAGATAAGTAAACACAAACTCTGAATCCTGGGACTGCTTGAAATGTAGAAAGCTCTTATATTGACAAGTTCTATATTTAACTGTAACACTAAAGAAAAACAGGCCTAGGCAGCATCGTAGACCACTTAGTGAAAACCTGCATCCATTACATAGCAGCGGTGAAAAAAGCAAACATGTTAATTGCTTGTATTAAGAAAGGTAGAAGTTTTTTAAAAGTGAAATAAATCCACAAACCAGTGATGAGTACAAAGCTGATTCTGTCAAGTTTGAAGCTCAAACATACATTTTGCAACATTTGAACTATTGTCTAGAAATATTTCTAGCTCTTATTATGTGAAGATAATCTTGCAAGCATGAACTGACTGCAAATGAACACAGTACTCTCTCACTGAGTCTGCAGACAGAATACTCCAGTGTTGCTGATCAGCAGTTACAAAATGAAATTAAAACACTGGTCAGTTTTACTTTTGTCCTTCAATAGTGGCCCTAAAGAATCATAGCAGTTTCACTCAGCTGTCCTTTGATAAACCTAGGAGCAGCAGTAGAAACAGACATTGGAGTTTTGATAAGGAAGGGTAGAATAATGGAGAGACATCTATACTTTCAGTAGCCAGAACATTCTGGAAGGTAAAAGGGTCTTCAGATTTATGACACCTACTAACCAAAGGCTGAAATGAAAAACTTCCAGTTGGGGGTCTAGAAAGAGTGTCTTTGTAGCAATCTCAGACCCTGCCCCTTAACAGCTGAGTGGTGCAGGGATCTGGATTTTGCAGTACATGGATGAGGCAGGGATCTGGATTTCTCATCAGAATTTTGGTTCTACCTTTGCTGTGGGGCCCTTTCTTCTTCTCCCCACCCCAGCCCATAGTTACTACCTGCTGTTACTTTTGGGCTAGTAGGTCATAGAGAGGATAATGTAAAAGCTAGATGAATATCTTGATCTGAAATTGCAAGTATATTGTATTTGTAAATTGCTTGTATATGAGATGGTTGAGTGTTCATAAAAGCATTAGTGTACTTAATGAAAAGCATGAAATTATATTTTCCTTCTGTTTTTTCAATTTCTTCTAGGAATCCTCTAGGACAGTTCCAAGCAGATTTAAAAGGTAAGGGACTTAGTTTTTAAACATGTTATAATATTCTTTGCATATTGTGACCCTGTCTAAAGCAAAATGAAGTTGATTAAACATTTGGAATATTTGTCAACAGTAGGGCGTTCCCTCTGCTGTAAATATCATGACCTGATTTTTGGGCTAGTATTTAATCACAGGACCTGAGTAAGAGATGTAACAATCTCTTAATAGTTCTTTTATTATTTTGCCATTTTTTAAACAACTAAGCCAGCATTTTATCTGATTTTACTGGAGTTGATTCTCTCCACAGCATTCTCCACCAAACCAGGTAAGCTGGCTTTTGGCTGAAGTAATGTAGGAGCCACCTGTTTTTCTCAATCTTGCATGTGAACCACCACTCTGAGGTTTAACGTTTGAAGTTAGTTTTCTTGCTCTCTATGCTAATGTCAGTTTAAATTGCCAGTATTTGTTTGAGTCACTCAAACTGTTTGTGGGACAGTTTGTCCTTGGGCTGATTTGGTATTGTCCTATTCACCAACATACCTGCCACTAGAGATAGATATGCCCCAAACCCTGTTCTCTATTCATTAATATCTTGTTCGTAGCCTTTGAGCCAGGCAGTCTTGTGGTCCTAATCTTGGTACTTCAGAGAAGAATAGTGCTTCAGTAGTTTGTTTGGTACGGTGGGGGAAGAGTATAGAAATCCAATAACTTGTAATTTTTGGCAACCTAAAAGTAATATAGATACAGCCATCCTTTACTACTCGGTTTCAGTCAGTTTATTAGGAAGTATTAGTGAGAATCTGTGGACATGTCAGCTAAAACAAAATCTATTTCAATAGATCTTTGTTTTAAACTAAACCAAAGAATGTTCCCTTTTTACTGTCCTTTATTCAAAAGCTACTTTGCCATGCCTTTGTTTTTTCCTGATTAGGTAAAGATAATCTTTTTGTTCTCTCTACCAAATTTATTTTCTGTCTTCATAGGCTATTGTATTAGAATAGTTGTAACCAACCCTTAGTATCTCAACTAGTGTGGAGTGGCATACTACCCCATGGAATTGTTCGTCCTTCCTTTTATGTCTGTGGCTGATATTCTGCATCCTCAGTAGTCTTAGGGCTAGTCTTCACTAGAAGCACTACAGCGGCACAGCTGCACTGATGACGCTGGGCCTCTGTAGTGCGTCTGGTGAAGACGCTTTATGCCGATAGAAGAGAGCTGTCCTGTCAGCATAATAAAACTACTTCCGCAAGAAGCTTTCCTGCTGAAATAGCGCTGTCAACACCAGCGCTTAGGTCAATGTAACTTATGTCACTCAAGGGACTGGCTTGTTCACATCCCTAAGCCACATAAGTTATACCAACATAAGTGGGTGGCGTTCAAGCCCTTAGTACTATGTGGTCTGTGAATACTTCCCATTGTTACAGCCTTTCCTTGTTCCTGGCCATTCATTTTCTCAAAGAATAATGAACGGAGTTGTCGTCCATAGCCTCCCACCCTTGTCTCTTGTCCACTTTGCATTCAAACTGTCAGTTTCCTCTTCCACGCTACATGGGCCCAGCAGAGAACACTCATTGAGAGCACAGGAGAGACTCCCTACTTTCAGCTCCAGTGGAACTGGAGCTCCTCAGTTGGTTAGAAGGCCAACCAGTACTACAGGTTTTATTTCCTGTCAGAGCGATGTGGATGCAGATTCCCCTCTCCTAGTTAAACACACATTTTATTGATAGAGAAGTCTTTGTCTTGAAACCTTGTGGACAGGAAGCATCGTGCTTCTTGACAACTGTCATGTCTTGACCAGACAAACTGAGTCTGCCTCACTAAATGACGGGACAAAGAAAGTTCAGTATGCTGATCTTAAAGTTTACAATTGCAGGACCCTGCCTCTGGATTTCCTGTAATCAAAAACCCTTCAACATTGCAAGTATCTGCCATTCTGCTTTCACTGGAAGCATTTTCAGTACAATGCCAGTCTCTCCTTTTTGATTTTTGAACCTTGTTAAGGGCCTTTACCTAGGTGATCTTGGACATGGTTGTGTGAGGGATCCACGTTGACCCTTTCCTGGGTGACTTCTGCTCATCACATCTTCAAAGGAGAAGCATTCTAGGATTTGTCTGCAAGCATGAATTTGTTACGTGCAAAAGAAAATAATCACCTCTTTTCAGTACGCAGGCTGCAACATCTGGGTACTGTCCGAGACAAAATCAAATGCAGCTACCGGTCACGTCATGAAAATCCTTCCCCATGAGGGCTCTGTAGAGGGCAAAGAAGTTCAATCCCTGAAGTAAGACTTAACTCAACGAATTGAAGCCCAGGATATTTTTTCAGAACCAGAGAGGAATCCTCATCCAGTTTTCGGCAATAAGGAGCGCATTTAGAATCCCAAGTGACGAAAATTAGCTATACAGAATCAAAGAAAAGCACCACCTAGTTAGAGCACATTTCCTCTGCTGTGTTTTCCACCAAGCAGTATTTGACAAGCAGGTTATAGTCCTAGCTAACCCCAGCATCTTCTGAATGTCTTCAGTTATATCCGAACCCAGAGCTGTGTGCCTCATTTTACTCATTCCAAGCTGTCAAACCGCTGGATTTTTCCAGTCCCCGAGTTGCTATGTGGGCACTCATTTTTTGGGAGTCAAGCATGCATCCCTTTGAAGTAACTTTGATTTTTCTGAGTGGGTTATGATTATATCACCTGGCCTAAGAAACTAATTTATTTGAATATATAATTGTTGTTTTCATGGTGAAATGATACGATCAGGCTGTCTTTATTTGAATGTTTGATCATAGAGTGCCTATCCACAGGAATCAACTTTTTTGTTAACAGAAATTCAGTTGAAAATATAACATCAAGGCAAGAAATTAAACACAGAAGAGTTGGAAAAAGTACAGATACGGTTCACTTTAACATCTCATTTTGAATTCCATTTACTAGCTCTGGAGCTATTTAGCTTCTATGATCAAGTGTTTTTAAAATGTCTTAGTCTTAATTTAAGAAAACAACAAACTTGCAAATCAGGGTTTAAAAATGACCCCAAGGTTTTACAATGGTCTATGGATCAGACAGATTTGGCTGAATCAATTTACAATAAGAGTCAGATGAGAACCTCTTTGTCAAGGCTGATTCCCCACTCTGACACTTGGAGTGCAGAAGGTGGGGGCCCGCAAGGATTCTAAAAATTAATACCAGCCACTCCAGGCATGTATTAAACTCCTAAGGGTACAGCTTTTCTCTCATCTTGGATGGGTAGATGCTGCCACTATCCAAGTGCAAAAAAATCCCTTTGAGAACTTAGGAAGGCTCATTTGGGCATTCCTTCCTGTGGGGTACCCACAAGCTCCTTCACGCCCCTCCTCCCCCCCACTTCTGGAAAGAGCTGAGAAAAAAAATAAAGAAAATCAGCTGTTGCCTCCAGCTAATTAAACAACGTGTGCACAAACCTCTTAGGACACAGAAATCCAATCCTGTTCTTTAAAAAAGGTAAATTTTATTAAAAACAAAAAGAAAATAGTTTGGAATTTAGGCTTTTTGCTAGATTTAAAAAAAAAATTACAAGGATTAAGCATCAAGATAGCTCTCTTGAGGTCCAGCTTAAACAAAAGCACCTGTGGTTAGCACATAGGAGTCCACAAGCCATAAAGAAATAAAAGAGAAACCTAATCGCATCTTCCTAGACATTTCCTGATCTACTTACGTATCTGGGGTTTCAAATGAGTACTTTGTAGGTATGATCTGATGGTTTTTCAAACCTGGCCCAAAGCTTTTTACAGCATAGTTTCAGCCCTGTCTCTGCTCTCCAGGAGAACAACACAGACTGACAAAGGGGAAGTTTTTTTTTTTCCCCAATTTTAAAAAGCTCTAGCCTTCCCATTGGCTCTTTTGGTCAGGTGCCCACTTCCTTCCTTTTACCCATGCAGAGACTTTACTTGCTTTACCTGTAAAGGGTTAAAAACTGCCACCAACAGAGATTTTATAGCTAGCTGGCTGGCTGGGTGTCCATAAAAGGGAGCTTACCCCCCCACCCCCTTTAATTGATCACACTCTTGGTGACTCTTGCGGGGTATGTCCCCTGATAGTTTTTATTCAGTACTCGAAATTGATACAATATGGCTTACAAACACAATAGAAGCCCCACTTCTTGGTTTTGTTTATTTACAGTACTGAACACTGAGATGAAGCCCAGAAGGTAGAAATTGTCCCCTCTAATTCCAAGAGATTGTATGTTGTGCTCTGAAATGCATTTTTAAAACCCTCATGTTAAATAACTTGTAAGAGATAAGTAGAGCTTAACTGAAAGTACTATGAATGAAATGTTAAAGCCTTTTAGAACTTCTTTCTAAATGTCTGTCTTCAGTGAGTAAAAGCTTTCACCCATACCAGTTTCAGCTCCTGGGTCTCACTAAACCAAAATTTGTAATCACAAAAATATTTTGTAACACCAGGATTCCCTTTATTTTTGTGGGGTTTTAAATGCTGCCATTAACGGTTAGGTCTGGGCCTCACGATAGACTTGTAGTCTCAACTAAGGTGTCTTATGTTTGGGAGGAGGCAGCTACCATGGTGCTAGACCATGAGTTTCTTTAAGATGGGATGGGGATATCAGGGTCCTCTGCAGGGTCTGAGAGAAGAAAGTTGGGTGGGCACATACACTCTGATCTTTTTACTTTTAATCTTCTTGTAGCCCCTATTGATGTTGTGCAGAGTTCTGCATACTAAGTTGTCCAACGTAACAAAAGTCCGTCCAACCTGTTTATATAATGTATAAAAAGAAAGCAAAAATTCAAGAAAGAGAAACTAGAAAGAAAGATGTGTTTCTGGCCAAGAAAATTGATTAGGAGGCTTCAAGGCTCCTGTAACATCGTGTGTTGGCATAACATAAAGCTGAAACATTCTAGAAATACAAGGAAGTGTTTACAGTTTAAATAACAAAAATGTATTTTTGACTGGGTAACTTCAATAAGATGAGGTTGGCACCATTTTTGGATGCTGCTTATTTGGGAGCAATTGAAAGAACCAGTAGGACAATGAGGTGCATGGGGGAGCTGGATTGGAAGGAGCAGCCCTCACATCTGTCTGCTGGAATCCACTTTGTGGTGTTGCATAACACCACTGGGCCTTTTGTCTTGACCAGGCCAAGTCAGAGAGAGAGAGAGAGACCACTAGACATTACCACCTTCATTGGCTTTGGCAAAATCATGAATAACACCTAGGATGTGAGCTTAAACTCCTGCTTTTACCCTCTCCTTAGTGTTACTTTTCTTCTGTGTCTTCTCCTGTCTTTTTTCTCATCCATCTAGTAAGAGTTCAGCATAGCCAGCCAAGACATATCCACCCGCTTGCAATACTGCTGCGATCTTGTGACCTTAGAGATAAGCTTAAAGTAATGCCTTAAAAATCCTGAGGTTGATAAATTTGCCAGGTTTCAGAGTAGCTAACAAGACAGTGCTGTGCCTACAATTTCTGAGCCTATTGGATGCGAGCAAAATAAAACAGAAAATGCATTTTCTATCTGTCCTGTTGGTTTTTTTCCCCTTTGTGTGAATTTATTTTAAAGGAAATGGGTTTGAATGAAAACCACCTAAACTGACTTTCCCTTCTTACCCAAAGGACAGTCATGCTGTCAAGGAGGGAAATTTCCCTATTAAAAAAATTTGTATAACGAAGGAAAAAAGGAGTAGGGGTAACTTTTTTTTTTCAAAATAAAAGCTGTGCTTCATTTTTAAAATTTCAAACGTTTTAATGTTCCTCTCCCCCACACTGTTTGTTAAAAGGTTTTGATTATAGCAGTTACAGTTCGGGGAGCTAGCAATAACTTTACAGAAAACACTGTACTCTGCTTAACTATTTAATGTTGTAACAGTAACAAGGTTTTTATTAAATACCTTATCACTTGGGCCAGATTCTTTCCCTTATCAAAACAGTGACTAGTGTGTTCAACGACATCCATTCTCATTTGCTAAACAATCATAAAGCATCATTGTCTGACACCCAAATGATGACCTACTCAACTTAATGCCCAAATATGTCTTCAAATATAAGAACAGAAGCCTAGCTACAGCTATAATTAAGCTGTCAGATGTTCTTCCTGAAAAATTATAATATCAATTACTACCTATAGCCAAGGCAGCAAGAGGTTTCAACTGCAGGTTTTGAAACATGCACAAAAGTTAATCCAATGCTAAACAAAACAAACACAGCATTGTTCCCTAGACATAGTTATGTTTTCACTTGGGTGGGACACCAGGGCCTCCAACTGCTGTGGTAACCTCTTTTTCTGTGAGAAGCCGGAGTCTTCTAAGGTGCTATTTTGTATGATACCACAAAATCTTGTAGGCAAGTAAACAATACCTTATATTCAGTATCAAAAGCTGCTGATTAGTACTCGGCACGGTCAGTTTGTTTGTTTATTGCTAGAGCTAAATCAGCCATACACTCAGTTCTATGCCCACATCTGAACTAAAACTGATAAAATTAAACAGTAATGGAGTACTGGTTTAGCTGGAACGGGCACATCATCCTGTTGATTATCTTCTCAAAAAAGGAAGTTCAGGACAGGATGATCATGTGAAAGGTTATTAAAGTCCAAAGATTGTTTCTTGAGTAAACAATGTTTAAACAACTATCCTCTGTGTAAGCATATTTAGTGGCTTGCCCTCCTGAAAAAGAACCTTAACTCTCAAAAGATAGAAAGGGGCCAGCGTGCGTCTTTTAATCTGCCATGAAAGAGACAGCTTCATTTCACTGGTGGCTGGCTATAATGAATGTCCTAAACACACCCAGAACTTCAGTAATCCAAATTGAGTGAAAACCAGTTAGTAGATGATATATATCTCTTCCCTTCTGCTTCCACTCTGTTCCCACAGAAGTGTTAAATCTGATTAGATTGATCTGAGAAATAAATTGACAGTTCTTTGCAATGAGAGAGATTTTGTTGTTGTGCTGAAGCAGCCCTCCTCAGACTCCCCAAAATTCTGCTGATCTGCATTTTGGAGATACAGCAGCCAACCTCATCCATGAGAACAACATAAGTACCAAACATTCTGATGCTGTTTCTTACACTTTTAGAGTGTTCCATCACAGACGTCTCTTGTAAATTGTCTGCATGCTTTGTTGGCCTCTGAGGAAAGACGTGTTTGGAAAGGAGGGTTAGGTGCCACTATCTGTATTCCATGAACTGCAGATTATGTGCTGAGATTATTCTGCGATCTCATATAGTTCATCAGACCAAGAGCAAATCAGGTGTTTTATCCATGATTATATCCTGCATGGTGACAGTGTTATCAGTGACGAACCCCTTTTTAAATAGCAAGGGGAGGAATTTCGAGCCTCTGGTAGACGTTGCCTTGCACCCTTGGTATACAGCCTTGGATTAAGCTGATAGGATTGACAGGAAATTATTTAATTTCTATCTGATAAAGGGACTCTTCTACCCTCCCCACAAATTTTCTAATACCTGTCAGAATACGTCTGTGAAATTCCTCTCCTTGTGAAAGGTTTTCTTCCTGTCCACCAGATCTCAAGAGGTCCTCAGTGCTGCTCTACTTTCCTGGGCACTGTGTGGCTATTGGTGGGACGCAGCTATCAGAGTAACTGGCCATAAGACAATTGATGGCATAATAAATTCTCTCTATCATTTTTCTGTTTCAGCTAAGTGGAAAATGTCTGATTCGTCTTTGATAGATGAGCTCTTCCATGATTCTTCTTCCAATGCCACTTCAAAATTCTCTTTATAGCATGCCAGGCCACACTCTTGGCTCTACTTGTCTGTTCATGAAAATGTTCCTATCTGGCTTATCTGCTACTGAGGCTAAATAAATAGACATCAGCTATGGTTAGTAGGGGCTGTTGAGAGGTGGATCTAAGTCTCCCTTCCACTTCCACTACCCTAGTCAAATACAAGAAGACGTTAATCCTTGTGGTTTCCTTTAAAGCAAGGATGTGAAGAGAACATTACCAATTAAAAATACCTTCTTTCCCTTGAAGTATTCTTTTCACTACCACTGAAAACAATCCTCTCTCTAGTTTTTCTTCCAAGTTTCACATAAGAGCACTGCCAAAGATGACTGAAGCAAGTCAATACCATTCCAGTCTTGGCAAAAGGTTTACTGTTGGGTGATGAGACTAGAGATTGAGCATGTTAGTTTTATAGAGTTCTGAGTCCCTCCTGGCACTCAGAGCATAGAATAGTAGAAAGTACGTCTTTTTTTAAAATCAAATATTCTAGGATTTATGGGGTTAATCAAAAATATTTCTGTCCTGTTGTGTTGCAACATGCGTATCCGGTCCTAGAAATTTTTTTTTAAGCCTTCTAATGAAGAATAAACAGTGCTAAATACGGTGATAACATTAAACTAGGAAATTCCTTACAATTGTGTCAGTGTGCCTTGGAAACTTCACACATACTGGAGCATAACAATATTTATGTCCATGAAAAGATCATCTCATGCCATGTTATGCCTGCTTTTGATTTGCACTTTATTCATCTAGATTTGCACATTGTCAAGGGCTTTCTAAAATTATGAAATGCATGGTTGTTAAATGAACATTTTAAACAGACTCTAAATGTTTTTAAATGAAATATTATATGGTACAGCGGTGGTACTTTGTTTACGCATCCTAGGTACCCTGCATCACATGCTCATTTCAGTCACATGATTTCTGATTTGGAAATCTCTTGTTGGAAGATGATTCCAACTATGTTTTGCTGCCCTTCTCTGGCAGTTAAGATTGTGTGGGGATCTATATCTATAGCTATCTCATTTACTGTTCCACCCAATCACAAAATATTTGCTTTCTTCAGTATGGTTATATATATAAAAAATAAAAAATCGGGCTGTTGATTAATTGCAGTTAACTCACACGATTAACTCAAAAAAATTAACCCCGATTAATCGCACTGTTAAACAATAAAATACCAACTGAAATTTATTAAATATTTTGGATGTCTTTCTATAATTTTCAAATATATCTATTTCAGTTACAACATAGACTACAAAGTGTACAGTGCTCATTTTATATTATTTGTTACAAATATTTGCACTGTAAAAATGATAAACAAAAGAAATAGTATTTTTCAGTTCACTTCATACAAGTACTGTAGTGCAATCTCTTTATCGTGAAAGTGCAACTTATAAATATAGGTTTTTTATTACATAACTGCACTCAAAATAAAACAATGTAAAACTTTAGAGCCTACGAGTCCACTCAGTCCTACTTCTTGTTCAACCAATCACTAAGAGAAATAAGTTTGTTTACATTTACAGGAGGTAATGCTGCCCACTTCTTAATTACAATGTCACCTGAAAGTGAGAACAGGCATTCGCATGGCCCTGTTGTAGCTGGCGTCGCAAGATATTTATGTGCCAGATGCGCTAAAGATTCATATGCCTCTTCATGCTTCAGCCATCGTTCCAGAGAACATGCTTCCATGCTGATGACACTTGTTGAAAGAAATGTGACTGATCTCTTTAGGGGAGAGTTGTTTGTCTCCTGCTCCTCCATTCTGCCATGTATTTCATGTTATAGCAGTCTCCGATGATGATTCAGCATATGTTGTTCATTTTAAGAACACTTTCACTGCAAATTTGACAAAATGCAAAGAAGATACCAATGTGAAATTTCTAAACATAGCTACAGCACTAGACCCAAGGTTTAAGAATCGGAAGTGCCTTCCAAAATTTGAGAGGGAGGAGGTGTGGAGCATGCTTTCAGAAGTCTTAAGAGCAACACTTTGATGCGGAAACTACAGAATCCAAACCACCAAAAAAGAAAATCAACCTTCTGCTGGTGGCATCTGACTCATGATGATGAAAATGAACATGTTCGGTCTACATTGCTTTGGATGGTTATCAAGCAGAACCTGTCATCAGCATGGACGTATGTCCACTGGAATGGTGGTTGAAGCATGAAGGGACATATGAATCTTTAGTGCATGTGGCATGTAAATATCTTGTAAATATCAACTGTCCAGGTTGAGGAGACATAGCTATGGACTACTTCAGAGTTATTTAACATTGCCCCTTATTCAAACTTGGAGAGAGACCGTACTGCAGCACCTTCCACCCCAGAAGTCTTTGCAGCAGCCAGGGACCTAATGACGCTCCCGGTTCCACCAACCCCAATGGGAAAACCACCAGCTCCAAGTGTGTTGAGCAAAGGGGAGCATGTGGCTCCGAGCTCATACCTGGCACCGGGCCCTTTGGTACCTACCAGAGGCAAACTGGCCCTCCTGTCTTCGGTGAGGACTTCCCTGATCAGGCACCAATCCCCAGATCCTCAGTACCAACCAGTGGAAGCGATGGGTACCGCTCCCCCATTGTCTCCTCAAGAAAACTTTCTCAGGTGGAACCGTGAACACTGCCAAAAAGCCACCACCATTTCCCATCCTAAATTCCACCAGATCTCAGTGTGGCCCGCCCCCCCCCACCGACACCTGGCCTGGAGGACAGTGGCAGTTGCAGATCGAGTGGCTATTCTGGAATCCTTGGGGTTTTTCCCTGGTACTGTGACCAATATCCAGCCATTCCTATTCGGTTGTGTCCGAGAGGAGGGCTCCTCCACTGCACCATCCAGCACCTGACCCAGACTCCAGTACTGAGACACAGGACTTAAGCCTGGGACTAAAGTTGGGACTGAAGAAGAGTGGCCCCCACCAGTACAGGCTTATTCCTATTCCTACTCCTACTCCTCCTCAGACAAAGCGTTCTTGGGACTGAGCGGCTCAGTGCCACAGGATCACTTTAGAGATCACCAGGAGCTATTAAAAAGGGTGGCTTCTAACCTGGAACTATAGGTAGAGGTTCTTAAAGAGTCCTTTCATAGCCTCACTGACATTTTGACCACATCAAAGCTGACCCTACACCTCAACGAGGCCATTATGGATCCTGTCAGGTCCCTATGGCAAACTCCATTTTCTCTTCCTCCCGCCTCAAAGAGGGCACATAAAAATACTATGTGCCTGCCAAGGGATATAAACTTGTTCTCACACCCTCCTCCTGGATTCCTTGTGGTCACAGCAGCCAATGAGAGGGACAGGCAAGATCAGTTAGGCACAACCCCCAGGCAAAAGGATTTAAAGACATGAGACCTGTTCAGTAGGAAGATTACTTCGATGGGTAAGTTACATCTTCGTATTTCCAACCAATAAACCTTACTTAGGATGTACGATTACAACATTTGGGACTCCATGGTGAAGTTTAAAGACATGCTGCCACAGGACTCCAGGAAAACTCCAAGAGTTTTCCGGTCTGATGGGAGAAAGGCTCTGGCTATGGTCTCCCCTTCTTCAAGTGGCCCTGGACGCAGCTGACATTGCAGCCAGAACAGTGGGCTTCAGCAGTGATCATGAAGTGATGCTCCTGGCTTCAATCCTGAGGTCCAGACTGCCACCTGAGGTCCAGTAGTCCATCCAGGATCTTCCCTTTGCGGGTACCTCCTGCTTCTTGGAGCAGATGGACTCAAAGCTCCCTGGTCTGAAGGACTCCAGGACTACCCTCAGATCCCTGGGCCTCTAGTCCTCAGCACTTTTGAGGAAGCAGTTCAAGCCTCAACTGTTGACCCGCTTCTTGGCTCCAGCACCTTGCCAGGACCTGGTTAAAAAATGGAGCTGCGATTATAAGCACAGACAACTTCCCCGCTCTATTTCAGCCTCGCTACCCGGGTTGCACAGATACCCAGGAGGCCCCAAACAGAACTCTTGAAGGGACATCCAATGGCATAATATCAGTTCACACACCGGATCCTGCCCCCCCCCTTTGTTTTCAGACAATCTTTCTTACTTCAGCATGGCATTGTTCCTTGGCACCCAGTGGTCCAAGGTGATGAGTACAGTGGAGGAAGGTTACACCCTTCAGTTTTCTCCCACCCACCCTCCTATCCCCATCTCTCTTCAGGAACCCTTCTCACGAGCGACTTCTAATTCAGGAGGTGCAAGCCCTCCTTTGGGTAAGAGCTGTGAAGTAGATGCCTCAGAACTTGAGCGGGAAGAGGGTTTACTCCCATTATTTCCTAATCCTGAAAGCAAAAGGGGGTCTCTGACCCATCCTAGCCCGGCATCACTTCAAAAGTTATCTCAAGAAACTGAGGTTCCATATAGTCTCCCTGGCCTTAATTATTCCCTCCCTGGATCCAGGGGACTGGTACTCCGCCCTTGACTTGAAAGATGCCTGTTTCCACATCTCCATTTTCTGGGGCCACAGAATGTTCTTCAGATTTATCATAAACCAGACCCATTACCAGTTCGCCATCCTTCCCTGTGGTCTGTCGGCAGCCCCTTGGGTTTTCACGAAATGGACAACAGTGGTAGTGGCCTTCCTCAGAAGGTGAAGCGTTCAAGTCTACCCATACCTCAATGACTGGCTTATCAAGGGCTTCTCAGAGACTGAAGTGAAAACCAGCATCAACCTGGTCGAAGCCACTTTCCTTGCCGTGCGCCTGTTGATAAACTAACAAAAGTCTACTCTTGTCCCTGTCCAGAGAATAGAGTTTATTGGGGCAGTGTTCAGTTCCACCTGGGCTAGAGCCTTCCTCCTGGAGGCTCGGTTCCAGACAATGTCATATCTGATATCCAAGGTCAAAGCCCAGCTGGTCACGACAGCACATTTTTTTGCCTCAAACTTTTGGGTCACATGGCCTCATGCACTTAGATGGTACAGCACACAAGTCTATGCCTCTGACACCAGCCAAGTCTGAAGGGGCCTATGTATTCACTGAACCGTCACCACTTGGGCTCAGTGCTTACAGTTTCCACCCTAGTCCTCTCCTCCCTTGACTGGTGGAAGGATCCCCGATCAATGGCTGGGGGCATTCTCTTTGTCACCTCCCAGCTTTCAGTATCCCTAATTTCAGATGCAGCTGATCTAGGTTGCGGGGGCTCACCTCGAGCATCTCAGGTGGTCCTGGGAAGAACTCTCTCTGCACATAAACATCAGATTGCTCAGAGCGATCAGCTTAGCTTGCCAAGTGTTCCTACCCAAGATCATGGGCAAAGTTGTACGAGTGCTCATGGACAACACAGCAGCCATGTTTTACATTAACAGGCACAGAGGCACATGCTCTTCTACCCTGTGCCAGGAGGCTGTTCGCCTGTGGGACTTGTGTGTGAAACACTCCATCCACCTCGAAGCTTCCCAGCTTCTGGGAGCCTGGAATGCTCTGGCAGATCACCTCAGCAAGTTCTTCTGGTCTCACCACGAGTGGTCCCTTCACCTAGAGGTGACCAGATCCATCTTCCAGAGGTGGAGGTCTCCCCATGTCGACATGTTCACAACCAGGCAGAACAGGAAATACCAGCAGTTTTGCTCATTGCGTGGTCACAGCCCAGGTTCTCTGATGCCTTTCTAATTCCATGGACAGAGCTCCTGTTCTATGATTTTCCTCCTGTTCCTCTGGTACGCAAGGTCCTCCTGAAAGTCAAGTGAGACAGAGCATGGATCATCCTTATAGCCCCTGCGTGGTTGCAACAGTGATTTGGCATACTGCTGGACTTCTCTGCTTGTGATGCTGCTTCTGCCCCGCCCGGACCTCATCTCGCAGGATCATGGCCATTTACTCCACCCGAACCTCCACCTGACCATGTGGAAGCCATGGTGGAAGCCATGGTTGAACCCAGCAGAACAGACCTGTTCAGAACAAGTCCACCAGGTCTTGCTAGGTAGTAGGAAGTTCTCTACTAGAGTGCCTTAGCCAAGTGGAAGTGTTTCTCAGGTGATCTTCCCAATGAGGTCTCTCTCTGACTCGATCATCCCTCCAGGAATACCTGCTCCACCTGAAACAACAGGGACTGGCTTTTTCATCAAGCAAAGTGCATCTAGCAGCAACCTCAGTCTCCCACCCTCTGGTGGATAGTAAATCTGTCTTCTCTCATGAAATGTCCATCCACTTCCTCAAGAGATTAGAGAGACTTCATCCTCAAATTCACAAATGGATTCAACCATGGGACCTAAACCTCGTCCTGTCAAGACTTACAGGTCCTCCCTTTGAACTGCTGGCATTGTTCCCTCTGTCATATCTCTCCTGGAAGATCACTTTCCCTGTAGTGATTACCTCAGCCAGAAGTGTCTCAGCGATTAGGGCCTTATGTCTAAGCCCCAGTATATGGTGTTCCTTAAGGACGAGGTTTAACTGCACCCAGATCCAGCATTCCTTTCAAAGGTGGTCTCTGTTTCATAGTAATCAGGCTATTTTCCTGCCAGTTTTCTTCCTGAAACTGCACAGGAATGCAGAGGAGCACCATCTCCACTTACTGGATGTTAGATGTGACCTGGCCCGGTATATTGAGAGGACCAAGCCGCTCCGTAAAACAATGCAGCTCATTGTGGCAGTAGAAGATAAGATTAAAAGCCTACTGGTTTCAGCCCAGAAAATTTCATCCTGGATCACATCCTGTATTCACCCATGTTGGGAGCAGGCGGGCATCTCACCTCCTGCCATCGTGACCGCCCAATCAACAAGAGCTCAGGCTTCATCATCAGCGTTTCTGGC
The DNA here is from genome assembly GCF_965152275.1 of Natator depressus. NCBI lineage: Eukaryota > Metazoa > Chordata > Testudines > Cheloniidae > Natator > Natator depressus. Next base: position 276,583,425 of record NC_134234.1, read on the forward strand.
CCAGGTCCTGATCCAAGGCATCTACAGAGCAGCGACCTGATTGTCAGTTCAGATCTCTTCTTTCCACTACGCCATCACCCAGTGGGCCAGAGATGATGCCAAGTTTGGAAGAGCAGCGTTGCAATCCGCATGTCCATGAACTTCAAGCCCACTGCCTCGGGTACCGCTTGTGAGTCACCTAACATGGAATGGACGCAAGTAAGCACTCAAAGAATAAAAAATGGTTACTAACCCTTCCGTAACTGTTCTTTGAGGTGTATTGCTCATGTCCATTCCACGACCTACCCTCCTGCACCTCTGTTGGAGTTAGCTGCAAGAAGAAACTGAGAGGGCGTGGGGCCAGCTGGGCCTCTTATACTGACATATGAGCACATGGCACCAGTGGGCACTAGAGCTGGCCCAGTGAACAGCAGTGAAGGAAATATCTTTGGTGCATGCGGCGCATGCACACCTAACATGGAATGGTTATGAGTTAGGCTAAGATTTTTGTCATGGATATTTTTAGTAAAAGTCACCGACAGGTCACGGGAAATAAAGAAAAATTCATGGAAGCCCATGACCTGTCTGTGACTTTTACTAAAAATATCCATGACAAAATGGGGAGCTCAGCTGCAGGGTCCGCAGCTCCCACCTGCTGGGGGTTGAAGTCATGGAGGTCACTGGAAGTCACGGATTCTGTGACCTCCGTGGAAAAAGATTGTAGCCTTAAAAATGAGCATCACATCTCAAAGAACAACAGTTATGGAAAGGTTAGTCACTGTTTTTAGTCTTCTGTCCCAGATATTGCCACCTACTTCATTAATTTTAACTGAGATTGTTTTCAGGCAAAGAAGCTCGTGATCTTAGTTTATAAGTGAGAGTTTTCCAGAGGAAAACAGAAGATGAAAAACCTTTCTGCCAGAGCATGAATGGTACCTATTTGAATGGCTCTGTCCATCACTCACGCTCTCTCTCTCCCTCTTTCTCTCTGTGACCTCTTCTGAGAGGAATGACTAATAAGAAATTAGATTCTATCAAGATAAATTTCCTCTAGTGACCTCAACAGATTCTTCTTTCTTTGCAACACACAGGCATAAGGAAATACCTGGTTCTGGGTCCTAGATACAGACAGCACTTTCTGAGGCATGAACCCCTTGAAGGAATTAACCTGAGTTCCTAGAAACTCAGGGACTTTGGAGCAACAGCTGTGCAGTTTTATATAGATCAGTGAGGGGTAGATTGCAGTCGGGGTGTTGGGAAACAGGTACTGCTGTCCTGCCTTAGAGACAAGAAAAGAAAATCCAGTTAGAGACAGAAAAACCCAAAAATTGCAGGTCTGACTGAGCAACTGATATTGTTTCTCAGAGAATACAAAATTACAGGTAAGAAAATTAAGTTTTATCCATGTTGTCTTGAAGTAGTGGTCATTTACAATATGAATAAGTCAATTTTTCATGAATGTATTTCCACTAGGAGAAAAATATAAGGGACATGGGAAATATTTGCTAAAACTTATTTTTTGCACTAGGCATATTAATAATGTTTAATCTTTACTTCACAGTGCAACTAATGCACCTGAAGATGATGTTCCAAATCGATATTCCCGAACAGACAGGACAGGATATAGCAGATACAGCAGGGATGCAAATTCTTCTGGGAATTCTGTACCAAGCAGTGCTTTGGAAAAGAGGATTGAAGAACTTGAAAGGGTAAATACAAATTTAACTTATGCCCAATGTTAGTTTCAAAATAAAATATCTTATAAATTCCATGAGGAGATGCTAGTGCCATGCCAACTCAGTGTGGCACTCTGTCCCTCTCTAGTGGTGGCTAGGCCAGGTAGAGATTGATGAGCCTGCTACTGTCTTGGCTAAGAGACGTGTCTTTTAGCTCAGGCAGTAGAGGTTCCTGCAATAAGCTCAAGAGGTCCCAGGTTTGATCACTGATGACGACGACTGGGTGGTCAGTGTTACGAAAATATTAGGCAATGGTCCTAAATTTTTAATAAAAAGTAGTAGTAATTTCTTGTGAATACCAATATGCATACAGAATCAGATTGTCTGAGAAGAATGTGAAATTTATATCATTACAAATGCTAAATTGCCATTTGCTCAACCAGGGAATAAAACCAAGGCTAAAGGTGATTTGATCAGAGAACTAGCTATGTCCTGTTCTCCTCTCAGGCACTCAAACATAACCTAAACCCTGATCCCTTACAGATGTTTTCTTGAGCCATTGATCTGTAATATTCCTGATGTTCCGTGCTCCCTCTGAAGTATCCTTGTAATATAACCTACCAAATATTCTTGAATCCTTGTAGATGAAAGTTGCTAAAAATATATATATATTGTTTGGGGGAGATCTTCCTTCTGAAAAGAATGGGAGTAAAACACCAGGAAGCCTTTATATATATTTTTAGGACTTACGGAATCCTTGAGTTAGCTGAAATTGCCTTGTAATCTCTCCGTTCCAAAACTGGCTTTCTCCCAAACCAGTCAAACTACCAAAAGGATGGCAAGAGAGGGGGGAGGAGTTGGAATAGCTTCTTCAGTAACTGAAGCCTTATGTATGACACATGTTTCATACACCTTTGTATCCAGGCCTGTGGGTCTTCAGGCTCTTATAGGTCAAGGAGGCCAAGTAGATCTTGAAAAGAAAAGGAGTACTTGTGGCACCTTAAAGACTAACCAATTTATTTGAGCATAAGCTTTCGTGAGCTACAGCTCACTTCATCGGATGCAATGTCTGAAACCTGACATTTTCTGAACAGACATTTTCCTTGTGTGATGCTTGTTCTGCTGCCCATCCTACACTTCCTTTAAAAGAAACCAAACCACACCACAAGATCAGCACAATCACATTAGTCTTTGGTGTGCACATTTGGCATAGTGAGAGATCCCTACATTTACCCATTACACTTTTCTCCTCATCACTTTTCTTTCAAGCACAGTGACTCCCCACCACTAAGGTGACCAGATAACAAGTGTGAAGAATCGGGATACTTTTTCAGGGGGACCATAGTTGCCTATACGACAGTCTCTAATATTGGGATGTCTGGTCACTCTACCCACCACCAGTCCTCCAGTAGTATCCTAGGTCAGCTCTTGATGAAAGGAATATTAGAGACTTTGTCGTATAGGCAACTATGGTCCCCCTGAAAAAGTATCCTGATTCTTCACACTTGTTATCTGGTCACCTTAGTGGTGGGGAGTCACTGTGCTTGAAAGGAAAGTGATGAGGAGAAAAGTGTAATGGGTAAATGTAGGGATATCTCACTATGCCAAATGTGCACACCAAAGACTAATGTGATTGTGCTGATCTTGTGGTGTGGTTTGGTTTCTTTTAAAGGAAGTGTAGGATGGGCAGCAGAACAAGCATCACACAAGGAAAATGTCTGTTCAGAAAATGTCAGGTTTCAGACATTGCATCCGATGAAGTGAGCTGTAGCTCACGAAAGCTTATGTTCAAATAAATTGGTTGGTCTCTAAGGTGCCACAAGTACTCCTTTTCTTTTTGCGAATACAGACTAACACGGCTGTTACTCTGAAAGTAGATCTTAGTCATACATCGGAGCAAAATTCTGCCTCTGAAAAGCCCACCAGCGTGATTACTTTAGGAGTTGATACTTTGATTTTAATATCCAATTTGGGCCTTGTTTCAGAACTCACTAGAAGATCAGGGCTTAAATTAGAAATTAATCAGTTAAAAGGTCAGCTTTGCAGGTCATCACGTGGGTGGGTTCTTCAGGGGCAGAATTTTGCCCTAGACCTGTGACTAACGGGTCTGCTTGGCCTCCTTGAGCGAAAAGGGCTTGAAGACATACTGCAGGATTTGTGGGCCTAGCTATCTGAAGAAAGGAAAATTTTGCTTCTTACCTGAAATTTCCTAATTGCATATACTAAAAGTGTCCTTTTTCAAATTAATTTTTAGGAGTGCTGGAAGAACATTAAATTTGAAACTGTTAATTTGTGGGGTTTTTTTCAGGAACTAGCCAAGGAGAGGCAAGAAAATGTAAGATTATTGAGGATGACACAGGACAAAGAGGAACAGATTGGGAAATTGAAGGAAGAAATTGATTTATTAAACAGAGTAAGTACATGTATTACACAAGGATGAGAAAAGCTTCCAAATTCTTCCATCTCTTCTCTTCTTCCCCACCCTCCCTAAATTTTCCAGGACAAGGGGATTCAGCATTTATTTTGTGTTTAACATTTCAGCTAAGATTTAATAGACTTCTTTCTTGAAGTGGCCTCTGCCCATTCTCAGTAGTGTGCCAGGGTTACAACTGGACCAGAGGAAACGTCTAGAAGCAATGCCCACTAGAGTGCCTGCATGTTCCCCCTTGCTGCTCTGAATGTTCCAAGAGGCTATAAACATGGGTAGGGCTGGGCTTAACCATTTTAGTTCCTTCCAATCACAATAATGAGGCTCCTGATCCCCTCTGCTGACACTTTGACCCAGTTCTCTGGAAACCTGGTTTCCCAATACTTTTCTTAAACAAATTTATTGTAGTTTAAATAAAATTTTAGTTGTAGTGAGTATCTGTAACTTAGATAGTTTTTAGGAATATTTTGGGCCTTTAGGGATTTTTGCATCCTATATCACATTTCCATACTCATGAGGGTAGATCCCAAAGCTAAGAGACCAGAGTTTAAGAGGTGCCCCTCTACTCCTGCCACTTTCCTGGTTTCAGATATCCAGAGACTGTGTCTGAACTTTCTATGGGAACGTTTTCCTGCAACTAGGTGGTCTGTCTTCAAGACTTTCACCCCACAAACTAGGAAGGAGCTACAGAACTGGCTGTAGGCAGTCTTCCTACTAGAGGCTCTAATAGGAAAGTTGTTTGCTTCAGATACTCCTGGTTCCTTGAATGCTTTAAGTTTTGAGGTGCTCCTCAGGTCCTAATGCCCTTCCTAAGGGCTAAGAGACCTGGCCAAATTGCTTCTCAGGTATCTGTCTGCATGCATGGAGCCAAATTTAAAGATTCAGCTGGTAAGGATCTTATGACCTGCATATCTGACTGCTAGAAAGGAACTGGCCTATTAAGATGTTGGCTTCTGTGTGCAGACCTAAGCCTAAAGGTGTTAAGTCATGGATCCATCACGTATGAATCTGACCACGTCCACCTGCTGGCTCGTTCCATTGGCCAAGCCTTGTTTGAAAGCTTCAACTGTTCTGTCAGAGTATGGGGAGTCAGTCTTTCCTAGCGCCCCAGTTGATGGCCATTACAGATTCATGGCTCCCATTTCAGTTCAGGTCCCAGGCCATAAATGGCCCTCAAACCTGGCATTAGATCTGGTTGAGGGAGAATTGCAACTGGGACTCAGCTCTTGCTCTTTGACCCTTACAAACAAGGGACAGAAGCATAAAACAGATACACAGGGATGGCTTCTTTTCCTGAGAGACATATTTCATCATGGTTCCAGGGCAAAAGTTAGGACTGCAGGTATGGGAGTGAAAACTTCTCCAGTTTCTGCTTCCAGTTCCGTAAGCCCCCTTCAGACTCTTTTTTGGAAAAACAATAAAACCAACAAATCATCCCCACTGAGGTTGCCATTACTAAGTTAGCCACTTATAACTTTTCAGGGACCTTTTCAACCTGTCACCATCTGGCAGGAAGGGGCAATATGCTTGCTGGCCACACAAGCAGGAATCAACAAGACTAGCGTAAATAGTCACTGAAGGATTCAGTGAGGTGTGATACTCAGTGATGTAGTCTCCTTTGAACCCAGGGAAGAATGTTCTCTTTCCCATCTCTTCATCAAGACAGTCTTTATCTTAGACATGACATCAGCTGTGAGTTTCTGAACTGCAAGTGCTCATTGCTGACTCCACCCTTTATGGGCTCCCATGAGGACAAACTAGTTCTTAAGGAGGCAGCTAAATTTATGCACAAGATGGTAATTGGTTTTCATCTTAACCAAACCTTGATTCTAATAGTATTTCTTCCAAAACCATACTCATATCCTGAGGAGGTGAGGTTGTGGATGGTAGCCCTTCATATATGTAGATCAAAAGAGTATAGAAGGTTGCTGAGGTTACATTTGTGTTTTCTGGTAAAAGGTCACTACAACCTAATGCCTGACCAAGTGGATCAGGCTGTGTATTGGGGAAAGCTAATGTCCCTGTGCCAGAGGGACTGAGAGGTTGCCTTAGCTCTAGATGAATGGGCTCTATGGCTTATCTGAGGCATAACATAATAGTTGAGTTCTTTAGAACTGCCTCTTAGAGCTCAGTCCACCCATTCACAGAACATGATGCAGTGGACCTGGCATTAGGTTCAGAATCCCAATTTGGGAGATCAGTACTACAATTACTCCTTAGCTAGTCAGCCTCGTCCCACTCTTGTGAAAAGAGGATGCACTGTTTACACATTCCCACAAATGGGAGTTTAGCAGAGGCCACAGAAGTACTGAAGGTTCCTTACAAGCAGCTAGAGTTCTTCTAATAGTGCCTCTGGACATTCAAGCTATTCCTCCACCTTCCCCCTTTTCCATAGAGTCCTGTTGCTATTTACTAGGTGGTTGATTTGTGGTGAAAAGAACTGAAGCTGTTACGATGCCCCCTTTTATAGTCTCGCTCTCCAAACACTCAGAGCTGCCAGCGGGCATGGACTCATACTCCAGCTTCTAGGTACCACTTCTAGAGGTTTCCACTGGTCCTGCTGCATCAGTGATGTTTCCCCATTAGTGTGGGTATACAAAGGCTCTTCAAGGGCTCTCGTCAGTGGTAAGTAAATCTTCACTTTTGTAACTTTTTTTTAAACTAATCTAGAAAACTTCTTAAGTTGTGTCCCTTCTAAGTCAATTAGGTTAAATAACTTTTTACTTGAAATACTTTTACTAAAATCAGTCAGCAGATTACAGAGAAGGTTCTAGAACAGGAGGTCCCTTTGCATTGAGAACCCCACAAAAACCTTGTGCCATAAATGGAGTGGTCTCAAGTCAATGGCTGAGCTATTTGATGAACTTCTGCTACCTTTTAAAAGAAAGGGAGAATGGGTACATAAAGTTCCCAGCTGTCTGAAAGGAAAGGCATCTGAAGACATTAAAATGTTTGTTGACTTAGTTCAACTTTGAAGTAGTTTAGAGTTGGTCATCTGTGACCTCACTGGGTAGTCACTGTAGTTAAATGTGTGTTTGGAGAGAATATATTCAGAGATCATTTGCACTCTGATTAAAGTATCAGTTGTTTAGTCATCGGTCATTCTGGTATGTGAAGCCTGCACTTCTCTGCCATTGTTGTTCTTTTATAATTAAATTATAAACAGTATTAAATTAATAATGTAATTTTAAATCTAAAGTGGTAAAAGTCACTTACATGTATGCATCCATTATTATTATTTCTTTAGATATTTAAACTACAGTCAGTTGTTATTGGATTGTATTCAAGTAGCCCATACTTACAGTAATCTTTGGAATGTTATTTTTGTAGCATAAACATTCCACAAAGTCTTTTATATTTGATCTAATTTTTGAGTAACTATGAAATATTTTTGTCCAAAGGCTTTTAAACAGTTGTTTCAATGTAATTCAGTCATCTACCATTTAGTTATAGTACATAATTGGCTGAGTTAGCAGCAAAAAAAGCATAAAATTATGATTACAGAAGGCTGCACTTCAACCATTTTATTGAAAAGGTGCCGTTTCATTATTCCTTACAACTGTTGGTTCACAGTACATCTGTTGCTGACATGGACTTTGCAATAGGAAAAGAAAAGCCTACGGTGGTTAAAATAAGGTGCTGTGTGTTCATGCACTGTTTTTACTTCTAAATACAAATTACCATATTTATATATCACGATTAAATGTTTCGTTCATCTGTGTCTTCAGAACAATTAAATATCATCTGTTCCAGAAAGCCAGCTGTATTTTGATCTCTAAAATGTTTGTTTTTTTGTTGGGCACATAAGACATTCTGTTGCTAATCTGTGCATTGCATGCTACATAGGACAAAAGAGTAACTGCAAAGGTACTGCAGTGTGGCTTTGAGCACTGATTGCCGAATGATGTTTTGGTTGGCAGGCTGGAGCTTTTTACTGGTGGCACACCTAAGCACCTACTCCCAAAGGTGCACTTCTGGGATGGACCCCACCAAAAGAAACAGGCAAATTCATATGATCATTTTGTTAAGTGTGTGTTTCAAAATTAAAGGAATGGGGGAGCGAATAATCTTTCACCCCCTTTTTCCCCTCCCCCTTCCATCTGACATAACTATTGTGGGAATTTTACATGCTTTCATTGCAAAGGAAGCTGAACCCCCTAATCCCCCATCTCTGGTTTTCCGCCTCCAAATTTCCACCATCCACCTCTTTTTATCTCTCACCAAAGTTACTTTTCTGCCTTTTTTCCTTTCTCCTTCCACTTCTCTTCCCTTCTCCTACAGTAAAATTGAATTGAAAAGCAGTTTAGGCACTGCCAACCATAGCAGCTGTGCTGCTTTTAAGTTAAACTTCACTGTGGGAGAAGAAGTGAAGAAGCAAGGGAGGAATAAGAGGCAAGCTGGGGAGGGAGATGGGCGGGGGGAATGGCAGGCAGAATGTTGGGGGAAGAGGGAAGGAAAGATGGAAGCAGAGAAATAGGTGTCTGTTTTAAACTGCCCCTTTTTCTATGAACCCTGCTGTTCTCTGGTCCCCTTAAACTCACCTTCTATTGAAAAAAATTAATTGGACTGCTAATTTATGGCCTTCTCAAGCCATCTAGCTTTAATCAGAATTCTGATGAGGGCAAGATACGGCTTTTCAACTGTTTTTTTCAAATAGCACACTTTCAGTTCTCATTTTCTAACATACTTTTCATAAGCCTCTGACAACAAACCTATATTCAAAAAAAATACGTAAAATTTAATGTGCTGTCCTATGCTAATAAACTGTGTGTGAGAGAGTCAGTAAGCTACTAGTGCACTGTGGTGCACGAAAGCCCCTCTGGTTTGCAAATATGAAGTAATACGGGCACGTGCCAAGTGGCTTCTTACTATTAATCTCCTGACATAGTCCGTTTTTGATTATATATTTCTTTTGAAAAGATGCTTGTCACATGGGAATGTGAAATGAATGTTTTGTCATGAGTAGCACTGGAAAAATATGAATTTTTAGCAATTTTTGCTTTGCTTCATTAGCCCTTTTATATATAGATGCTGTGAAACTAACTCGTCTTCTGTCTTTACCCTATAATCTCTTGGTTTCAAGTACTGATCTCTTAAATTCCAGGACTTTTAAATTACTAGTTTAAGAATCCATTTTTGCATCCTGAAAAATGTTTTTATTTTTTTTCTTCCAAAGGACCTAGATGATATAGAGGATGAAAATGAGCAATTAAAGCAGGAAAATAAGACCCTCTTAAAAGTTGTTGGACAGCTGACAAGGTAGAAGATTCAAACCTCAGTGAGGAGAGAGAGAGAGATTTAAAAACTACTGATTGATTGTTAAAGTCAACACTAGAGTAATACTTCCTTTGTTGCAGTATGTTAAAATAACCAAGTCTTTATATTTATTATTAGGAAACCAGATGGATGTTTATTTTCATAATACATTCTTTTTCATTCAGTAAAATGGCATCAACTTTTGTGGGTATTTTTAACCTTACCTTTCACATTAAGAATAATTAACAATTATGACATCTTTCAAAAACATTAAATTCATGATTGTTGTACTGGGATTTGTCTTCTGACTACATATAATCTGGTTATAGTAGTTTAAAAATCAGAGCACCAGGATCACTTTTGGTCTATGTTGGTTGTATATTTTTTTCTTGAATGAAAGGAAGCAATAAAAATAAGCTTTGTTTACACAGATCCAAAATATGTATTTTGGGAGATATTTTCATTTTGTTTCAACCGCTGTTAAGTGTAGGTGCCTTATTGATGTGTAACAGTTTGCAGATTGATTACTTGTTCTAAAATACAGATCTTGTAGTTGTGAGTTTTTTACTATATCTGAAAGACTGACCATGTTTGAGTAGCAATTTTCTTCTGTATAGCAGTTGTCTTGGGGAAAAATAAGTTGTTTTATTAAAAAAATGCAATAAACCAACTGTAGTTACCAACATTAAATTTTTTTGTAACATGTCTAAGTTGTGCACTATAGTATATCATAATGCTTGTGCTTTAGCAGTGAAATGCAAATTTACTGTCTTACAGTAAGTTTGTTTTGTGTATTGAGAATATAAACAAAGCCTGGAGCTTTCATTTTGCAAAAGTATTAAAACATAATTATATTTAAATCTACCTATTTTAAATATTTAGTGCTCATAATAAATGTGAGTTTTAAGGGTTTTTAAAGCTGTGATAAAGCTTGTTAGTTATAATGTATGAAAGGAAAGTTTCATAAATTATTTAGGCCTTTGAAAAACATGAAGTATGCAACATACAATAAAAACATTCAATCTTGATTGCCACTAATGTGTATGAAAATTAAAGATTGCATATGCAGTTAATTTTAATCACTTGGGGCATATGCTAGCATTGTTTTTTTAGTGCAAGATGACACTTTCTTGATATAAAAACCACTGTCTTCAGTCATAAATAATTCTGGCCTAAAAATTCTTGCTAGACTGCAACTTATGCTTGGACTCATCCTGGTAGGGCATAACTCATTCCTGATTTTAACAAATATGTAAGTCGTTTGAGTTACAAAATCAGATATAAAACCTTCCTGAAGTTCCAAGCATTCTTCCTCTCATAACTTGAATGTGCCGAAGTACAAAGTTTGAAACATCTACAGTTTTTGTTGCCTTAAAATATAAATATAACATTAATACATAATGATGGCCATCTACAAAGATTTGCCCATAGCTTCCGTTTTGAGTTAAACATTCTTTGTATGTAATGACACTAAGGAATTCTTAAATTTTTAAATCCAGAAATTATCACTGCATGTTAGATGCTTTGGTTTCGTTCTGAATATTGAACAGGTTACTTTGCTTTGTTTATTTTATATTCCAGTGAGAGAGAAGCGGTTGAGAGCTTGAAAAGTATTACACAGTACATTTACCTTCTAATGTGCTTGGAAGTTGTGCTCACAGTAGGAGTGAGTCCACACAGCCTGTCTTGGAGCTTAAATCCTTAATGCAGGGTTTAATTGGCACAAGGGTGAAGATCACGAGTGAGCACTAATCTATATCTTGGTCCAGCAATAATAAGCCCTTAATTTGATCACTTTTACAAAATTGAAAATATAAACATGTAGGGAAAAAACAACTTGATATGATATAATCACACATGTAAGTGGGTTTAATGGATCTGAAACCTAACATTGAAACTTTCTGGGAAAGAGCATCTATTTCCCTCTCCCTTTAATCTGTAGGCAAAACTTAAGGACTTGTAGAGTGTGCTTCCAAATATATATTTGATGTAATACCAAGAGAATTTAGATGCTTAACGTCATACTCTGAACATACAGATATAAACAAAGTTATGGATATTTCTAAATTATATTTCACATAGAATCACAGAAAAATGTAGGGCTGGAAGTGATCTCAGGAGGTCATGTCATCCAGTCCCCTATGCTGTAACAAGGCCAAGTATCGTTAGACCATTCCTGACAAGTGTGTGTCTAACCTGTCCTTAAAACCTCCAAGGATAGATTCCACAACCTCCCGGGGAAGCCTATTCCAGTGCTTAACTATCTTTATAGTTAGTTTTTCCTTGTATCTAACCTAAATTTCTCTTGCTGCAGTTTAAGCCCATTACTACTTGTTCTACTTTCAGTTGGACACAGTACAGTTGATAACCGTCGTTATAACATCGTAACATATTTGAAGACTGTCATCAGATGACCCCTCAGGCTTCCTTTCTCAAAACTAAACATGCCCCTTTCCTCAAAGTTCAGGTTTTCTAAACCTTTTATCATTTTTGTTGCTGTCCTCTAGACCCTTTCCAGTTTGTCCACTTCCTTCTTAAAGTGTGCTGCCCAGAACTGGACACAGTAGTCCAGCTGAGGCCTCACCACGTGAGTGGAGTGGGACAATTACCTTCTTTGTCTTAAATACAACACTCTTGTTAATGCACCACAGAGTATTAGCCTTTTTCACAACTGCATCACATTACTGACCTAGTCAATGCGTGATCCACTATAACCCCCGGATCTTTTTCAAAAGTACCTAGCCAGTTATTCCCCATTTTAGTAGTTCATTTGATTTTTTTCTTCCCAAGTGTACATTTTGCACTTGTCTTTATTGAAGTTTAATCTTGTTGGTTTCAGACTAACGTTCCAATTTGTCAAGGTCATTTTGAATTCTAATTCTCACCTCCAAAGTGCTTTCAATCCCTCACAAGATGGTATAATTTGCAAAATTTTTATAAGCATACTCTCCACTTCATTCTCCAAGTCATTAATGAAAATAATGACTTGTACCGGACCTAGGACAGACCTCTACAAGATCCTACTAGATATATCCCCACAGTTTGATAGCAAATAATTGATAACTACTCTTGGAGTAATTTTTCAACCAGTTGTGCACCCACCTTATAGTAATTTCATCTAGACCTCATTTCCTTAGTTTGCTTATGAGAATGTCATGTGGGACTTATTAAAAGCCTTATTAAAATAAAGATGTATCATATCTGCAACTTGTCCCCATTCATTAGGCCAGTAACCCTGTCAAAGAAGTATATTAGGTTGGTTTGTCATGATTTCATAGAATCATAGAATATCAGGATTGGAAGGGACCACAAGAGGTCATCTAGTCCAACCCCCATAGCCAGCCTTGACAAATCCAGGCTGGCTATTACTTATAACCCTATTATCCTCTGTGTGCATAGAAATTGCTTAATAATTATTTCCAGTATCTTTCCAGGTATTGAAGTTACGCTGACTAGCCTAAAATTACCCAGGTCCTTTTTGTTCCCCTTTGGTACTATGTTTTCTCTCATACGGGAACTCACCCGTTGTCTGAGAATCCTTAAAGATAATCGCTAGCGGTTCTGAGATTTCTTTGGCTAGTTCCTTGAGTAACCTAGCGTGATTTCCTTCAGGCCCTTAATACATCTAACTTATCTAAATATTCTTTAACCCATTCTTTCCTTATTGTAGCTTCCATTCTTCCCCCCTTTTGTTAATATTGTGTTAAGTATCTGGTCATAATCAACCTTTTAAGTGAAGACTGAAGGCATTAAAATAGGCATTAAACACATCAGCCTTCTTGATGTTGTCTGTTAGCTCTCATTCCCCACTAAGTAGAGGACCTACACTTTTTGCTTCATTTTTCTCTTGTTTCTTATGTATTTATAGAAACTCTTCTTACTGTCTTTTATATCCCTTGCCAGGTGTAAGTCATTTTGTGCCTTAGCCTTTCTGGTTTTTGTCCCTATATGCTTGTGCTATTCTTTTGTTACTCCTCCTTAGTAATTTGTCAATGTTTCCGCTTTTTGTATGTTTCTTTTTTGATTTTCAGGTCATTAAAGAGCTCCTGATGGAGGCATATTTGTCCCTTATTCTTCTTCTGAGCTTTTCTTCGCATCAGGATATGGTCCCTTATTCTTCTTTTGAGCTTTTCTTCGCATCGGGATAGTTTGCTGTTGTCTTTAATATTGTCTCATAGATAATCATGTATTTTCAGCCCATGAAAGAACAACAAAGCAAATGGGCCAGTATTTCTCTCTATCTCATTACCTCTTCATAAATTAACTTTTTTATTAATTAAGTAAAAGATAATGGCTGAAGTTAACAAACTTTTTTCATTTTGACACATTTAATTTGAGAGGTTTTTTGTAACGGTATGGGAGAAGTATTTACAATAGACTTCCCTGGGCGCTTTTGAAATAAAGTTTTAGCATTCTTGAAAATGACAGGGCTTCAACTCAAGAACAGTGCCATCATTAAGTGTGGTCCCTTAATACAAATTGTGGGAGTTCAGACAGAAAGCGACTCATGGCATTAATGTGGCTCTGCATAAATGCACATATGTAATACCCGGCATGATCTTACACAACTGCACCGTGAAGATCCCACACTCTTCAGCCGACAGTCCTGTTGATCTTAAATATTTCTGGAGGAAAGTATTTCAATCACGGCAATAGTTTATGGTAACTTACGGTATTATCAGGCTCTTGGCAGAAGTTTGGTAGCCTCTTTCTATAGAAAAATGATGCACTACTTAGACTGACAATAATTGTGTAGCCAATACAGTACCTTTTTATCTGAGTAGGATATCCTTAAACTCAAACATACAGCAAGCTTTTAATCTAAGTAGTTTGGGAGGATGTTACTTTAGCTACTTTAGTATAAGGACTTTTTGTTGACCCTTTACAGTTTGTTTACTTTCTCCTATGTAACTACTTACTGCTGGATTGTTCGGAATTAATGTAAAATGGGGTGAGTTAAATATCAGGGACACTGAAATTGAGCAATAGTTTAATAGGCCTTAAAGTGAAAACCTACCTCATTTGGGAAGGTTGTATGTTTCCTAAGCTGATCTGGATATTTTGTAGTAAGGTGAACTTAACATGCAAGAGGTTTTGGGTTCACTAATGTTCTGATATAAATTGTGCAAGTAAATTTGTGAGACAGATTTCTGTATTTTCATCTCTTAAAAATGGGACCAAACTACATACTTAACTTTTTTTTTTTTTAAATTGTACACCCAGTCACTGTGGGAAATTTTAACAAATGTCTGTGTAGACTATTAATAAAACTAATAGGGCAGAAATCTCCTTTTGTCTTATTTTCATAATGAATGGCACACAGTATATTTCATAATGAATGGCACGCAGTATATTCCATAGTGGATGAGCTGCCAGGCATTAATTTGTGTTGTCCTGATAATGCATTATGAGGTTTTTCTGTGACTGACTGTCAAGTTCTGTTGTGTAGCAGACAGATGATATGTCCGAAGACCTGAAATTTAAAATTAGCACGTGGAGATACTGACCATGAATGGTATGCATTAATATTTTGGGTTTTTTTCTGAAGATAAGCAATTAATGGTATATGAATATTTTAAATAATCAGAACAGCTTTTTTAATTTTTAAAAGAATTAAGCTGTCATCCTCAAGCTTTGACATTACTTGATGTACTTATTAAACAGAGAAACAGCCTATATTTGAAAATTGGTACTTTTTATATCTTAAAAGCCAAAAAGTTTTCCCTTTCTATAACCAGATATTGGATCATACATTCAGAAACATAAATTGTATTTTTTCTTTAGAAGGACTCTGGTTTTGTTTTTGTTTGTTTGTTTTTGCGGGGGGAGGAAGTAATTGATACTAATTTATCTGTTTGGACTATATAGCTTGGAAACAGGAAATAAACTGATAGCCCTAAAGTATCAAGCATAACCTAGCAATATGTTTCTCAGTTACTTGTAATGAGACCTAGCTAAAGTGAATAGGACCAGCATTAACATCATTCAATAATATAAAGAGCTTTAATATAACTCAAACCAGCTGATTTTAATCTACGTCAAGTGGCATTTCAGCTTGCCTAATATACTGGCAACATGCAGATTTTGCTGCCGTAAGAGAGGTCAGTGGGGAAGAATGGCGATTGCATTACTTTGCAAAATGCACTACCGACATAGAGAGATGTAGGCTTCAACTGTTGTTTTGGAGCATGGTCTTTGCTACTTTCTTCCAGCTGGAAGCAAAGTAATTCGGTATAGCAGCCAAGTAGAGAGGTGATTATTGGGGACACAGATGAAGCAAATTTATTTTAAAATTTAGGTATTACTATCTTGTATCTGCCTCTCAGTATTTCTTGAGTTGAAAGACTTCTCTGGGTGAAGATGTCAGTTGTATTGATGCATTTTCATCAGTATTGATTATCAATCTTGACAGCTGGCATCACAAGCAAGTAAGATGGCCTTTGTCTTGGAGAACTGCCAGAGCAAACAGATTCCCCTCCCCCCCCCCCAACTCATTCAGATGGGAAATAAGGTGTAAAATTTTAACAATGATGGTAATTAATTATTGGAACAACTTACCAAGGGTTGTGGTCAAATCTCCAGCACTGGCAATTTTTAAATCAAAGAATGGATGCTTTTCTAAAAGGTATGCTCCAGTTCAAACAAATTATTTCAGGGAAGTTCTATGGCCTGTGCTATGCAGGAGGTCAGAGTAGATGCGCACCGTGGACCTGTCTGCGCTAGTATCTATGAACCCAGTGAATTCAGTCATCATCAGCTAATGGGAAGGAAAGCATAAAAATGTGTTTTCCAGCTTAAACATTTTATTATAGCATTTCTACAAACAGTAAAAAAAAAAAAAAAAAAAACAACAAATTGGCTACTGGGAGCTATCAGATCACTTGAAACTGTAAAAGAAAACTTCCATACCACTACAGGTCTATTCCCAGTCAACAATTTTGGTGTCAATACATGTGTAGACATGACTTATACTTGTGTTATGCATTTATGTAGAACCGCTTATAATATGTATGCAGGACGCAAATGATGTAACTATGCAGCTGATGTACCAAGTCATGATTTTAAAGTGTTAACTTACTAAAATCACTTTTTCTGTATCTCAATGTATGCCTTTCTCCTCATATTGTAACAGATGTACGTTATTCTGTTAATTTAGTCTTGTTGCTTATATTCTTGGATTTCTGGTGTACTGTTCAGGGTTGTGGTTGTGTGATTTGGGGGGGGGGGGAAGGAGGCAAAATTGTTATACCCACTACATTTTTCATTTAAAAATGTCATAATCCAGTCGTTAAAATTTCTGTAAAGTCATTTTTTAAAATATAACAGTTATATGTATTTAAAAAATTGAATCATTGCTTAGTTATAAAGAACTAAATATTGTTTTTATTTTTGAACATTGGCTAGTTGTGTTGTTTCCTATCTTGTGATAACATTTGTTTTAAAAAATGGTATTGAGAAATTTACTTTTGCAGGTAAAAGATATCCCTGTTAACCTACCAATAAAGACTGCGTGCCTTTTGTCCAAATAAAAACAAAATGCTTTTTAGTCTGAGTTTGTTCTTGAATGTGTTCAAAGAGAAATAATAGCATAGGACTAAAATTAATACCAAATACACTAACTGGGGCCTATCATCAAAGCTGGGAAGTTCTCACATGTAAGTTGCTGTTATAGTTTCATTATTTTTACTCTGAAATTACACTTCAGACCTATAGATTAAAAACAAAGTTTAAATTCAGATCCAACTACAACATTCTGTGTCTGGCTGCATCTAATCTCTACTTTAGAACTACCTTCCACCTCCAGTTGTAGCCTTCTACTTGGTTCTTCTTTTATCCTATACCCCATTTCACCTTCACAGACTGAAATCATGACTAACCTTCAGTAAGGAGATCAGGAAGTGGCTTCTTCTAGAGCTGTAAGTCCAGCTAATTCGCTTGCCTGAAGGTCTTAGAGGATGTTTACAGGATGCTTCCTCCTGGAGGTGCTGAGTGCACTGACTCCACAATACACTCAGTTCCTCTGGAACTTGCACATGTGTGAATGCTTGCACTCTTGCTCTGTGTGTGTATGTACACGCAGAGGCCTCAAGGGCAGCCTAGTACATACACTTGTTCTTTGTTTAGTATCAGTGTGCAACAGTATGGAGCATTAGGGAAATGGAACAGATTTAAATGAATTATTTTTGAAGCTTATAATATTTTAATCTTTTGATTCAAACAACCCACTTACTACAGAAATACCACAATGATGTTAATAATTAATGTGTTTAAAAACACCTGCTTTGGATAAGACATGATATGTGTTCGTATTTAATTATTGGAATTATTTTTTAAAGATAAACCTGCACAGATGGTATCCCTCCTATATTAGTTCCTTTGTGAGACTGATGACACGTCTTTATCTTCTCAAGGTTGTTTTGTTTTTTAATTTTGGATCTAATCTTTTCAGCGAGGTACAATTCAGAGTCTCAGATTTTAGGTGTTTGCCTTGAATACTTCAGAGCACCTCTGGTGCTTTGGCATCTGTTTTCATGCCACTTCAATGTCTATTTTTTGTGCCCCAATTCTTGTTAGGAAACCTTAAGTCAAAGTGCATAGATGCCTGCTCTGCTTCTTCGCTGCCAAATTTCTTTGTTGCAACTCAACATCTATATGATCTTGGTATTGGACACACATTTCTTTGGTTGGTCCAATATTTCCCTCAAAGCACAACTATCCACTTTTCTTTTTTAGGTTTGGGATCCATGGAAGAAAGAAAACCATTTAACATCTTCAAAGCACGTCTGTATGGCAAAATACATCCATGATTGGCAACCATTTTTGTTGTGTTGTCTGGTCAGTCAAACATAAAATTTAGAATGATAAAACGAAATACTTTCCACACCGTGAGTAATGAAACTGTGGAATTCATTGCCACAGGAAGCAGTTGAGGCCAAGAACTTAGAAAGATTAAAAAAGAGATTGGACACTTATACGGATAACAAGATTATCCAGAGTTCTAATTATTATAAACTTTGGAAATGATGTTAAACCTCAGGCTTCAGGATTCAAGACAATCTCTAATTGTTAGAAATCAGGATGAGACCTTATGTGGGGGGCTGAATTACCCTCATCTGCCTATTTAAGTGTTTTTACACCTTTCTGTGAAACATCTGGTACTGGCCCCTGTAGGAGAGAGAATACTGGAATAGATGGACCTCATATCTGATCCAATATAGCAATTCCTGTGTTCCTAGAACATGCCTGAGTGCCATATATTTCTGCAGATGTCACACCACCGCTGAAGAAAGACAGTGAGCATCTTTTGAGTTCTCTTTGAGACATCACAGGGAATCTCTTGTAAATTCAACACTCAGCTGGCCAGAATGCTTTGAAGGGTGAATCATAGAATAGAATATCAAGGTTGGAAGGGACCTCAGGAGATCATCTAGTCCAACCCCCTGCTCAAAGCAGGACCAATCCCCAACTAAATCATCCCAGCCAGGGCTTTGTCAAGCCTGACCTTAAAAACCTCTAAGGAAGAAGGTTCCACCACCTCTCTAGGTAACCTATTCCAGTGCTTCACCACCCTTCTAGTGAAAAAGTTTTCCTAATATCCAACCTAAACCTCCTCCAGTGCAACTTGAGACCATTACTCCTTGTTCTGCAATCAGCTACCACGGAGAACAGTCTAGATCCATCCTCTTTGGAACCCCCTTTGTGGTAGTTGAAGGCTGCTATCAAATCCCCCTTCATTCTTCTCTTCTGCAGACTAAATAATCCCAGTTCCCTCAGCCTCTCCTCATAAATCATGTGCTCCAGCCCCCTAATCATTTTTGTTACCCTCCTCAACTCCTTAAGTCTGATACAGAGTAGTTGAGCACCAGATCTCAGTTTCAGGACCACTCTCTCACAGGTAAACCCAATGGGGTGGCTTTGCATCCTGAAATTCCTGCATTTATTACCAGTAAAGCTGCTGGCACTGCCAAGCATTGACTCATTGATGCATTCGGGGCTTAAAGTCAATGGTGCTGAGTTTTGGCAAGCAGCCAAGCAGGAAGTACCAAGAGAAGACCAGCTGCTTTCAGATGTGTTTCTGTCAGGGTCCCTGTACTGAAGTCTCCAAATGTTTCCCTCCTGCATTTAAGTATTCAAAGAGAGCAGTTGATGGCAGTTCTGACCTTTAGCATGTATTCAGTGACGTGGCTTGATCAAACCTGGTCCTTTCTGAGACCACCATGAAGCCCAGCTATCACCTTCATTGCATTTCTTTTGGCCTGTATTGACAGAGGATATTGTGGAGTTGGAGCACTTCTTGCACTGAGACTGATGCTTTCCCCCAGAGTTGGCATTTCTGTTTCAGGAAGTTCTGGTCTTATTGTTGGCATTCATAGCTCTTCTCACCATTGCCTCAAAGGTGGATCGCCCTGTAGGCCTGATTGACTAAAGGCAGCTGGATTCCACCATGAGGTTTGGAGAAATCTCAAACACATGCCTTAAACCACAGAACTTGTTTGGGAGACAGGTGCAGACCTCTTTACACTTTAAAAAGGCTGCACTTCGTTCTTTTGGGCTAGTCACTTGGGTCCCTCCATCAAGGGAAGGGATCTGTCTGGAAATCAGGCTTTCAGACCTAGTAGCCTTCATGGAGGTCCTCTATGGGGTACTTGTCTAAGGGATCCAAAGTCTTCATTCAGCAAGCACTCAAACTTTTCAAAAGCCTTTAGTATTTATATAGTCTTCTATTACCAGTAGCACGCTGGGACTTCAAGTCTGCCTCAGACAGAGGAAACTTTTATCCCATCTATCCTATGGTCACCATAGTCTCCTCCACTGAACAAGTCTCAGGACCGGACTACAAGATCCAGTTCTTTGAAGAAAAACAAAACTTTCTCCAAATTGCCTCAAATGGTCTCACACTTCTCAATATCAAAGGAAGCTACAGTCCTCCTGGTAAAGATCATTGTGCCACTGGGTGAAAGAAAAGAAAAGGTATTATTCCCAATAGTTCAGGATACTGTGAAAGACTGGAAAGCTCTGGCCCATCCTGCATGAAAGGGATTAAATTCTCTCTCTCTCTCTCTCTCTTTTTTTTTTTTTTTTTAGGTCATTACCCTGGTAGCTATCATAGCTCTTCCAGAGAAGATCAGCTGACCAGTTTTTACCAGAGCTTCTCTTAATCCAAATTACCAGATGATAGTGAGGTGTCGCAGCGCACACAATGACCACAAACATTATGCTAAATGTCTACCATTTAACCATGTGTAACAAATCAGTATTGTTGTGCCCTTTTTTTTTATAACTCTAGGCATTGTATAAGGAATGTAATGATAATTTGTAAGAAAACATGGGGTTTTGGGGTGTTACATAAGACTACCTGAAAAAACTCCAATATGGTTATTGGTATCTTGACATTGACCCATTAGTATTTATCCCTGGAACTCGGATCAATTCTGTAGACCAAGAGTCTGGAATTAAATTTTTGTTTCTCTGTATTAATTAATCCATGTTTTTGCCTCAAGGCTCCTAATACCAATGATGCATTTTTAGAAACATTGTAATATTTGATTGCAGTGGTGTAGGTGTGGTTGCAGTCAGCCACCAAATATGCTTAAAGGGGTGGGAGGAGGAGCGAATACAAACTACCGAGTCTTCACAAGTTTAGACTCTTGAATAAACTTGAAACAATTCTCAAATTGCTCCATGGAGAAATGCTGTCTATCAGAGACATTCTCTCCCCACCTCCATTTATGAGCCTGCTCCTGCTTACTGTATTCTGTTTTTAAAAAAGCGTGCAAAATGATGCAACACTTCATTACTCTGGCAGCATCAAATAGAGATGTAAGATGCTGGGACTGAAAGAGACCAACTATTCTAGTGGTAAATTTCAGCTTTATCCTATCGCTTAGATACAGGCTATGGTAAAGGTTAAACCTAGGAGGAAATACTTAATAAAAATGCGCACCCAAAAGAACTAATTATGGATGTTGGAGATTTAGGTTTTATACAACAAGGCTACTTTGGCAGAGCTTCCAGCTGTAGACAGAAAAATTGGGAGCTGAAGCCACTCCTGCTGTCTATTCAGTTCAGGATCCACTCAGAACGATAGTGGCTTCAGCCCTTACTTTCCCCTATCCTGCACAAGACTGAACTATAATTCCTAGAAACCGAGAGACAATAGCTCCTAGCTACTGCTTCAAGGAATACTCCATTTTTTTTTTTTTTAAGAAACACAATTCTAATCCTCTTTCTCAGTCCTGGCTGAGTTGTAGGCAGAGGAATTGGGCCTATATGCTAAATCATACCACTCTTTGTGGATATCCAATCCCCCCGCACTCCCCGCTCCAGTCCCAACCAATTGTAAGGGGCTGCAAACTGTCTGGGAATGGTAATACTGTGTTGATGTTTTTGACTGGGTAGTGAATGTCTAAAACTGGCTCTGGTTTTGAGCATTTTATTTATCCCTTGCAGTGATGTGCTGGAGGTGGCTATTGGTTTATGGTGGGAGTCTCTTGTTAAAATTCTATCAGCAAATTGCAGAGGAGTTGTGATTTCCCTCTCTCTGCATGCTGCAAAATCAAATGTGCCAAAGATGAATTATTCCCGGGGCTTCTGAAGACAAATGTTTTGCCTGTGGAATGTACCATGTTGCATTATGTCAGGTGTTTAAAAACACACACCAACTCTCCCATCTTTTAAAACATAAATGTACCTATATTTTAGGAACCAAATATTGGCTAAATATTTGCAGAGTCCTGTGACACTTCCTGGGGGTACCCAGTATGGTGAAGTACCTCGCTCCCACCTGCCCTTAGCATAAGAAAACCTTGTCTGTGCCAGTCATGAGTTAACTCCCTGATTCCATCAGCCACAGGCACCACAAGTATTCCCCACTCAGCCTATGCAGGCTCTTGCTGGCTACAGGTTAGTGACAGGTCCCTCTGGAGCCCCTGCTGCACTTGACACATACAGTGTTCACAGAGTCATTGCTCCCCAAGAAACAATACACCCCAGCTTATCAGCTTCACCTCTGATCACTGCTCTGCTTAGCACACAGCACTTAGATAAGTTTATAGTGAAAACAAGTAAAAGATTATTTGACAAAGGACAGGGATTCAAGTGATAGCAAGTAGAAATATTGGAAACAAATGGTTACCTGTAAAATAAAAACAATACGCTCCACAGGTCCTTCCGGTGTATTACAGCCATGCTTCCCTATGATCTTCTATTCATGAGACAAGTTATACTATTAGCTTGCCTCCTCAGTGAAAAAGATCTCAGGTGTCTCTCTGTGCCCCCAGTTATACTCACTAATCCATTGTGTTTACTAGCAAACAGGCTGCTTCCCCGTTGTCTTTTTGTGTGTGCCTCTTTCTTGTCAATTACGCAATCTCTCGATTTAGCATTTGGCTTAGTCTGTAAATTGGCCTCTGTTGTGAAGTGGTCAATACACATATGACCAGCCAGAGATAGAAAAGAATCTCTTCCCTCCTACCTGACAGGAGCACGTTTTATCACCTTCTGGTGACTTGCCTTAACTCATGTACCTTAAAAACATAATTTTCAATACAGGTACATTATTCCTTAGACATTAGCTGTACAAACATTTCGCAGTGATTATGATGACCTCTTGAGTGTGCTCTTGAGTCTTGGTAGAGACTTCACATGCCACCCTTTCGTAAACTTAATATGCATATATCTGACCAAGGGATCCCTGTAAAACTCTGTGCAACCCCTGTGCCCTCTGCCAGTTGGCATCAGGGTCATGTGCCTGGTTTTGGTTATTAGATAGTGTTTTAGTTAAATGCAGAAATGCATTAATGGACTCCTCAGCCACTCATCTCTTGAGTTCTGCAAACAAACACCCAGCTAGTACACAGGGTGCATTACATGCCAAGACAGGGATGTTTTATGGGAAGCTTGTTAAAATATTGCTAATGTATCATTCATTTCTTGGAGGCAACAGAATTATATAAGATTTTCATATTAAACATGTTACATTTAAATCGCCGTGGTACTATATTTTTTTCTTAAGTGTCAGATATTAAAGATTCCTTTTGGTTTTACAACTAACATACTTTTCTGCTCTACCCTATTTTAAATTATTGCACTGAATTTGTTTTTGTCAAATAGCTATGTCTTCCAGGAAATACTAACTAGGATTAGCAACTGTGCTGGCTGGTGTCGTGACCTAAGATTTTTTACTACATTCGGATCACCCTTAGTATTGGCCGCTCGCAAGCCATGTGTTGTAATGGTTATCTGCAGTAGTTATTGTTACAAGTAACACCTATGATGACTAAAACTGAAAGAGATTAGAGGAAAAAAAATTCTCTTTTTTCTATTTTACTATGTATACAATAGTTTTTATTGATTCTGCTCTGAAGTCAGTTGAGTTAATCAGTTTCTCCTGTTTTGTTTTGGTGTGGTTCTTTTGCATAGCAACAGGGGGAGAAAAATATTTTGTATACATGTTTCTTTTGTGACCGTAAAATCACAAAAATGAGCAGGTCTCAAGAAAGGCACTTACCTAAAACCTCTTTGAATTCCTTTTTTTTAAATAAACTCATTAGATTTCAAATTTAGTGTGCCTTTAAGTGCTCTCTTTCTTCAAACTCCTTTTAAAGCAGCCAGCTGCCCCTCTCAGTAACAGTCTGTTTAGCTATCTCATCCTTTTTCATTTTAAAAATTGTCTACTGCAATTTCAGAAGGCTTTTGAACACTATCAATATTTTATCTGAGATAGCTGACAACAGATCAAATTACTCCTTCTGCAGGAGTCCATATTCTGAAGCGATGGTTCACAGTAGCTATAATTTACTCCACCAATGGAAGCAGCAAAGAATTTGTAGAGAACTCTTCTCCTGTAGCCCAGCAGATTTTAATTATCTCCTAATCCAGCAGAGTAGGTTGTCTTGTAGGATGTATAACAGATGCTGGAAATCTTTAATATTTCAAAGATGGTGGTGACTGACAGAAAGTTTCATGCCGGTTTACATAACATAAATGGGGTGGTTCCATTCCAGGTACAAGTAAACAGGGATCCCCATTAACAGCAAGGTTGTAAATTGTGGTACAGGGTGTTTGTTTCAGCAGAGAGGCTGAGGATTCAGTCAATAAAGAGACTGAGCTACTGGATTACCCTTACATGGCAGTACTTCCAGAACACTGTTAGGGTGCACTGGTGAAGCTGATGTCCGTGCTCTGCCTACTCAGTAGATTAATAAAGTACTCCTACTCTCCAGACAGTCAGTTTGGTACCTTTTCAACACCATTCCATTCTGTTTGTTAGTATTAGTTATTATTATTTTAGTTTCATTTGGCTGCTGTTTTCTTGAGTGTTCCACATCACAGAAGTCTAGTTGGCAATTTTCTTCCATTGCAGTTTTTCTGTTATGCTTCATTTTACAGACATCCCTTGATTTTTGTCTTTTAGTCTTCAAGAGCTAAAATCCCCTGAGATGCAGCCAGTTATTTATGTATTAGTTTATCTGCCAAAGGATATCCAAGTGGATTACCACCTTCCCTCTTTCTTTCTCGGAGCTTTGAGAGTTCTGTAATTTTTTTGTATATTTTACTGGACTTTTAGTCTAATACAGGCAGCCTAAGGCTCTGACAGAAGAGTACACGATGATGAGAATATTATGAGACGCTCCTTGTGGTGCCTCTGAACACACAACATTTTGAATCTGTGAGAAGTCCTGTGTGGTTACACACTGGAAGCACAGAGATGTCTAGAGCCCAGGCGAAAGTAATCCACTGAGGTGAAGAATAGTTACTGGTAAATAATGTTATGTTTTTCTCTTAAGCCTTACACTTGCCCTGTCTTATTAACCTGCTGTGACTAGAGTGTTGAACCAACATATTACAGGGCAGAATCATTAACCAAAGGCTGATCTGGGGACCCCAAAGACAATATGAATCAGCTTCAATTCACGCGGACTGGCAACATGTCGTTTTCTCCCCAACCCCCCCCCCAAATCTCTGAATTTTTGTCCCGTTTTTTAATGCATGCTTACAAATTACACTATGTTCTGATACCAAAGAACAGCGAGGCCTCACAGCAAGTTGGCTATTGGTTGTTCTGGAGTGCAGTGAGACACAGGATATAGTTTACTATGCATTGGCACTAAAGAGAGATTTCCCCCCCCAGCACTATGGCACAAAGCCATACAAAGTTCTCCAAAGACATTGGAACAAAACATATTTTCCCTCCTCAATTACACAAGAATTAAAATAACATACTGTTTTAAGACATAGAAAACAAATAGTACTTTGGATTTTTTTTTTTAGTCTTTGCGTTTGTGTGTGCAAAAAATGTCCTAATTCAGAACTGCGGTGAGGAAAGTTAATCCTATTTTGTTCCTTGAATAATCTTCCATTCCTTGGTTTGTTAAACATTCTTGGCACTTGCAAGTCAAAGAAAAGATAATGCATAGTTCTGAAGAATAACCTTTTCAGTACTTATAAAATTAGATCCCTGTAAAATAAGATCTTAATAGAAGTTTATAACTGAATCTTTTAAATGTCAAAATGGAAAAGTAATTTGCAGATTTGAGTGTTTTAATAAACATTGTTAAAAATCCACACTGTAACATACTGTAATTTACCAGTCACAGAACAAGTATAGTCTTCAAGCATATTTTAGAGGACTTGCTCTATTAGACTTGGCTATAGTTTAAATACATAGGAAAAAAAGGCAGCTTTGGCTATAGTTTATGTTACCTAGTGCTGGAGGCCCAAGATCGCAGCAAATAGGTGTGCTAAACAAATAGCTGGATTTTCTTAATAGCACAGCTCTAAAGTAAAAGGCTTGGAATAGTAAGCTGCCAGACTGGTGAAAGGAAGCCTTTGGAATCAAATTAAATATAATAGAGTCATGGAAAATAGTGGATTTATGTAGTCTCTTATCTTTCTCGACTAGTGCTTCGTATGAAAAATCCCTTTATTTGTTGCTTAAAGAATTCTAGGGTGTGTCAGCAAGAGAGGAACTGGAACAAAGGTCAGACTGCACAACAGGTAGGGGACTCACAGTGGAGTTAGAAGGTGCGTGTGTGGGAAGATGCATTAGCTTGGAGCGGTAGGAGACTCAGACATGGGATGGGCAAAGACAGTGCTGTTGAGTGAGATGTTTGTGTTGTGGAAAGAGCTTTTGTGCTAGCCAAGCAACACTGAAGCTGCAGAAATGTGTTGTTTTCTGTTTAAAATCTAAATCCTGAGCTTTCTGACTCTAGGACTGTTTGTTTAGTGCAATATGGAGTGATGGCAGTGGGAGGTATAGAGGCAAGCGATATTCAAGGCAAGGGGCAGAAAGGTAACAAATCAAAGCACAGTATTGCAAATAAAATTGATCAGGGAAAGTGTTAAAATAACAAACAAATGAAAATGGGGAAAGCTAGTGAAATGCAAGGGAAGAGTGAGTGGAGCCCCGTCTGCCAGCAGACAGCCTGTCCCAGCATTCAGCAAAAATAGTAGCAGTCAAACAGTCATCTAGAATGGCCTCCACATGATACACTGAAAAGTAAGGGCCAAAGGTTCTCCTTTTCCAGGCAGTTAATTCTTTTTAGATGCTAGAGGTTTGGTCAATCTTTAATTGATAAAAAGTCTGAATGTTACTGTAGTGGTCTTTAGTGAACACGGTAGCAGATGTACTATGTATATTTATTCTTAGGACACTTAGCTTACATTTTTAAAAACGAGTCAAAGTGAAGCCATGGAAAGAGAAATGAGGTGTCTCTCTGCTCCACATGGAGTGATTAAACAAGAGAACAGAAGCAGCAGCAGATTCTGGTTTTAGAATCAGTCATTGAAATTAGAGAGGTTTTCTGAGTATGTGTGGGTGTGTCCTTCTAGACTTTTGTTTGAAATTAATATGTTGGGGATGGGTGAGCAGCTACGGAACGTAGGTGGAGGCATTGCACACAGGTCTGTGACTCAGCATGCTCTGCAGACTACAAACAGAGTTCCCCAGGGAGTCCATGAAGCAGTGAGTGAAATGTCTGGGATTTGATAATTCCCAACAAGAGAAGAAACTCCCTCTGATAACCAGGATACGGAATGGGGCATTGAGATACAGTGGTCACCAATAAATGGGCAGTATTTTCCAACACATATCACTTAGTTCATAGAATCATAGAAGTTTAGTCTGCAGAAGAAAAGAGAGAGGGGGGATTTGATAGTGGCCTTCAACTACCTGAAGGGGGGTTCCAAAGCGGATGGCGCTCGGCTGTTCTCAGTGGTGGCAGATGACAGAACAAGGAGCAATGGTCACAAGTTGCAGTGGGGGAGGTCTAGATTGGATATTAGGAAACAGTATTTCACTAGGAGGGTGGTGAAGCACTGGAATGGGTTACCTAGGGAGGTGATGGAATCTCCATCCTTAGAGGTTTTTAAGGCCAGGGCTTGACAAAGCCCTGGCTAGGATGATTTAGTTGGTGTTGGTCCTGATCTGGATCTGTTTGGGTTAGCAGCCAAAGAAAGAATGGCATTTTGATGTAGAAGGCAATTATATGAATCTGAAGAAATTTGGGCCTCTCTGGAGATACATTTGTATAAAAAGTAGTGAGATGACTCTCAGAATGCCTGACCTCCTCTTTTTCCCTTCCCTGCTGGTCCCATTCTTTCCTCCTATCCCTATTCCTGTATGTCTTCTCCTATTTTATTATGGTTTCCCCTGCCTATCATATTATGTCTATGTAGTATTGTCTGGTCTTGTAGCTTTCCATTTGTAAAGCTGAGCAAGTGCATAATTCTGTTGGTGATCCTGTGAAGCATGTGGTATTTGCTGGAAGTCATTTACCTTTTTGTACTTCTCATTGTCTGCTTCTTTATGAAAATTAATAAAATTAATCACACACAAAAATCTTGGGCTTACTCTCCAGATTACTTTAAAGGGCAAGTCACTGTACTCATGAGGGTGTTTCCTTGATAAAGGAGAGGGAGCTGCTGTTGGGGTGTGTTCCGTGAGAAGTCCTCATCTCTGGATTGCACTTCCCCTTATGCACTCATGTTTACTATGTAGGAGCTTGGACTTATTACCCTTCCAGACACACTGTTAAGCTCAGCTTCCCCCCAACCCCACCCAAGCATTTGGAAAGGCAATGGGAAGATGGTTGGATGGGGTTATTTATTGGCAAAGGGGAGTTACATTCTAGACCCACATCTGATTATGACTGGAATTACAGGAAGTTAATTGTTTTAATGTCTTATTTTTATTTAGAATTTTATGTTTTGGAAGGGGTGCCCAGAGTTTGGGATGGGCGTTCTAGAATCTGTTTTGTATACACATCTAAGTAAATAAAAAGGTACTTAAAAAAAACAACAGATATAACAACATTTCTTTGGACTCCACCTCCACCTTATCCTCATGTAGCCCTATTGTGGGGCCTAAATGTTACAGCAAGCCAAGTAGAAGGCCTTCACGTTAGAAAAATGTCACCCTCCAGCAAGAAACAATAATAAGTATAAGGCAGGAATTTCCACAATTTTCCATAATATGAACCTCACTATATAGAGTATTGTGAACACCTCTCCTTCCATTGAGGATGGTAGAATACCCCTGTGACAACTATAGAAAATGCTTGCATCATAAAATGTTAACCACACTATCTATTTTTAGGTTTCAGAGTAGCAGCTGTGTTAGTCTGTATTCGCAAAAAGAAAAGGAGTACTTGTGGCACCTTAGAGACTAACAAATTTATTTGAGCATAAGCTTTCGTGAGCTATAACTCACTTCATCGGATGCATTTCTCCACCTGTTTGGTTTCTCTCTGAAAAAAACAAGGTTCATCATATGACCCGCCATCTCTCCATAGAACACCGGCACAAACTTCTAAGGACGACCATTGAGGAGCCACTGGTATTAAGTTGTTTATGAGACCCAAATCTCGTCCACATTCTGTAATATGAGTTGACCTGGAAGAACAAAAGGTCAGGTTTCAGAAGGGACCTAGTCTCATGTCATACCAAGGGAATCAGGAAAACACCCTGGGTCAGAGGCTGCTTCCATTCGAACTCTGAAGCTGTAGCATATAACACAGGCCTCTCAGCATACTTAATAACAATCTATTTCCTACAACTCTGCCTGTCTACTGCATGGTTTATTGCTAATGAAACAAGTTCTGTGTCATGTGATGAACTGTTTAGAGAATTGTGATAAGCCTTGGAACTTAAATTCTAAAGGGCTAGATTCAACAGAGACCCTGGTTGTATGGCTCATTACAACAATTTGTAACTGACTAATTTCCTTTGTTGCATGACAGCAGAGGTGTAAATTTCCCACTTCATTTTAAGTGGTTCCTTGCGACATGTGTTTCAGACAAGAAATTTCGAACAAATATTTGTTAGCGTGAGCTGGTCCATTAAGGACCAATCTTTCTGTTAAGGTTTATGGGCTCTTTGAAACGAACTAGGAAGGATCATACTACGGAGGATCATGTGAGGGCAGGGCTACTTAAGACTTCCTGCTCATCACAGTGCCTTACTCAAGACAGAGATTCAAGCTGAGCAGTATATGCTGTGAGGCATATTGAAGAAGAAACAAGCCTCTGGAGGGGCTTGACCTGGGAGAGACAGGAGCAGAGAGTTCTGGAGTGGGCAACAGCTAGCTGAGAAAGCTCTTCAGCAGCGAGGGGTTTGAAGCACATCTGGTGATTGGCTGGATTAGAGGAAATAGGGAAACACCCAAGACGGGCTCAGCAAAGGACCATTTGAAGGGGGCCAACTCACTGAGACCTGAAGGAGTAAATGGCCATGGGAAGTAGTGGAAAGGGCAGACTTGGGCTTGGGGCAAACTACTGCCTACAGTTTAGGCTTCCATGGCTAGGACCTTCCTATGATGTCACCTAAAGTGACAGTGCAGAAGCTCCTGCCTCAGGTATAAAGACTATTAAGATCAGAGGCAAAAGACAACGGAGCTGTGTAACATGAGGATTGTGGTCAGCTCTGATACAAGGGGAGGAGGGGAGCCCTGCATTGAGGGTGAAGAAATTATTAGCCGAGATAGGACAAAAGACACCGAGTCACCCACTGAAGAACATGTTCCATTTGGATTTGTGTGTTTCATTTGCATTCTTATTCTGATATGGAAAGGGCGACCCAAAGTACTAAAATCATTCTACAAACCTGGAGGCAACCAAAACAGCCAGAGAGAGACTGAGGCCCGGTGGCACCAGAGAGTAAGCCACGTTATCACTGGGTCATTTTGTTTAATCTGAAATAGGTTGCAGGGGTACTTGGCATTACTGTTTAGGGATATTAGCTCACAGCCCATCTGCATTTTCAGTGTATAAAAGTTACTATATCTTAACACACATTAAATATAACTACTAGAGCTATGGTAAAAGGGCGGGGGAAGGCATGGATAAAAAGAGTGATGAATTTTGGCTTAGTGCTGTCTTTATGATAAAGTAAAGGAATACCTTTTAAACAAGGGACTTCCCAAGTGTTCGTAATAAGGAAGAGGCTTCGTTTACATCATTTTGCTCAACTATTGACTCACTTGCTCATTGATTAAAGGGGGGGAAATTAATTTCAGTCTCTAGTCTCTTGTACAGCTCCACATGGTACTTTAATTTTATTGAAAATATTTCATGAAGCAGATTTACCCAGTCCTTCTAACTAAAACAACGAAAGATTATTTTGTGCACATAAAGAAAGTGCTTTTCTCTCTCTCTGTCGTCTTTCCTGATACAAAGTTCTGCTCTCTTCTTAGCATTTGAATTCCACAAGAAACATAGTTTTGATAAAGTCAGGTCTCTGGGCCAATCTGTTTACTGTCTGCCATGTTCAACATTCTTTTCCTGACCCGCAATGTTATCCTGTCAACCCTATTATAAATTCCAGTACTGCAGGTCACTAAATTAGAAGGGCTCATGATTTTTAGTAATTCAAAGCCCATTTGGCAGGAACATATAGGGTGTGTGGTTTGGATTAGAATCAAATTGGGCTTTGTTAATCTGAGTTAATTTAGCTCGTTTGAAGTGAAACAACAAGAAAAAAAATCTTAGTGTAATGGTAATCCACTTCTGTGAGGCATGGACAATAGTGTCCAAATGTCTATTTATTAGAAACTAAAAGATTAATGCAGCTGCAGCATTAGAGTTACTAGACCCTAGAATGAACCATTTTTTTGCAGGGCAATTGAATGATTAGAATAACAAATGAACATATTCAGACAGTGAATGTAGCTTATTTTAAGCCTGTAAGAGTTAAAAACTGCAGTAAAGTATTTATTTATTGTAAACAAAGCTTTAATTGTCTTTTGAATTATAGAAAGAAAACACTCTGATCTTAGTTCATGAAGTCAGTTTAGTTACTGAACCAAAAATACATTTCCTCCCCTCCCCCCAACTCCCTTTGTTTAAATTTGGGACAGCCAAGGCTTTATCTCCAGGGGATTTGAAAAAGGACTCTGGCACTTAAACAAAATCCAGGCTGTTCTTTCTTGAAGTTCTGTACATCTGTGGGAGTCTGAACTACGTGGAGATTGCCAAATGGAGCTTTATGGAAAGAGTCCCCAAGACAGCCAAATCACATGCCTTGAAGTCTACTGAATTTAGACTTGCCAAAGCAGTGGTGATTGTCAAGTGTCTATAGGATCCTTAGTGATTTAGAATTGGACAGCATAAAGACTTGGTAATCCATTTACTGAAAACTCTCGGGACACGTTTGTACCGAATGTTTTCAAATAGGCTGGAGATTAATTCCTAACCGGCCTATGATGGATGACCCAAGCCACCTGCGAGTGAACTCTCCAGAGTCTTGTTACTGCTTCTTTGCATTACTGCACTTTCCAGTCACTAAGGATTATGGATGGGGGTTTTCATTGGTTTAGACACCCTAAGAGCGTGTCATCACAAAAACCTGCGAAGCGTCAAGATTTTCCTAGTGAAAGGAAAGACCAAAGAGTGATGAGACACCATATTCTTAGTTTTCACAAATATTTAGGTCTGCAGTATACTGAATTCAGGTTTCAGAGAAGCAGCCTGTATCCGCAAAAAGAAAAGGAGGACTTGTGGCACCTTAGAGACTAACAAATTTATTTGAGCATAAGCTTTCGTGAGCTACAGCTCACTTCATCGGATGAATGCATCTGATGAAGTAAGCTGTAGCTCACGAAAGCTTATGCTCAAATAAATTGGTTAGTTTCTAAGGTGCAACTCCTACTCCTTTTCTTTATACTGAATTCAGTTTCACTAATGACAATTGACATCTTCACTTGCATGAAGTAAAAGGAATTTTAGTGGACAGGAAAAAATATACACAATACAATATTCGAGTTTATTTTTCCCCAGGCTCCTTAAATAAAATGGTGTAAAAGGGCTTGGTTCAAAGCCTTGCTTCAATGGCTTTACATATTGGAAACATGGTAACTTTGCAGCATACAGACTGAATTTTGGCTCCAATGGGTTCTGCTATCAAAATGATTCATGATACTACATTTCAAACAAAAAAAGGCATTGGTCCCTTGACCTAAGCATGTATAATCTGTATAGAACACTTGGTATTTAAAAATAATAATACCTGCCTCTGCAATGGCTTGATCACTTTTCTGATGAAGGAGTGAGAGCACTAACACCGTCAGGTGGAAAGGATAATAATTGTTTCACCTTTTTGCTGGGATAACAAATAGCCATAAACATGTTTCCTAGTTTTCTCACCCTCTGCGAAATAATAATGAAAGTTTTAGCACTGGCATCTGTGCCAGCCTGCTGTTTGTGAAGGGAGTGTTTACTACTCGCAGATTCTGTGAGGCTCCTGTAGCTTGAGACACCTTTCTTCAGTTCTGTGGTGCTAAGCTGCACGAATTCACAGTGTGTTTCTGCCACCTTGTGCTGACTGTCACCCACTGCAAGGTATAGCTTAGCCCTCGGCGAGCCTATAATTAACCCTGAATGTACTGAAGTGCTTGACTGTAGCATCAGGTTATGCGTTAGAGCCAGGCTTTTGTGAAATAGTTGCATTAAAGTTTCACAACCATTTAAGGTTATTTTCGTACATGAACACACACACAATCTCACCCAAACTTTTGGATAGTCTCTCGTCTTTAAGTTTCTCCTAGCTTTTAGGTCACCAGCTCATAGTTTTCTATTTTTTAAATCGTGGCTCAGAAAAAAGGGGAAGAACATTTTTTTTAAGAGCACAAGATATAAAATCGATGTGTTTAACTCTCCTGTGATGGCTCTGGATTGCTTTCAAATTAACTCAGCAATTCACTCGGCAGCTTCAGGGTCTCTCCCTAGTGACAGATAAGCCTCACCATGACACAGGCTTTAGAGTCTCATAAAGTTCATTTCCTTAAGTAAAGGTTAAAACAGCTTTTCCCTGCATACCGCACCACTGGCTCTTGTTCTTCCTGGGAACAACCTGAAGCAGTCATGCATGTGTATGAAGCAGTGGGTAGAGAGGTATGGTTTTAATTTTAAGAAAGCTGCCTGTTTTATTTGTCTTTCCCTCATCTTCATTCCACTCAACATTCCATTCATTCAGAGACTCAAACTGTTTACATGGGCTGCAGCCCTAGGGCCATCCAAGAAAGGAGACATTTTGATTTTCTAAAGAGGTCTGTCTCCGGGAATTCCCACCACAGGATTAATGGGCCTGTGGGGGGAGCAGGCAGGAATTCAAAGCTCTTTAAGCCCTTGGCACTAGCTGGGCGTGTCTCGTAGGCTGCTGCCACTACTCCAGCAGTCCGTTCATTTGGCTGTAGCTGCCCTGGGCCCCTGAGAGACCCCAGGAATTGAAATTAGGGAGGGGTTTGAATTTATGTGGGGGAGGGGTGAGACCACGAGGGCAAAGGTGGGCAGTATGGCACCACAGTAAAAATTGAAAAAATGTGTCACAACCATTTTATTAGATTGAACTCATGTTTTAAAACCATCACACAAATTAAAGTTGGCTACTCAAGCCTTTGCTGAAGCACGACCTCTCCATCCTTCTTGTTTTCTTCTTCTTTCAGACCACAACATTATAGTCAGCTGTTGTAACTAGGAGCAGCAAGAGATGAATTCCTACTTTTTTCATCCCAGGAAACATAGCACAAAGATTGGGTCGAGCCACCAGTAATGATAAAAAAAGAAGGTGAAGTCAAATCTTCATTCATTCGTTATATGACATTCCACTCTGTGTTCAAATTTTCTATTCTGTCCTGATCACATGGGAGGCCCATTGCTGGTAGTGCCTCGCTCCACTCAACTGTCGGTGTTTGATAGGACAGGGATCTGTAAAAGCTACACAGAGGTTGAGTAGAATCCAGAAGTTGCTGTTGTAGATTTGTAAGAATAAAGTCTGTGTACCTTTTCAGCTGGCTTAACAAATACTTCTTGTCCTCTTCACTTAAGTGTAAGTGCCTTCATGAACCAACCTCTGGACTGAAGTCTTTGCTTCTCCCAGTACATTTTCAATGGATAGCTCTGATAGATCCAAGTGCAGCTTCTATTGCTGGACAAAGATCTACTACAGTTGTAGCAGATCCCTGGCTGGCATCGTTTAATGACCCAAGAGATTTCAACAGTAGACTTACAAGAGAAAGAACGGTGATTGTCTTTTCTGGAGGTAGTAGCAAAAGTAGTCCACTAGCCTCATTACTTAGATCTGTTCCATCTTTGTAGATACTTTCCAAAGCCGGTAACAATGGGTGCACTAATTTTAAGACAACAGCCAAGGATCGCTCATGAGAAAGCCAGTGGGTTCATAGAATCATAGACTATCAGGGTTGGAAGGGATCTCAGGAGATCTAGTCCAACCCCCTGCTCAAAGCAGGACCAATCCCCAACTAAATCATCCCAGCCAGAGCTTTGTCAAGCCTGACCTTAAAAAACCTCAAAGGAAGGAGATTCCACCACCTCCCTAGGTTACCCATTCCAGTACTGCACCATACTCCTAGTGAAAAAGTTTTTCCTAATATCCAAC
The DNA here is from genome assembly GCF_965152275.1 of Natator depressus. NCBI lineage: Eukaryota > Metazoa > Chordata > Testudines > Cheloniidae > Natator > Natator depressus. Next base: position 276,618,654 of record NC_134234.1, read on the forward strand.
CTAAACCTCCCCCACTGCAACTTGAGTTACAGTGTCCTTGTTCTGTCATCTGCTACCACTGAGAACAGTCTAGATCCATCCTCTTTGGAACCCCCTTTCAGATAGTTGAAAGCAGCTATTAAATACCGCTTATTCTTCTCTTCTGCAGACCAAACAATCCCAGTTCCCTCAGCCTCTCCTCATAAGTCATGTATTCCAGTCCCCTAATAATTTTTGTTGCCCTCCGCTGGATGCTTTCCAATTTTTCCACATCCTTCTTGTAGTGTGGGGCCCAAAGCTGGACACAGTACTCCCGATGAGGCCTCACCAATGTTGAATAGAGGGGAAAGATCATGTCCTTCGATCTGCTGGCAATGCCCCTACTTATACAGCCCAAAATGCCATTGGCCTTCTTGGCTACAAGGGCACACTGTTGACTCATATCCAGCTTCTCGTCCACTGTAACCCCTAGGTCCTTTTCTGCAGAACTGCTACCGAGCCATTCGGTCCCTAGTCTGTAGCGGTGCATGGGATTCTTCCGTCCTAAGTGCAGGACTCTGCACTTGTCCTTGTTGAACCTCATCAGATTTCTTTTGGCCCAATCCTCTAATTTGTCTAGGTTCCTCTGTATCCTATCCCTATCCTCCAGCTTATCTACCTCTCCTCCCAGTTTAGTGTCATCTGCAAACTTGCTGAGGGTGCAGTCCACGCCATGCTCCAGATCATTAATATAGATATTGAACAAAACCGGCCCCACGACTGACCCTTGGGGCACTCCGCTTGACACTGGCTGCCAACTAGACATGGAGCCATTGATCATTACCCGTTGAGCCTGACGATCTAGCCAGCTTTCTAACCACCTTAGAGTCCATTCATCCAGCCCATACTTCTTTAACTTGCTGGCAAGAATACTGTGGGAGCCCATATCAAAAGCTTTGCTAAAGTCAAGGAATAACATGTCCACTGCTTTCCCCTCATCCACAGAGACAGTTATCTCATCATAGAAGGCAATTAGATTAGTCAGGCATGACTTGCCCTTGGTGAATCCATGCTGACTGTCCCTGATCGCTTTCCTCTCCTCTAAGTGCTTCAGAATTGATTCCTTGAGGACTAGCTCCATGATTTTTCCAGGGACTGAGGTGAGGCTGACTGGCCTGTAGTTCCCAGGATCCTCCTCCTTCCCTTTTTTAAAGATGGACACTACATTAGCCTTTTTCCAGTTGTTTGGGACCTCCCCCGATCACCATGAGTTTTCAAAGATAATGGCCAATGGCTCTGCAATCACATCTGCCAACTCCTTTAGCACTCTCGGATGCAGCGCATCTGGCCACAGGGACTTGTGCTTGTCCAGCTTTTCTAAATAGTCCCGAACCACTTCTTTCTCCACAGAGGGCTGGTCACCTCCTTCCCATGCTGTGCTGTCCAGTACAGTAGTCTGGGAGCTGACCTCGTGTGTGAAGACGGAGGTAAAAGCAGCATTGAGTACATTAGCTTTTTCCACTTCCTCTGTCACTAGGTTGTCTCCCTCGTTCAGTAAGGGGTCCACACTTTCCTTGACTTTCTTCTTGTTGCTAACATACCTGAAGAAACCCTTCTTGTTACTCTTAACGTCTCTTGCTAGCTGGAGCTCAAGTGTGATTTGGCCTTCCTGATTTCACTCCTGCATGCCTGAGCAATATTTTTATATGCCTCCCTGGTCATTTGTCCAATCTTCCATTTCTTGTAAGCTTCTTTTTTGTGTTTAAGATCAGCAAGGATTTCACTGTTAAGCCAAGCTGGTCGCTTGCCATATTTACTATTCTTTTTACACATTGGGATGGTTTGTTCCTGTAACCTTAATAAGGATTCTTTAAAATACAGCCAGCTCTCCTGGACTCCTTTCCCCCTCATGTTATTCTCCCAGGGGATCCTGCCCATCAGTTCCCTGAGGGAGTCAAAGTCTGCTTTTCTGAAGTCCAGGGTCCGTATTCTGCTGCTCTCCTTTCTTCCCTGTGTCAGGATCCTGAACTTGACCATCTCATGGTCACTGCCTCCCAGGTTCCCATCCACTTTAGCTTCCCCTACTAATTCTTCCCAGTTTGTGAGCAGCAGGTCAAGAAGAGCTCTGCCCCTAGTTGGTTCCTCCAGCACTTGCACCAGGAAATTGTCCCCTACACTTTCCAAAAACTTCTTGGATTGTCTGTGCACCGCTGTATTGCTCTCCCAGCAGATATCAGGGTGATTGAAGTCTCCCATGAGAACCAGGGCCTGCGATCTAGTAACTTCCATTAGTTGCCGGAAGAAAGCCTTGTCCATCTCATCCCCCTGGTCTGGTGGTCTATAGCAGACTCCCACCATGACATCACCCTTGTTGCTTACACTTCTATACTTAATCCAGAGATTCTCAGGTTTTCCTGCAGTTTCATACCAGAGCTCTGAGCAGTCATATTGCTCTCTTACATACAAATGCAACTCCCCCATCTTTTCTGCCCTGCCTGTTCTTCCTGAACAGTTTATATCCATCCATAACAGTACTCCAGTCATGTGAATTATCCCACCAAGTCTCTGTTATTCCAATCAGATCATAATTCCTTGACTGTGCCAGGGCTCCCAGTTCTCCCTCCCAGTTCTCCCAAGCTTCTTGCATTTGTGTATAGGCACTTAAGATAACTCGCTGATCATCCCGCTTTCTCAGTATGAGGCAGGAGCCCTCCCCTCTTGTGCTCTCCTGCTCGTGCTTCCTCCTGGAATCCCACTTCCCCATTTACCTCAGGGCTTTGGTCTCATAGAATCATAGAATCATAGAATATCAGGGTTGGAAGGGACCTCAGGAGGTCATCTAGTCCAACCCCCTGCTCAAAGCAGGAGCAATCCCCAATCAAATCATCCCAGCCAGGGCTTTGTCAAGCCTGACCTTAAAAACTTCTAAGGAAGGAGATTCTACCACCTCCCTAGGTAACGCATTCCAGTGTTTCACCACCCTTCTAGTGAAAAAGTTTTTCCTAATATCCAACCTAAACCTCCTCCACTGCGTCTGTCCAGGAAATTTTCAGTTTCTCTTATGCAACTCAGGGTCAATACTTGTTTTTCCAGACCCTGAACCTTCTCTTCCAATATGGAGACCAGCTTGCACCTTTTACAGAGGAAGTCGCTTCTGTCCTGTGGACGAAAGACAAACATGTGCAGGTAACAACAGCTGAACGCTCACCATCCATATTAGCTTCCTTCTAAGAGCTTCCTCAGGTGTTGTAGTAACTACTCAGAAAAGCCTGGGTTTTCCCAGGTTGGACTAATGTGAACTTCAGACTCAAAGGATCTTCTATTTTTTCCAAGGTGTTTAATCTTTTTGGACTCTTGTTGAAAAAAAGAGTATTATGAAGACATTACATTTATAGCTTTTTAAATATCTTTTGAAGAGTCTGCAGCTCGTACTAGTGCTAGTTGAATAGATCATAGAATCGTAGGACTGGAAGGGACCTTAAGAGGTCTTCTAGTCCAGTCCCCTGCACTCAAAGCAGGACTAAGTGTTATCTAGACCACCCCTGACAGGTGATTGCCTAACCTGCTCTTAAAACCCCCCCAGTGATAGAGATTCCACAACTCAGTAGGCAATTTATTCCAGTGCTTAACTACCCTGACAGTTAGGAAGTTTTTCTTAATGTCCAACCTAAACCTTCCTTGCTGAAATGTAAGCCCACTGATTCTTGTCCTAACTGTAGCAAAGCGAAGACTCACCGGTGTGGTGCCTTCTGATGGTCATCTTGGGAATTAGCTCTTGTCCAGCCCAGAGTGCCCTCTGCAGGCTGGTGTCTCATCTGCATTAGGGCCCCCATGTCTCTCCTGGACCCTCGTGCCCCTTGCCCTGGGGTTCTGCCCAGCATAGTACCCTTCCATTCTGGGTCTCCCCTCCCAGGGAAACCCCAACCCTCTATGCCCACCTTGCCACAGTGGCTACTGCCAGTCGTCATCTAGCTCCCACCCCCACTCACTGGGGCAAACTGCATTATTGACAAGGCAGTTGGACCAGCTGCCTCTGCCTAACTCCAGGCTGCACCTCTGCAACCCCTGTACCTGCTTTGGCCTTAACCAAGGCCTCAGCCTGGGGAGTTGCCAGGCTGGAGCTCCCCAGCTCCTTTGCCCTTCCCTAGCACTGCTCAGCCTCAGGCACACCTGCTCCTTCAGACAGCTAGGTCCTTCTCTCTCCAGAAAGAGAGAGAGAGAGACTCTGACCACCCTGAGCCCTTATAACAGGGCCAGGTGTGGCCTGATTGGGGCATGGCCCCAGCTGTGGCTGCCTCCCCAATCAGCCCAGCCTTCCTCCACCAGAGCGGGGTAACTGCCCTGCTACACTAGCCTCGGAGGTTAACGAGAACGTTTTTCTCCCTCCTCCTTGTAACAACTTTATGTGTACTTGAAAATTGTTGTTATGTTCCTCCTTTTCTTCAGACTAAACAAACCCAATTATTTCAATCTTTCCTCATCGGTCATGTTTTCTAGCTCTTTGATCATTTTTGTTGTTCTCCTCTGAAATGTCTCCAATTTGTCCACATCCTTCCTGAAAAGTGGCTCCTAGAACTGGACACCATATTTCAGTTGAGGCCATATCAGCAGAAGAATTACTTCTCGTGTCTTGCTTACAACACTCCTGCTAATACATTCCAGAATGATGTTCTCTTTTGTTGTGACAGTGTTACACTGTTGACTCATATTTAGCTTGTGATCCACTATGACCCCCCAGATCTCTTTACACAATACTCTATGGTGATTTCTTTCAGACTTAGATTTACTGGCATTGTCCATTTCAGTAGAGCTTCGTGCCTTCTCCTCCTGTTCCTATTGGAGCTACTATCGTACAGCTGCAGAGTCAATGAACACGAGGGCTCCAGGCCTATTTGCAGAGCTCTTTAGGGAGGTCTTCTTTGATCATATGGCCATCAGCGAGGTACCCACACCATCAAGCTTTCTCCTCTGCTCCCTTTGGACCACTGTTGCGCTTTCAGTGCTCTCCTCATGTGCTATGAACTTCATGCTTTATTGCTTCAAGGCATCCCTTGATGCTGAGCGTAGGCTTCAGAGCGCCAGTTCAGCAGGAGTTGAGACATCCAACTCAACTCTCAGAATGTTACATCAAATTATTTTGTTACTTTTTCCCCCTTTCTCCTTTTCCTTTTTTCTTTTGGATAGAGCAACACTCAAATGAAATGTTGAAAGTGTTCAGAGAATGCCTGCATCAGACTCCTCACAGAGAGCCATGGATTTCTCCTCAACAAAGATAATGACTGAGCTGAGAGTGATGGCCCAGTGAGGAAACATTCCAAAGCTCTCCTGGCTGCCCCCAGTTCTTTTACTCAGCATGCCTTGAAGGTGGCCTAGACATTGAAGGCATTGGCCTCAAAGGATCCAGAGTTGAGACTGGTATCCCTACCTGCAGCACTGTAAGTCTGAAAAGATAAGTCCTGGATCCCTGCTTCCATTATTTTGATATGACAAGTGGTATCACTTGAATTGGTGTATCCAGGACTGATCAGAGCATCAGTGCTCTCAGCATGTCCAATTTGACACAAACTCATGGTCAAGAGAAGAATACTTTCCACAGAAGCACAGAACCTGGTCTGTGGTGAGAGGGGTCCATTCAGTGACATGCCCTTCAGCACAACCTGTGCTGGTAGGAAAGGTGCAGACAGTGTCTCTGTCAGTGGTATTCTGACAGCATCAACACGTTGTACTGTGTCACCTGTTTGTGATAAGATGATCATTGCCTGTGAAAAGGAAGAGGGGTGTTACTTGGATGCAGAGGCTTCTAAGCCCTTACCATCTAAACAGGAAAAACCTCCAGGTTTTTTAACGGTTTCTGAGCAAATGGCCAGACGATTCCTTCAAGAAATTCAGGCTCTCTTGGCAAAAAATGCCATGAAACCCAGCCCAGTGTGTGAAAGAGGAAAGCAGTCTTTTGAAAATCACTATTATTATTAATTATTACACACATTCTGAATGCATCCACCGCTATAGTATCTGGGTACCCAAATATATATTATTGCAGCTCCATCGTTGTCGCTAAAAATGGAAGATTTTTCTAAGGGGGAAAGAATTTTAGTTCCCATCACAAAACTCAACAGGAGACTGCATATGCTGAAAAAACATCCTTTCCTTTTACAGAGCTGGAAACTGTGGCCTGGTAGTTTCCATGGCTGCATACCTAGATATGCAGGAAATTGTTTTCCTTCAGTCTCTTGATTTCAGTATCTTTCAGATGCATTTTGTTTCAGTGATATCTATATGTAGTGAGCTGAAAAGTAGCAATGATTTATGGGAGAATGTGCAAGCCATTGAAAATGAACTGGGAGAGGGGTTGGTTTAGTCCCCATAAATTTTCCTTCAAGTCTCAGCTATATTTCTTCAGATAGAATTGTGAATATATAACCAGATACAGAAAAGGCTTAGTGACTAATTCTTGATGGATGAGAAGTTTCATACCCTAGATTCTAAATACACATCTTCTGTACACCCTCAAGGCTTGGAAATCCTCTACATAACCATGCAAGTATCACACCTGGAGCGCTTTCTGTCTTCCCTCATTTGCCACACAGTGGAGCTACAACTGCATTAAGAGAAGTGGAATGTGTATCAGGGATCAACACTTCAGGAAATCATAGGCTGAACTGACCCAAAGGTGCTGCCTGTCAGTTGAAAGAGAAGGAGGGGATAATTCATCAGTCTAATTTTGTGGATCTCTAGGTGCAGAAATTGGGCGTCTGATCTTAATCCAGCATGAGTGAGCAATGAAATGCATGGAGGCTTCCTTGTGCCATGCCATTTCTTTACTTTAGGATACAAATCTTATTTTACAGCAGTCTAGTATATTTCTCTCAAGGAGGTGAGTTATTGGTTTTTCAGACCAGGTCCCATAGTGCTTTCATTTAGGCGTAGTGACTCGTGCCCAGCAGATCAGATTTTCATCTCTAAAGTGGAAGTACGTAGCAGCTCAGTCTTGCAACTATGGGCTTGTCTACACTACCAAGGCAAATTGACCTAATTACGCTACTCGAGCTGGAGTCGATGTAGCTTAGGTCGACTTACTGCGGTGTCTTCACTGAACTGCGTTGATGGGAGATGCTCTCCGGTTGAATTACCTTACTCTTCTTGGGGAGCTAGAATACCAGAATTGACCAGCGAGTGCTCTGCTGTTGATTTAGTGGGTTTTCACTAGACCCGCTAAATCAGTCCCTGCTGCATCAATTGCAGCAGTGTCAATCTCCTGGTAGTAAAGACAAGCCTTATGTCAGAAATCTAGCTATATCTGTATGCAGAGGCTGTTGCTTTCTTAGGCTCATATTTTCCTTCCTTTGTAAAATGTAAATGTACAGTGATATATAATACAATAATAATAGCATAGCTTTGTTAAAATCCTTTGATAAATTCCTCTGATTATCATTACCTCGCAGTGTCAGAGAACCCACAGAGTCTTGAAATTTGAGCTGGGACCAATGTTCTAACTGCAACTATGCTACTGAGTTACCATGTTGCCTGGGGTAAAACACAGAACCTTTGTTCTTCAGTTTCTACATGTGTAAAATGGGTAAGAATGCTACCATTCACACAGGTATTTTCAGAAAGACATAGTTAAAATGTGTACAGCACATCTCTATAAACATTATTGTTGCTAAGTAGAACCATACAAAATGCTGATGTGCTGAAAATACCAAATGTGACAGTGTCACATGCAAAAGGAGTTGTGCCGAGGTCACAGGTGCTGCAAATGGTGAAAGACACTCAGAAAATTTCATAACTGTGCTTCATCCATTTTTTTATGTACAGAAATACAAAGGCTTTTCAGGAAAAATATGATCGAAGAGATTTGTTTACAGTATAGAAGATTGAACCATATTGTCGATATAAAATTACAAGAATGTATTTGGAGGTCAAGGACTTCATTAACCTCAGACTTTGGCACGGCTGGGGGGAGAAAATGGCTCTAAGCCTCCTTTTTCCTCTCCCAGTTCTGTGGTTGCTGGAGGTCTAACTGATATCTGGCTTATGGCTGCTCTGACTTAGGCTGGCCACCAGAGGAGCTCAGAGATTCTGGTTCTGCCCCCATCCTGCCCTTAACCAGCACCTCTTTGACAGGCCCTGACCTGGTCCTGACAAAGCTGGTTGCTTTGTGCTACTCTTGTGGGGCAGAGGATTTGGCACTAAGTATACTGCAATTACGAGATAAAGGAAAATTGGCTGACTGATTTCATAATATAAGCAAGTAGCCAGTGTCTCTAAACTTGGCCCCAGGTGTCTGTTAACCTCCTCCTACCTTGACAGCTAAAGTTAGCCCAGTTACTTCAGACAGTCTTTGAAGAACTGATGTGTTAGGAATCAGTTATTTTAGAGCAGCCTCTTGATAATGAATAGAAACAAATGTTTAGTTGTGTTCTGGTAGGCAGCAAAGTTGTGGAGGGTTTGCTATTGGCATGGATTTAAAAACTGGCTAAGCACAATGAAACCAAGTTATGGTGAATGGCTGATCTACAACATGGAAAGCAGTTAATAAGGGGATGGATTGAGAGAGAGTATTAGGACTACTGCTCTTTATATCTGGAGGAGGAAGTGTGCAGCAAGTTCTATGGAGTTTTAAGAGAAAGTCCACATGGTTTTCAGTTAAGATGATTTGACTGATGGCATACTTGGCTGTTGATTGCCTGATGGCGTACATGACTGTTGCTGTGTCTGTCTGTAGATTATATCTGCAGGTATTTAAAAATCTGCAAAGTTAGTTGCTAGGGTTCTGAAATTTTTTTTAATGCTGTGGCCCTGGAAGTTATGTCATCCAGCATAGTCAACAGAGAACGGGTTATTGCTATTTATATGGTAATGACGCATGCACTTTCCGGAGATACAGGGGACCCAACATTTTAAGAAGTTTTTATATTCAACAACTGATGGTCAAGAACCACATTGTGTTATTGCAGGAACTTTACTGTGTGAAGGAGCCTCTTTGTCCTTGGAGAGTTGAACTGTGGGAAATATCAAAATATAAGCTGGATGAAGGAGTTGATACTTAATAACTGATGTAATACAAATTACTAAAGCGACTTTGACTCAGACACTTTAAAGAAGATATCCTGGCAGCAGAGATGGGGTGAGGCCAGGAATTCTAATATTAAAGGTTTTCAACTTGTTTACCTTTAATATATAGTTAAAAATTTAGATCCCAGTTAGCTGTGCTTTGCATAATGATTAGCTATACTTGCATTCTGCCTCATGTTTAATTTCTACCCTATACCCCATAACTTTGTTCTTCATTAAGATAACTGGATTTGGATGTGGTATAGTAGCTTAAGTTGGCGTTACTCACTCTGAGATGCTTTGGAGAGAAGGAACCTGAGCTGAGGCCTTAGAGCAGGGGTGTGCAAACTATGGCCTGTGGGCCGGATCCTCAGGGCTTTGGATCTGGCCAGTGGGATTGCCACCCCTGTGGCACTGCAGGCCCCACGCCATTCTCAGAAGCGGCCAGCACCAAGTCCCTGGGGCCTCGGCGTGGGGGGGGGGTGGGAGAGGGGGGCAGAGGGCTCTGTGTGTTGCCCTTGCCTCCAGGCACCACCCCCCGCAGCTCCCATTGGCCGGGAACGGGGAACCGTGGCCAATGGGAGTTTCAGGGGAGGTACCTGGAGGCGTGGCAAGGGCAGCCGCCGAAACCCTGTGCCCCATCCTCACCCCCAGGGGCCGTGCAGGGACGTGGTGCCAGCTGCTTCCCGGAGTGGCGCAGCATGGGGCCAGGACAGGCAGGCAGGGAGCCTGCCCTGGCCCCGGTGCACACTGCTGCCACCCCAGAGCCGCTTTAGGTAAGCAGCGCCGGGCTGGAGCCTGAACCCCTCCTGCACCCCGCCCCACAACTCCCTGCCCTAAGCCTCCTGCCTGCACCTCGCACCCCTCCGGCACTCAACCCCCTGCCCTGAGCTCCCTCATACGCCCCACACCCCTCCTCTGCCCCAAGCCCTTGCCCTGAGCCCGTTCCTACACACCGCACACCCCCACACTCCCTGCACTCCCTCCCGCACCCCAACCCCCTGCCCTGGCCCTGCATACAATTTCCCCACCCAGATGTGGCCCTCGGCCCAAAAAGTTTGCCCACCCCTGCCTTAGAGGCTGCGCCAGGAGTTGAGGCAATTGTCTAGTGCTTAGTCAAGGGAAAAGTGGTTGCAATTCCCTCTCCAACCAGGGCTGGTAGAAAACTGGCAGAGGCCAGAATATATGGGGATGATTCATATATCAATCTTGGCTACAATTAAATTTATTTATAATGACAAATTGAAGAAGACTAAGGTTAGTCAACCTGGAAAATCTAAAGGGATTACAGGGGATTTGGAATCCAAGATAGTGTTAACCTAGCAGTATATGATATGCTGATTGGTCATAAAATGATCATCAGGAAGGAATTGCATATACTGATCAAATCACATCACACGTGCACAGCACATATGGTACTGTGGAACTGATTAGAGGCATTGTGTCCTTTGACATATCAGGTATTGGCTAACTGTAAAGGCTAGTACAGCAAATCCTGTGTATATTAAGTGACTGTTACTTGTTCCCTGCATGAGGGAACCAATCATGAGGTAAAGTCTGGGAAAGCATCAGGAAGGGAAGAGGTACAGAAGTAGTGGTACAGAAAGGAGAATGATCGGAAGAATTAATAGCTGAGCTGTTTGTTGGCGAGATGAATGATGGAGCACTGCAGAGGTGATCCATACTGTCATAGATTAGCAAACATGTGGGATCAAAATCTGAGGTGGGAGGCATCGTATGTGCACATTATTATGATAGGAATATGGGGGAAGATGGAGCCTAATGAAAAAATGGGACCTCGGTACAGCAACGGTTCTTAATAGGAGGAGGGGAAGAAAGCTGTGAGATCAAAATATGGTCTGGGAGCAGAAAGGGAAAGTACACACACTTGCAGAGTAGCGAGAAGTACAAACCACAGGAAATTATCCATTAATGCAAATGAGGGTAACCCAATCATAAAAAGTTAATCACTCTGATGGTGGTGGGAGTTAGTTTCTTCCACAAAGTATTTTGTTTTGTAAATCTTCTAACGTTCCTTTCATCTTGATGAAGGTTTTATACTCTAAATAAGATAATACATCAGATGGGCAATGTATTATCTACAGTGTTTGGGTAGATATAGGACAGATTTTATGAGCACATCATGATGATTAATATCCTGGTCTGCAGGCCAGTGGAGATGCATTCATCTGAGAAACTTTATGACATGCTTAAACTTCTAAAAAAGAGAGGGGGCTGGTCACAGGGTATTCTCAGGGAGGGCCCCCAACCTCTCGAATTTGCTCCCTATGTTGGTCCCAAATAACCAACATTTAATTACCTATTTGGAGGATATATGAGGGTGCCATCCTAGGTATGATGTGTGGTTTTTTTCTGGACATTTTTATTATCAGCTGGTTGAGGTAAATTATTATATCCATTTGATTATTAAGGTTGCTGGGTGGAGGAGTTAATTTATTTGTATATTAGTATGTATGCTGCTGGATTGGTGGCCACTGCAAGTCTGATTATGGTCACGGTCCTCAGAGCTTTTGTATGGATGTTCTTTTTAATGTTAAATCGTAAGAAATAACAAAGTGTAAGAATATGTTCATAATTTTAACATGAGATTTCAGTTGGTATGGTGACTGGAATCTCAAATTAAAAAAATGGTCTTGTATCTAAAGCACAGAGGGTTTCATGGCAGAACCCAGACTACAACCCACATCTCTGCGCTTCTTCCTTGCCTTTGTCTGGACCTCAAATTCTTCATCTATAATATGTTCCATAAGTATGGGGCATTCTCACCTGTGTCTAAAGCCTGTTCTACACTTAAAAATTAGATCAACCTAGCTGCATCTCTCAGGGGTGAGCACCATAGTTAAACCAACCCTACCCCGGTGTATTCTTAGAGAGGTCAACAGAGTAATTCTTCCATCGACCTAGATACTGCCTCCTGGACAGGTGAATTAACTACAGAGATTGGGGAAAACCCCTTGTGTCAATGTAGGACGCGTCAACTCTTTGGTGCTACAGTTGCAGCACTGAAGCATCCATAGCGTGGACATGGTCTAACACAATGCACAGACTGTAGACAAGCTCCGTACAAAGCCACTTTCTGGAGTTTGTTTGCTATTAATTTAAATGGGAACCAAAATAAATTTGCCAGTGCTTTTGCCTGAGCTTGTCTGTGTTTTGGGTTGCTCCCTGAGTGCCCCTCTGCTGCAGAAACACGCAATACTTTTATATCCTCTGGTAGAGCTATTGATCTGGCTGCCATGGAGATTCAACAGAAGAGCTCTCCCAAATTGGTGGCAGATCCTACAGCACATTTTTACATCAATTTACTTCTCTATAAAGCATTTTGAGGCTTAGTTCACTATTTGTAAAGCACTTTCGGTGGAAGACATTATGGAACCGCAAAGTATTTATATAACAAAAGAGATGCTGAATATAATGCTTATGTGAAACTGGGAATTTGAATTCCATTTGATAAAATCATGAAAATATTGGCCTGGCAGGGACCTCGATAGGTCATCTGGGTACTGGAGATTATCCATCATGGATTCTATAAAGTTCCTTTCCTTCTCACTTTACCACCCTCCTCCCCGCCCCCCGTCCAGGGACCCATCCCAACAAATGATTGTTCAATGGGAAGCAGACTCTCTGCTCCTCAAGGTTGTGATGGAGGATGTCCAGCCTAATACCAGGGAAGAGTGTTCTACTCACCATATTTCCTTGTTCCAAAAAAATCAACAACAAAAAAACAAGGCAGAGGCCCATCCTGATCTTTCAGGCTCTCAATATTTTCATCAGGAAGCTGAAATTCAGCATGGTCACACTGGCATTGATAATCTCCTCCTTCGGGGAGGGAGTGTGGTTCTAGACATGAAAGATGCGTATTTCCATGGCGACATTCCCCCATCTCACAAGAGGTTTCTCCAATTCAAGGTGGGGCAGCAGCACTACCAGGTTCATTTCCTCACCTACGGTCTTGAGACAGCACCAAAAGTGTTCGCAGTAGTAGCGGCCCATATGTGATATCAAGGACATATGGTGTTCCCATACCTCAACGACTGGCTTCTGTTGGGACAATCCCAACAAGAAGTTGTCTTCTTGATACAGTCTTAGGTATCTGTGTGAATGAAGGCATGTCTGTTTTGTCACACACACACAATAAACTTTATAGGGGGCAAGGCTGGATTTGGTCTCCAGCCTTCTTTCCGGCAGCCAGGTTCTCTGCAATGGGCACCCTACTCGTCCGCATTCTCTGCAAGTATCGCACTATGGTGCGTCAGTGCCTCTCTCTCTTAGGACACATGGCTGCCTGCATCTGTGGGACACCCTGGCCGGATGCCACCTGCGGTACCTACAAGCCTGGCTCCATTCGACGAACAGGCAGACCAGGGAGCTCATCGACTCCAGACTCACTGTTCAAGCAGAAGTTCTGGCATCTCTCACTTAGTAGTCTGATCCCTCCCAGGTCATGATTGGGACCCCCTTCAGCTCTCCCCTACCAAAGGTCCCCATTGTGATGGACAGCTCCCTTATGGGATGGGGTGCCCACCTGGACTACCGCACGGCACAGGGTGGTGAATGGACACCATGGGAAACCAGGCTGCACATAAATATACTAGAGCTCAGAGCTGTCCACCTAGCCTGTAAAACCTTTCTTCCCCTCATATGCTCTCTCCACCTGCAGATCCTTTCAAACAATATCACCCTGGTTAGGCCCGCCGACGTGTGCAAAGGGGGCAATTGCCCAGGGCCCCTGGTGATTTAAAAGGACCCGGGAGCCCCTGGCCGTTGCTGCTGCCGCAGTAGCAGCTGGGAGCCCTGGGCCCTTTTAAATTGCTCAGGCAGGCTGCAGGGCTCCTAGGCATGCGTGGGGTGGTATCGGCGGTGGCGAAGGCAGGCATGGAAGCCCTGGCTGTCATCGGCACCGAGTTTCTAATCTGCTGGGGAGTGCTCCCCACTGGCTCTGCCCAGGCCCCGCCCCCCCCCCACTCCACCCCTTCCCCCAAGGCCCCAATCCCACTAGGCTTCTTCCCACCCCTGCTCCCGCCCTCTCTCCCCTTCCCCACCCAGTTCCACCCCTTCCCCCGAGCATGCTGCACCCTCGCTTCTCCCCCAGCACCTCCAGATGCTGTGAAACAGCTGATCCGCGGCAGGCGGTAGGTGCTTGGAGGGAGGAGAAGAGGCTGATCAGCGGGGCCCCCCCCCAGTGGGCAGGAGGTGCTGGGGGTAGGAGGAGGTTCTGAAAGCGGGGGCTGCCAGTGGGTGCTCAGCATCCAGCATTTCTTTCCCATGAGTGCTCCAGCCCCGGAGTACCCATGGAGTGGGAGACTATGCTGGCCGTGCTCGAAGAGTGCACCTAGCAGCAGCTTGCTGGGCACCAGCCAGCACAGGCCCAGCACCACCCAAATGCCAGGTCGACTCCATCTACATGGGCGTGGCTTGTGTGCGCATGTACCAGCTGCCGCACATGGTCCAGCTCTGCGCCCATGCGGTGATGCCATGCCGGGCCAGCAACAGCATAGGGCCCGGCTGCAGCCTGCCCTGCATGAATCAAACCTCAGCCATCCCTTTCTAGGGGGCCCATTGACTGTTCTTCCCTGGGGCTGGGAATTGCTGTCAGTGGGCCTGATCGCTGTTATCTATATCAACCAGCACAGCGGGGAGGAGATCTCGTTCCCTCTGCTCTGAAGCAGTCAGAACATGATAATTCAGATCTGTTCCAACACAAATAATTTTGTGCATTGGCAAATGCAGCACCTCACTGTTCATCTCTGCTTTCAAGATAATTAATAAATATCAGTTCCATTAGTGAGCCTTTTGGAACTTCACAATTAACTTTATGACATATTGAAAACTGACCACTTATTTTTAATCTTTGATTTATCTTGCAGACATTTTTAAATCCATGATGAGAGCTCTACCTCTCAACCTATGATCACTTAATTCCTTAATTAACTTCCATCCGGGACCTTGTCAGTCAAGATCAGCTATGAGGAAGGAATGAATGAAAACTCTGAGGACCTTGACAGATGTTACCAAAGTTAAGTGTAGATTGTCAAAGCCAACTAGGCAAGTTAACCACACACTATTAATTTCAGTGAATCATCTTTAAAAATCTTAACCCTCATGGTGTACGAGTAGGACAACAACCTTTTATAAGAAAAAGAAACTCAGAAACAGCATATGAAAGACTAGTTGGTTTTCTGAATGTCACAGAAAATATCTCCAAGAAATTGGTTGAATAAAATTGCCATTCTCCTGAAGAAGAAAATGTGACAAGTGGGATATGAATGAGTACACTCCATTTTGTCTTTTGCCAGAACAAGTTGTTGATACCATTTTTGACTAGGTGTGAAACAATTGACTGCAGTGTTACATGCCGCGTTCCAAACTGACAGCCTTTCAATCAGGATTTACAGTCACAGACCACTTCGTTGTGATAAGTTTGTCTTGTCCCATAGATCATTTATCCGAAGCCCACACTTGGAATATTTTGGTGACAAATCCATTTTCAGGGCCCTGGAAACAACTTCTTAGAGGTGATGTGCGTTATATTTTGGGAACAAGAGACAAGATGAGAAAATACGCATTCCTGGCCAAGTGCACTTGTACACATGTGATAAGCATAGAAGGGCAGAGATGGCCCTGGAATCACAGATCAGAGGGCTGGAAGGATGAAGTGGTAAAATGTTGCAGGATTTGTGAAGGAATGTGGGATAGGTTTGGAGATTAGATTTATGTCTAATGGCCACTGGGAATTATGCATTCCTTTTCTTTGGCAAAAGGCTGCTTTTATTAGCAGTGCTGTTTAGTGGTATTAGTTTAGTAGCCTGTGCAGCGTTTTCATAACTTAATGTTTTTAAATAATGATGATACATACAGTACATGTCACTACTGAGAGTTAATAAATCTTCACTTCATCAGTCTAAGAGCTCAGCTTGAGGAGTCATATGGTGGGCCCAATCCTGTGAGAGGCCGAGCCCCCATTATTTATTTATATTGTGGACGGTGCCTAGAGACCACTGATCCAGGCCTCATTGTGCTAGGTACTGTACATACAGACAATAAAAAGCCCAGGGAGCTTAAAACTCTTGCCTCCCACTGGCAGGTTTGGTGCCTCAGAAGAGCCACTAAGTGTCATTTTATATTGAATACAGGAAAATCTTAATAAACTACTTGTTTCAGAGATCATTACTGTAGTTAGCACCAGGTACCATACAGTGGTTAATACCACTTTGCAGAATGTAACTTTTCACCCCTAAACTTTTGAGTGAAATTAGGTAACCTCAGTATTTGCAATATTCAGTGTCTACCCTGTATTAAGTACAAAGGAGTCCTGCAAATGACAAGGTAACCATAACTATTTATCTTTGGCAAAATTCCAAAGGCCACTACTGTATCACTCAAAGACAGAAATGATGCGTTTGTTCTTCCTGTGACCTAAGAAAGTCCTACTAACACTGGTATCTGTAGGAGGAAAAAAAATAACTTTTAGCGCACTAAACATTCTTAAAAATTAAAAAAAATCTACTCAAGCAAAGTGTGGATAATAAAATTGTGCTTCAACTGACACCAGAAATAGGAATCTGGCAGTAATTTATTTTAATGCATATCTTGAGAAATCAGTTTTAAGGGTAAGGCGTTGATCTGGCAATATATAAAATGAAACTGCTAATGCAAAAATAAATAAGGAAACTGGCTCATACAGTAATCAGAATATATAATGTCCTCGTTCTCATTTTGCATAAGTAAGAGGCAATTAGCTTTCTTTCAGTAACTCATGATGTGAAAAGTGATTGAGCGATGTAGGTCCTTGCTAACTGAGGCTGTCAGTTGCGAAGAATATTTTACTTGACAGTTGATTAGGGGTTAAATGAGCTGAATAAAATGAGTAATTTTTTCTGCTTTTCCCACTTAGTATAACAGCTATTATTTGAAGCATTTCCCCCCCCCCCCATGTTAGTTGTAAAGACAAGATTTAACTGATTATTCATGGTAGAAAAACTGATTTTGGCTGCCATAAGGCTAGCATTTTGAAAATCAGCTAAAATGGCTGATAAGAATGGAAACTGAGCAGATAACGGAAGCATGGGGGTTTGTGGTGTTTGTTTGTTTTTTCCTATGCGCTAGGACAAGGTGGAAAAAACTGTGTTCAAGCAAACTGCTGCTCATATGGGAATCAGAAGCTATTGAGCCGAGGCACCAGCTGCTTCTTATGAACATACAGAAGCTTAGATTGGAAGGAGAAAAAGAAGCCAATTTCTCCTGAAGTTGGTACCACTTGCAGCTCTGGGGAAGATATGTACCCTGCAATGTAGAAATGTTAACATCTCGGTGCTGCAGAACCTGTAGGGAGAGGTCCTTACAGCATCTCTGACAATACATAGATGCAGATTCCATGCCTCAATTACCTGAAAGCCTGACTGCTCTCAAGATCACTTTGGGGCTGGAACCTTGAGAAGACGTATGACTGCTTTGTCTTGCTTGGAGCTGGCAGCTATACAAGGTTTTAGTTGGTTGGTGGGGGAAAGTGTGACTAGTGGAGGAGAGGACATTCTGAATAGTCTGAAGGCACTGGAGTCTTAAGGCATTCTCAGAAAGGTCAGGTTTATTTGGGAGAACTTCTCAGGGTTCCAGAAGGCTGTAAAGACACCAACCTGCTAACTCTGATCATCTGTCAGAAGCTGTTGATGAGACACTCCGTAGGGGTAGATAAGAACAAAAGCAGTTCTTCTTTAGTTACATGGATGTAAGCAAAGTCTTGCTTTGTAATTGTTGTTTGTTGCTACATACATTTCTTCTTAAGTGTATCATAAAATACGAGTTGTGTCATTTTCCATCATTTTGGGTTTGCTCCTGTGAACTGCTCAGCACTCCTGTGAGGTGCTAAACGCCTCCACGGTGTTCAGTTGGCTTTGAGGGCTCTCAAATCTGAGCAGCAATCAAGCCTATAATGATCTTGGCACAAAGGGTAGGAGCGTACTAATGAAATTTTGCTGATGACACAAAGTTAGCAGGCATCAGCAATACAGAGGAGGATTGGACTATTATACAGGAAGATCTGGATGGTCTTGAAGACTGGAGTGATAGACACGGGATGAAATTCAATAGTACAACGTGCAAGGTCATGCACTTAGGATCTAATAATAAGAATTTCTGCTACAATCTGGGGCCATATTGATTGGAAATGGCAGACAAGGTGAGAGCCCTGGGTACATGGGTTGATCACAGGATGACTGTGAACCACCAAGGTGAGCCCAGGATGTATCAGGCAATGCATTTACACAGATAGAGCAGTATTAATGGCTTTGTTCAAGGCACTGGAAAGATCTCATTGGGACTACTGTGTACATTTCTGGTTACCCATGTTCAAGAAAGGTGAAGTTAAACTGAAACAAGTATAGAGAAAAGCTATAAGATGACCAGGGGAATGGAGGGCCTATCGTACGAGAAGAGCCTAAAAGAGCCTGGCTTGTTCAGTCTAGCAAAAAGAGAAGGCTGAGAGGGGATATGAGTACTCATTATAAATAAAGACCAGGGAGGGTGAAGAGTTATTTAAGATGAAGAACAATATTGGCACAAGAACAAATGGGTATAAAGTGGCCATGAACAAATTGAGGCTGGACATTAGAAGGTTTCGAACCAGCTCAGGGTGAGGTTCTGGACCAGCCTTGCAAAGGGAGTTGTGGGGGCAAACAACTTGAGAGAGAGCTGGACAAATTTATGAATGCAACTATATAACAGGGTTGTTTGTTGTGAGCAGGAGCAGGAATTAGCAGCCCTGGGGCTCACTTCTGGTTTATCTTGTGTGCCTAAAAGCTCAAGCTTCAGGGTTTCAACTGGCCCCCCCAAAGGGGTCAGGAAGGGATTCTCTCTCTCCCACTGAATGTATTCAGTTTAAAAAAATCTTCTTTCTCTGCAGCATCAGGGATGTCCACGGCTGGTGATGGACCACTGGGCCGGATGGACCAGGGCTCTTAGGTGACAGCAAGCATTCTCTGTCTGTCAGGTGCATGGCTGGTTGGTTCTTGGTGATGTGTTCAGGGTCTAACTGCTCACCATATGTGGGGGATCCAGAAGGAATTTTCCCTGTGGTCAGCTTCTTCACCTTTCACTGCAGCATGTGGGTTGGGGCCACTTGCCAGAATTACCTGTCATTTAATGTTTTTGTTCCTTTTGTTCCTTGCCTGTGGCACATAACAGTCGAGGCTCCCGTGGGCTGGAAGACTTGGTCTAATTTTCAGTTGCTGGGTTCAGTGTGTTGGTGCTGGGTGGTATTGGTGGCCTGTGCTTTATGGAGGTCAGATTAGATGATCTGGCCTTAAACGCTGACTGTAAGGCTGTCATTTATTCTTAGAAAGGGCAGCACTAGATCCCCATATTTAGCAAAGCTTTTAAGCATGTTCTTCAGTCTGTCCCTGTTGAACAAAGCACTTAAGCAGTGCTTAATTTCTCTTTGACATAGGTGCTCTACTGAATAGGGATGAATCAAGGCCTAGAGGAGAGAGGGAACCAGCCTAGCACATTGTACTGTGCAAATGCTATTCGGACAGTAAAGAGGAGCATGGAAAACTACCCTTATCCCTGAATGTAAATGAATAAGGATTACGTGATGACACTATAACTCATAAAACAAAATAATCTGGGATGTGTAAAAAGTTACAAAAACAAATTTGAAAACAAGCTATACTTCTTGAACAAAAGCTTATGCCCAAATAAATCTGTTAGTCTTTAAGGTGCCACCGGACTCCTCATTGTTTTTGTGGGTACAGACTAACACGGCTACCCCTCTGATACTATACTTCTTGGTAAACAGTGGTGCAATAGTCACAGGTTGCTGCTAAAAGATATTTATCAACAGTTACCGCTGTGGGAGATCCAACAAAACAGTTATCTCCTTGTCTGAGAACAGGAAAGAAATGACAGTAAGTGGGATCCTACAGGGTGATAAATATTTGTAAATGTTAAATTAAATGCCTTTAAAAATGTACTTCATTTTTTACCATTCTTCTTGGAAGGAGTTACTTAAATCCTGAGCTCTTTCTCTGTACTTTGTGTTGCCACTAGTCATGTTCCTCCAGATATTTCAGTCAAGTACCTCACTATTTGGAGTGGAAATTAAATAAAAAGATGAGTATTTTTTCTGATGTTTGTCATTTTAACACAAAGTAAATGGATAGAAGCCGGTTGGGTGGGTTTACTTCTGGCTCGGTATAGAAGCTAAGGCATCTCGTGATGGGACAGTATGAGTTCTAAATCATAATATAGACACCAATAAACACTCAGAACTTCAAACTACTTGGGAAAACAGTACTTGAGCTGTGAAAACAATTTATTGCCCTTGACCGGTGGAAAGTAATGGGAGCACATTTAGAGTGCCTAGGTTTCCTTCGTAGTTAGCCCTTATATTTACAGAGACCAGGCAGCTGTTAAGTTTCAGATTTTGGTGACTTGTCTACTTGTGTCAGAGCAAAGCCAGACTGTGAATGTGCTCATAAGCGTTAGGGAGCAACATCTTTTTCATTTTAAATCAAAAGAGTTGAAACACTGAGACATCAACAGGAAATAAAACATTTTTATTGAATATGTATGTATGCTATTTTAACGACAGCTCTACTGGGGGATTTACTACACAAAGTGAAACAAAATATAAACCACCTCATCAAAAATGAAGGTAAAATACAGCTAAAGTTGTCAGCTCGTGGGTCACGAGCAATATGGCAGGATAAAACACCCCAAACATTTCTACGAGATACAGAGAAAACCCACATGTAGAAACACTCAAGCAGGCAGTAAATATACACAAAGGCAACTAGGATCTTTCTACAGCATCAGAGTCTAATACTTGACACAGCTTTGTCAGAAAGGTACATGTGGCTTCTTTGAGGATGAAAATGTCATCTTGGTCATATAGCAGGTTCGGTCTCTGAGAGTCATAGTACATTACAAACCAATTCTCTGGTGACATTCAGTCTGGCAGTATAGGAAGAGAATGCATTAAGAATACCTTAACACGCTGAATCGGTTCTGGCAGTTTGAACCTGCAAATTTGAACACGCAAATTTCTTGAATGAACAACTTAAAGCTGGATATCATGAAGCTGAATACCTGTTCTTTGCTGCAACTCTGTCAACCTAGTTCCTTTCTCTGGTGGGGTTTGGTCCTTTAAAAAAATATTCCAGCTTGACACTTCCTGCGTTCACATATGTTATCCCCAAATATGCCTCAGTTGTACCTTTTCCATGTTTCATGTCAAAAGAAACAACTCTAAAAATGATTGGTGTTGCTATTCCTATATTTTGGAGTGGGGAGAGACTATAGCGGTTTGATTCATATCCATTTTGTGCTTCCCAATTTAATGAGGGTTGGGTTGGTTTTCTACACATGGGCTGAATTCTGTAGGGCTGCACCTTATCCCTCATAAATAACATCTGGAGGGGGTTGGGGAATTTATTTTTCAGCATGGACTCCATTGCTCACACCCCTGTTTAGTTTAATATAATTTCAGGCTGTAGCTTTATTTATTTATTTTTTAAATCACACCTCCAAAAGGTGTATTTGTGCCCCATTTTTTGGTGTTTAGTGGTACTGAAAAGAACTAAGTCTTCAAAGCATTATAAATATATTCACAGTCCTTAAAATAAAGAGTCTCAAAGGATGAGATGTGAGATAAAATGTAATGCCCAAAATGACAGGATGAAATGCTATAATCTGAGATCATATGCTGTCTAGCCATGAGATGAAACTGTCTACAAATGGGGCCGGGGGGGGGGGGGGGAATGTGGAATATTGCACAGTGCTGGACAAAATGCTGTGTGGTCATCCCAATCTATATAACATCCTTGTCCTACGCATAGCGCGTCAGTTCTAAATTGGTCCATAGTAACTAGAACTGCTTGTGCTATGCACTCCTTCGGCAGTGCAGTAGAAGGGAATGGCAGTATTATTACAAGATCACTACGGAATAAACTGATTGCTATCCACTGAGAAAACTACATTTCTAAGCACACACGGCAGTCACAGTGGTACACAGAGCAGTCTTTCAAGACTCTTATGGAATGACTAATAGCTTTATAATAGTGCCATTTACTACATAATCACATTGAAAACATTTAAAAACTCCTCCTGAAACGAGCATCTAGTATACATAAGAGGTTGCTTCAGTTTTCTTGAACTTGTTTGTTTTGTTTCACTTGTTTTTAAAGGACAAATTAAAACTTAAGTATAAACAGTATATAAAAAAGGTCACTAGCTGTTCTCTTTTGGCTTACTTTGAAGTGCATTCAGAACTATGGCTAATTTTTGTCTTCTTTTGATGGGATTACAATACTGTCTGTTCACCATGAAACTTGTATAATAAACATACACGGCTGTGCTTAAAAATATTCTGCATTCCCTTCTAATCTGTTAGTATAATAAAATATTTTGTTACAAAGTCTAATGTGCAAACTCATTAGAATCCTAGTACGTGAAATCACAACTGGAATTCACAGTATGTTAATTTTGTATAAAGGTGATAATGGAGAGCTACCTTTTCTTTTCGTGGTTCGATGCAGCATTCATTACTGCTGAAATTCCCCTCACCCCAGCCCCCGCCCCCAGTCTCCCCCATGTTGTCGTTATGTGAAATTATCTCCCATGGAACTGCTTCCTCAATTGTCAGTGTAAAGCCATGATTTCAGTTTTTTTTAAATATATACAGAAAAAATGATCTATTGGCTACGCTTCCTTGAGGTCAGCCATGGAGCTGCTCAGATCATGCTAAGTTGCCTGTGAAAAAGAAGTCTACAAAATTGGATTCAGCCCTCCAAGGTGTACTGCGTAGGCATATCTTGTTATTTTAAATGGTTCACTTGAAAGCTCAGATTTAAGTTGTCCTTTAATATGTCAGTGTAACACCACTAGTGCCTTACAAGTTGGAATTTTTGCTGGAATGCAGACGGTACAATAGTTACCCTATAATATATTATCAGCTCTCCTATATCTCAGTCAATTTACATAATTTAAAATAGAACATCTTATTAAAAACATCTAGATATACACAGATTAGGAAACGTTTACAACATACAAATACACAAACTAGAAATAAATTCTCAGCATACTGGTATATACACCTGTGTGATACAATAAATAATTTCTGTCATGCTCTATCTACACATCATATTGCTTAAAAGAAGAGTAGATCTGGGGGGCAGTGGTGAAATGAAAGGCCTTTAGAGGGCTCTCTACATTAAAAGTTGTGCAAATCAAAACAGGATTTTAAGTACCACTCATCTGTGTTAGGACACATGGCTGGAAATGAAAGGACCCATATTACTGAGGTATTTACAGATACTGGCTAAAGAGCACTATGTGGGCAAATGCAGAAAGGCTTCTTTTTCATCTTTTGTTTTTTGTTTACTTCTTGACTGCAAGCATGGCGTCTACCTCTTCCTCAACCTGTAAGGTGTGCCACTGTGCAATGGGTCGCCTTGGGTTGGCCAGCATGTCTGACCAGTGTCGTAGCTCTGCACCAGTGCTGTTGTAGCCCACAAAGACTTTCCCGATAGCATCATTCTTGCCAATCTTGTCATAGTCCAAAACAGTCACAACAACTTGCACTTTCTAAAAGGAGATAACAAAGAGCAATGAGCAAGACCTGCAGGCAAATAGAGTACAGAACTGGAATCCAGAGTTTGTGGGTGAGAAGGGGGAGGGTGGATAGCACAATAAGTAGTGGCAGATTTCAAATGATATGAGAATTCAAAGTCTGAAATAACAGGTTACAAACTCCTATGAATGAAATCAAGATCAAAACAGCCATGTCAATTGATTGGTATGCTCATTATACGGAAGAGATCCTTTGTTATGGCGAAGGAATGCACAGTGCAGCTCAAGAGGTGGCATGCACCAGATGTTCCTTGTGCTCCCCAGATCTTGGACACACAGCCAGTGTGTAGGGTGGGTCTTCCACCCTGCCACACCAAGAGGGCTGCACCCTCCCATCTGGGTCTACACTAATTTAAATCAACATAAGATGATGTAGCTCCTGTTTCTACGTGTTTGAAGATATGGACTTTAGAAAGATTCTAAAAGAAAGCAGTGGTTGGCTGAAAGGACCCATGTGAGGTGTGTGTGAAGTAAAATACGATAGCCAGGTATGGGCATACCTTTTGTTATTTATTTTTTTTTTTTGGCCCACTATGAGATAGAGCTTCAAAACCACATGCAAATTTTTTCTTATCTTAATTAGCTCCGACAGGAAACAGGACTGCAAAAGTACAACCCTCCAGAGAAGGAACCCACGCACAGAGACAAAACACAGCTGTTTATTCTCTTCTTTTTATTTGGGCTTCTGATGTGAAATCCCAACAAACAGAATTACTCCAGAATTAGGAGTCAGAGTGCTATTGTTTTTTGCCGGCAGCAACAGAGCATGTGAAGTGACTACTGTGCACTTTATCTACCTACGGAATGGGCTTTCGCACCCGCCTTGGAAGTCAATAATAATGCTACCTAACTCTTACATAGTACACTTCATCAGTAAACTTTAAAGTGCATTACAAAGGAAGTAAGCATCATTATCCTTATTTTACAGATGGGCAAGTCATTTCCTCCTCTCTGTGCCTCAGTTTCTCCAAGGTTGGTCAGTGGCTGAGCCGGGAATAGAAGCCAGGTCACCAAAGCAGGACAACAAACAGCATGTTCCAAGAAAGCTACTGTAGCTGGTTCCTGAGCCAAAGCCCCTCCCACAGCTTTCCTCTAATCTAATTTCTTATTCAAATAGGCTCTGAAGCAATATTTACAAAAAAAAAAAAAAAGCGGAACTTGTGGTTTTTGTGGAAAGATGATTAGACTGGCATAGGCTTGTAGGGCTAACTTGAGCTGTGAGTCTAAAGAGGTATTGACACTGGTGTAACTTATATCCTTCCCACTGTGTAAGTTACACCCACAAACTCAGAAGATCAGATTCAGAAGTGTAATTTACAACTTCTTAGACTCGCCTATTTGTTCGTTGCATTTCGTGATCCAGGCCTCTTTTCTAGCCCTCCAGCATGTTAGTTACAGCAATGTAGACTTGGGAGACCAAATTCAGAGTTGTTACATAAGGGTGTAAATTACATTTAGGCGCATGAGAGTCTAAGGCAAGTCAGGCTAATGTAATCTACATGCTGAGGAGGTTGGAAGGAGATTGGATATTATACCGTCTTATGTATTGCCTGCCATATGGCCCAGTCTAAGTGAATCTCAGGTGTCTGTGTTGTGCATTAGTAAGTGCGTGTGTGCTCATTTGGTCCTTACTATATGTCTGAATAGCACAAACATAACTTATTCCCCTAGTGAAACTGGGTTTTCCTCAATAGCATCTGAGATGAAACAGCCTCAGGCTGATTTGACTTAACTGTACACACTTTTCCTTCGAGACTTTCTTTTTAAAGGATGAATCTATGACAGTTTTCCTGACTCTGCTTCATGCTATTATAAATGTACACAGCTCCTGGATTCATGACAGACTGGGATTTGTTTCTCCAGGTAGGTTTTATGAATTGCGGGAAAATGTAATTTACACAGAAAAATATTTTTGGTGCCAAGGGGTCAGTCACCCTTTTATTCTAAAAAGGCTGGATCCTGCAGTCCTTACTTGCAGTAGTAGTTCCACTACTATTAATGGGATTAATCCTGTGAGTAAAGGCTACAAGGGCTGAGTCATAATGACTCTTTGTAGCCCCTTCCCATGAGAGAGTGCACAAATCAATGAGCCAGAGGAGGATATGACAGCTCCAGGCATGTACGTATTTACATAATCATTTATGACAAAAGTGCACATCAAACTCAGACTCTCTTCCTCAAGACCATTCATGATAAAATGCAATATCTGTCATGCTTCTATTTCTAGAAGCCAGAATGATGTCTTACAACATAATGTTGCTTGCAGTGTATTTGCTTTTATTGTCAATGATAGCCCCAAAGGGACATTTATGTATTAGATGCAGGGTACGATCATTGCCCTAGAGTGTATTGGCTTTATCTTAGTGTAAGACTGTTTAAAATTCTTATTATGGTAAAAAATAAAATGCCTGATGTTACTGGGAACCATTAGCCTAATGACTAGCAGAATGTTTTTTTTTATTGTCATACCCGCCAAGGATGGATACAGTACAAACAGTGGTGTGGCCTTGAGGGGGTGGGAATGGAGGGCTCAGAGGACTGATCATGAAATGAGTTTGGTCACTGGTTCAAATCTGCACGGCTTAATTAGTGACTGAAAATCATTGCCATCTGGTCGCTGATTGGTGGCCTATTTGAAATGTAGGTTTCAGTGCAAATGTCTGTGGATATTGCTATAAAAGACCACTAACAGCAATAAGCACCTGTATTAGCAACCTCAGCAGAGTGACCAGAGGTTGAAAGGGCATGGAGACTGAACTATTCTTTCACACTCAGAGGTTAATAGGCAGCTACCCCATTCTGCTCTGCCAGTGTTCAGCTATTTTGTGCTTGTCCTGTGTAGGATTTCACTCTCCAGTGGGGTCAACTCAGCACCTTTTAAGATAGCAGTTCACTAAAGTCTTGTTTTTAAAACTCAGTGCTCCAGGATCACCTCTTTTGCACAGTTCTGTGCGCATGCATACTGGCAGACTGTTCACAAATACACAAATCTGAACTTATGATGAGGTTGTTGAAAGATGTTATTCTTATCCTGTTTTACGTTCCACATTGCTGCTGCTAATGAGCTGTTTCCACTAGTTTTGACAACTCTGCTTTGCCTCTATGATCCCTCTCTTCTCTTTGCTCTTAATGATCATGGACCTGGTATAACCATTATTCCATTACCTGACATGTTAGTGGAAGTTTATCAAAATGAATGTTATACGTGAAGTACCAAAGGTCACAGAAACATTTACAGTATTCATTTAAATAATGTTTAAATACTTTTTTCTATAAATGAGGCTAATTAAATAATGAATATGATATGGGGAAAATGGCCGAAACTCATTTAACTCCTATCTCTAGAATTTTTGTCAGTGTATTTCTTCTCTTATCACTATCTTCCTGTTTGGTTTTTCTTTTGGGTATCTATTGCTTCTGACCATAAAATGCCAGTTACCCATTTTTCAGTGATGAATCAACACTTCATAAGTTCCGTGCATGTTATCATTTCCCTCTTGAAGCAGTCACACTCATCTAACGTAGAGCGGGGCTGGCACATAGGTGCTAATGAAGGCATGCACACTTCAGAATTAACAAGGTCCCTGGTAAATATTTATGAGGGCTGAGAAATGGAATTCAGAGGAAGGGGAAAGCAGGGTTTGACATTACCTGGATTTGCTCGAAGGGTACCTCAAAGCTGAACGATTCATTGTAGTAGGGGTTCAGAGTGTTCTTTTTAATTGTTGTCTTTTTCTTCTTCAGTCTCTTACCATTCTGCATCAGATGGATTTTCACATAGGGATCTGAATAATTACAATGAAAAAGCGTAGTTAAGAAATGATAATCAAGTTCATGTGTATTGCAGGGGTAGTCAACAGGTGGACTGCGGGCCAAATCCAGACTGCCAGATGCTTTTGAATGGACCCTGAAATCTTTTTATTTACTTATCATTATTATTTATTTATTTATTTTCTCTGGAGTCTGGACCTTGATTATTCCTTGACCAAGAAATTTGGACCTTGACAAAAAATAATTGACTACCCCGTATAGAGAGTAATCCCTGAAATGACTATTAGGTGAAAAATTAAACATGTTCATAGCAAACAATGGTCATTTTAACAAAGTCTGTATTTACATCAGATGAAATCTGATCAAGTGCTATATCTGGCATTTGAATACAAACTGTACTAAATAAGGTACATACCAGTTCTTGTTACATTCACTTATGCAAAAGTCCAAGGAGGAGGTAAATCCCAACCTCACTCTGCTCTGTGGTATATTACTCCTCTCTCTCACAGCAGCATAATCTCTTTAGTCCAAGGACTGTTACATGTTTGTCCAGGGTCTAGCACAATAGGACCCCTTTCACTGCAACTGGCATCTAGCACTACAAGAACACAGAGAAGAATGATCTGGGAAGACAGTCCCAGCCACTCTAACTCTGCATAGTAGTTCTATCCCAATCTCCCCGCAAGTGCTGGTCTTCTTGCTCCCCTGAACTCCCATGTGCACTGGGTTTGATTGTCTGTGGAAGCAGCTAGATTACATAGTGGTAGGGGACTACTGCCCTCTTTACAGACACAGACATATATAACTAAGTGTTGTTACTCTCTGCTGAATTCTCATTGTTCATGAGTTTGTATGAGTACTGTACGAACAGATTTATCACCTAATCACAGATTCCTTGCACAAGCTCAACTCCCAGGGAAGTGACTGCTTTGAAAGGATATCTTGGTGCCTAGAACGTCAAAGGGAATTGTGCCTGCTTAGCACATGTGCAACTGAGCACTTAGTAGATCCTTTTCCTCATTCAGAGAATGGACTTACTGGACCCAGTTCTCCTCTCGTGCCAGTGTAAATCAGGAGTAACTTCACTAAGTCACATGTTTTACACCCATGCACAATTAAAGCACTGAGTGGTAGAGAGAATCAGGCTCACTGTAATGTCCTGTACGTTACTGCAGCCATGACTTGACTAACAACCTTTGTGGCTTTAGATAGCAATTCTGCAATGTAAGCCACAAGGAAGCCTCCCCTAGGGCAAAGCAACAGGATCTGTGCCAAATGCCTGCCAGTTGGAAGTCGCTCTTGGCATATCTTGCATGAAGGTTCTTATTAAATTATTTCTATCAAAGAGAGCATCGCTCCCTTCTATGAAAGCAGGGAGAGGGAGGGAAACCAGTGAACACTTTGTTATTAAATTTCCTTATCTTTACTATGAGTACACAATCTTTCAGGACGGTCCAATGGAATTGGTGCCTGAAGAATCTGGGAATAATTGCATCCTCCTACAATAAGGAAGTATTGTGTGAAAAGCTTTAAAACTCTCCTGGCTGTTTCTCAGTAGAAGAGTTATTGCCCCTGCAGCCTCAACACTGGGTTTAGCACCTGCGTTTTTAGGGATTTGATGGTGTAAAGCAGATGGTTCTCTGCTCTCTGAAAGAAGTGGTCTAGATTGTCGGTTTTGCTAAGTGTAAAGTGTAAAGCTGGTTTGATATAAAAGACCATTTCAGCATCCGTACTTGTTGGAAAACAGTGGTAAAGAAGTTTAGGGTGTGTGAAGAAAATCACAGAAGCAAAGGACTAGTTTCATAGAGACTTAGGAGCCTAAATGCCACTAACTGCTGGCCTATAGAGTCATTTTTCTCACTCTCTCTCTCTGGCCCAATACATACTTAATTATTTGCATGTAGTGGCTTGGTTTGAAAAAGAAAGATTGAGAGAGACCTATCCCCAGAATATCCCAGTGCTTGGGGCACTCTCATGACAGGTGGGAGAGCCAAGTTCAAATTTCTTTTTCACATCAGGAAGAGGAGTGATTTGAACACGGGTCTCCCTCCGCCTGGGTGAGTGCTGTAACCACTAGGATAAAGATTATAAGGGGGCAGGAGGGAGATCCAAAGCAGCAGCTGCCACCACCACAGCAGCAGCACCAATGTTGTGTCTTTCAAAAACCTTCTTAAGTGCCTAACTCCAGGAGAGGGTTAATGGCTGTGAATCTGGGAGGAGGCAGGATCTTCCCTCCAGCCTAGATTTAGGGACCTAAATCACTCAGAGGGCTGGGCTTAGGCCACACACCTCTCCTCAGCATTCCCTAGCATTAGCAGCTTTCTGCTCAGCTTGCTGGCCTCTGTGAATCTCATTCTTATGCTCCTAACTCTCCCCAGACAGGGTACAGGGAACCTAGGTGACTAACTTGGGGCTATGGATTCCACTAGGCAGCAAGCCACCTAAAAGGTGAAGTGGCCCATTAATACCTCTGTAGTCATAGGACAAAGGGAGGTTTAGTGAGTTACACATTGTTACGGTTTATTACAACAAACTGTAACCCACTAATGCCTTTTTTTGTCCTTGGGCTACAGGAATGTTAACCACTTCACCTTCGCTGGTCTCTTAGAATACGTGCTAACTATTTATGCTAAACAATCTGTTCCACCTTGTATTTAGTTGTGACACTCTGAGGTCTGGTCTACACGACAGACCTATATCGGTATAAGTACACTGCTCCAGGGTGTGAAAAATCCACACTCCTGAGCGATGTAGTTATACCAACCTAACCCCCTGTGTAGACCAGGCCTATGCTGGCGGGAGAGCTTCTCCTGCCAACATAGCTACCACCTCTCAGGGAGGTGGATTAACGATGTCGATGGGAAAGCTCTCTCCAGTCAGCATAGGGCATCTTCATTAAAGAGCTACAGTGGCGCAGCTGTGCTGATGCAGTGTTTTAAGTAAGTGTAGACATGCCCCGAGTACCTTTCCTAGACCTGAAGTAGAGCTCTGTGTAGCTTGAAAGCTTGTCTCTCTTACCACCAGAAATTGGCCCAATGAAAGATATAACGTCACCCAACTTGTCTCTCTAATACCTTGGGACCAACACGATTACAACAACACTGCATGTAACCTGAAGTAGCCATTCACCTTAGAAGGCCACAAACTGCTACAGAGAAGCATGGTGTTAGAACTTAAATTAATAATAAAATTTCAACCAGTAAGGCATACTTAAGAACATAAGAAAGGCTATACTGGGTCAGACCAAAGGTCCATCTAGCCCAGTATCCTGTCTTCCGACTGTGGTTGGTGCCAGGTGCCCCAGAGGGAATGAACAGAACAGGTAATCATCAAGTGATCCATGCCCTGTCACCCAATCCCAGCTTCTGGAAAACAGAGGCTAGGAACACCATCCCTGCCCATCCTGGCTAATACCCACTGAAGGTTATTACTTTGTTGTTTCCCCTGCTTATTCTAGGGAAAAAAAGAAAAAAAAAAGCCTTACATCATTACATAATTCAACAAATTTTACAACTACTAGCAAAGAAAGATTGTATCGCACATTTATAATTAAAAATATTTCCTTTAGATTGTGGGATCATCCCTCTAGAGCAAAGCATGACAAAGAATATGTAAGGATTTAAAGGAAAGGGTTTTTCAATTAAAAAAATAAAATAAAGATATCCATTCTAAAAAAGAATCTCTCTTCCACAAACTAACAGAAGGTGAACTGCCTAAAGCAAACCATTGCAAGAACACAGCATAACAGAGTAAAAATAATGATGATAGACTGTTCTTCATCTGAAAAGTCACAGAAAAATATTGCAAGTGATTTTCAATGATAAAGTTTAGTGAAGACATCTACACTTTCTAGTTTTACCAAAGGCTCAATTCTGCCAGCATTCCTCATGTTGAGTATACCTTATACGTGAATAGTCTGAGTAAGGTGATCTCAACATGAGTATGGGTGACAGACCTGAGCACAATGGACAAGAACCAAAAGTTGTACAGCATGAATGTACCCACAACTCACAAGGCAGCGTGAACTACTTTGAATCAAACTGAGACAGGGGCCCAGATTACCTCCACAATGAGGCAGTCCTCTGTTGTGGATCTCCCCTGGTCCATGTGAAAGAGGAAGGACTGTATGTGTGGAACTCCACAGGTACTCCTCTGATAGGGCTCCCTGCGGGACAGGACTGGCCATGCTCCCCTGCTAACTTCCTATTAAAAGGACTGTGGGATTAAATACTAGTTGCTCTCTCATTAACATTCTATTCACACATGCAAAAAAGCTGTAAAAAATCTTCACTCAAATTGTGCATGGTGGGTTTTACAAAAATATCTCAAGGGAGGCTAACAAGGCAGCTTTTAAAGCATTGGGGTGCCAACCTGACATCCTCTGCTTTGTTGCAGTTTACCTTCAAAATATCAGGATGTTATTTAAAGGAAACTAAAAGATCTGTGCTTCCTCTGAAATGGAAGTTGAAGTAGTCTCAACTACGAGGTAAACACACTGTTATTGACTTTAGAGACAGTGCTGCTAAAATACCAGACTCATTCCAACTAATACCCAGATCACCACCACTTTGTGGCCTGGGTGTATTTAATTTGTTAGATAAGAAAAAACAGTGATGTATGTGACATTCAAGCAAAAATAATGTGTATCACAGAAAATGGCACGTATCAGTCAATCATCTCTGTTGGCAACATCTAAAATTCAAGGTCAAGATAGAGTCTGTAGAGCGCAACAAAATGGAAATAAAAATATTCTGACAAAAAAAATATGGAGCTGGAGAGCCTTTGTTTGCGGATTTTAAGATGAAAATCAAGTTGTAGGTGATTAGTCTTAAATGAAAAATCAGTATTATTTTCCTTCAGAAAGAACAGAATTTATAGAACACATGAATTTCCAAATCTCCCCACTGTATTTTCCACTGAATGCATCCGATGAAGTGAGCAGTAGCTCACGAAAGCTTATGCTCAAATAAATTTGTTAGTCTCTAAGGTGCCACAAGCCCTTTTCTTTTTATAAAAATAGTGCTGATCTTTGATCAACATTTGTCAGGCCTCTGTTCTGTGGTAATCTAATCAAAGTATGAAAAGCTAGCAGATAGAAAGTTGACAAATTTGGAAAATGCTGTAGGTGAAAACACTGGAAACTGATTACAAGAGTGACTACTTTCCTAGGAGTGTGTATGATTGTTTAAAAAATAAATAAATCTGCACAGCCCTGAGTGGAGATCAGAAAAAAAAACACCCCCCAACCCCCCAAATTCCGTAACTCTTGAGTGAGCCAGCATGCTTATTAAAAAAGGAAAAACCAAGCCAGATTAATCTAGTAATAAATGCAGTTGCATAATCATAAAATTTCACATGTCAAAATAATATAAGTCAGATAATACTTGGCAATTAAAACTGGTAATTTGGCAGAAACATAGGGTTAGAATTGCAGCATAACTCCTGAGAGAGAAGCACAGCAGGGCAAGCCCTCCATGTGGCTGCCTCACCATGGCTGGATTTTCCCATGGATCTTGGGACATCCTCTCTCCTTGGAGACTAACCAGCATCCGATGAAGTGAGCTGTAGCTCACGAAAGCTTATGCTGAAATAAATTGGTTAGTCTCTAAGGTGCCACAAGTACTCCTTTTCTTTTTGCGAATACAGACTAATACGGCTGCTACTCTGAAACCTCTCTCCTTGGGCACACAATTCCCTCCCTTGTGAGAGGGGATGAGTCAGTATGATGCGTGTGGCTTTCAAGCCATGGATAATTTGCCTTAACTTTTCTCCTTCTGTGTATTTGTGTGTGGGAGGGGATAATTAAGGCCTCAGAACTAACCTCTAATGAGTGTTGAGTGATCACATGCATGGGTTGTCTAAAACAATATGCTTTAGACGAAAGGAAAGCCTTGGACCTGGAAGGAAAGCCAGAGGGCGAAAGATTGAACTCTCCGGGGAAGCAGCAATATATGGCACAACGGCTAAGAATCAGTACAAATTCTGTGCTGCATTCTAGATTTCATAAAAGTTATGATTTATATTCATTAACTCATGCTGCTGTGCCTTCTACATTTCTCCACAAATGAGCAAGATGTAGTGTTATCTTTTAAGAGCAGCTGACTTCTCAAGGAAAACCCTGAAAAACCTTCTAATTAGAAACAATTCTCTTGGCATAAAATATAGTTTGTTTGTTTTTTCTTGCCAACAATATTTGCATGAAAATGGGATTGTTGAGTCCTTGGAGTTTATTTGGTGCTTAATGTTTATTCCTCAGCCACTGTTAAGAGTTCTTTGATTGGGACATCATCACAATTTCCATAACAGCATAATTCACTTGAGGGTTATCACTTGAGCCAGATCTTGAGAGGTGCCCAGTATCTTCTAGGTTCAGCTAGGGGTGGGAAAGAATGGGCTGCAAACGTTCCCATTTTAGCACCCTGATTCTGTGGTGATTTCCCATGGCCCCAGCAATACAGTGCAGCCTTTAAAGCCAGCCTAATCAGCATGCTGGAGATTCTGCTACAGGGGGGATTTCCTGAAAGCTGGCCTTATGTCACCCCATGGGATAGTGGCCATGGCCGGGGTAAAGAGTCATTGATCAGGTTAGTCTAAGGCTGCCAGAATGGCCCTTGAGCATCATATGCAACTGGGTTGTAAAATAGAGCAGCCTCAAGCCTGCTCTACCTTTTGTCAGAGACCAGGTCGGTGCTTGCTTACAGCCCCTCCTTTGAGGCCTGAACCAGATGCAGCATGGCCAGGCCTTGGAATTTGTTGCCCATGAGGTCTACATTTTTATGTATCTTGACAGACTCCTACTTCTTTACATATCTTTAAAAAAGCCCCTTAAAGGAGGAGCCCACAGAGTGTTGAATTTTGAGAGGAAGCATTTTATAAATGTGTTTCCAGTAAAATTAAACATCTTTCTCACAGAGTTGTGAAACTTTTTCAATAGCAAGGCCTTGTTTATACTACAGGGAATTCACATTTATAGGCTACATTCACAAAGAGACTTAGATGCCTAAATGCCTCTTCAGGTGTCTACATTCCAGAATCAGGTCCATGGGGATTCACAAACCACCTGCTCAGCTGCTGCTAATCCCTCTAAAGTTGCTTAAATTTGCTTGGTACCTAATTTTTGAAGTAGAAGTTTGCCGGGCATCTATGTTTCTGCCTCTGTGCGTGTATACTGCAGCTCCTTACTCCGTATCTAGACGCATAAGCCTCAGTGCAATGCACAAACAAGGGACAGATAGGTGTCCCTCCGGCTAACTCATCTATGGGGGCTGATCTGGTAAGCATGCTCAGACCTCGCCTACTGAAGCAAGCCCCTATAGGTGAGTTCACACAAAATGGCTGATGGGGTGGAAGAGGAGGAGAGGAAAGCTGTTGAAGTTGTTCCACTGTGAATTAATAACGAAAGAGTCCTTGGGCGAGAGGCAGTGAGCGAAAGCGTGGGAAGGTGTGCCATCCTCACTTCTGCGCTGCCTTCAGAGCTTGCTCCAGGGCTCCAGAGCTTCCTGCAGCTGGGGAAGGTTCCCAGAGGTGGGCTTGACCTGGCCCCGTGAGTGGCCCCTGCAAGAGAAGAGGAAATTCTGTCCCTCCCCAGCCTGGCCAGGATTAGCAGCTGGAGCGCGGCAGAGGGTAGGAGCCCTCGGCTGGGGCGCCCCAGCCCTGCCCTTCCCCTACAATACACAGATATCACAGGGGAGATCAGATTTCATGGTCCATGATGTGTTTTTCATGTCCATGAATTTGTTAGGGCCCTATTCATATCAGAGCACTCACCTGAGGGGTGGTAGATCCCTGTCCAAAAACCTTCTCCCTTTAGGCAGAGGGGGGACTTGAACCAGGAATTTCCCACATCTCAGGTGAGTACCACAACCACTGGGTTAAAAGTGATGAGAGAGCTGCTCCTACTTCTCCTTTGCAAGAACAGCATAGGCACCTAACTTCAAGAGAGGGTTTGCAGCTGAGAATCCCAAGCAGAGGAAGGCGCCTCTGTGCAGCCTGGACTTGGGCCTGGATCTGAAGTGGGGGGAGGGAGGGGGAGAGAAAGAGCTGAGCACACATCCCTCAGCTTGGCATCTCCTGTGGGCTAGCTTAGTGACTTTTTGTGAATCCCAGTCTAAGGTGTATATCTCCCCATTCATTGAATAGAGAGCCTAGAAGCCTAACTCAAGCTTTGTCAGTTTCAGCGATTTTTTAGGCACCTACAATTTATTCAGCAGCACCATCTTTAAGTTTCTTTGTGAATCCAGCCCTGTAAGTACTAACAATAGTCTCTATGCAGCAAAGGAAGTTAAAATGGGGAAAGAAGTCAAACATGATTCAAAAATAACAACCTTTCACTGTTGTACAATTAAATGAATATGAAGTTGGTCTTAAAACGCTGAATCCAGAGAATCAGAGAACATTGAGGCAAAGGAGGAAAACTGACAAAGAGTCAATGATTTATTCATCAGAGAATTCCAGGCTGGGATTGCTAACCATGTAAAGCAGACAGTAGAAACAGAATTGTTCAGAGTGGCCTGAGGACTATTTAGACAGAAGCTGAGGCTGTAATTCCATCCACAGTGGTCTCCAACCAGAATTGTACAAAAAATGTTAGAACTCCAGATGGGGAAAGATGCATTAAATGAAAAAAATAACCACCCCAAAACAACCCCCACCCCCAAACTTAGTTAAAAACTGCACAGCTTAGTGTTTATGAGCCGGAGGTAAAGTTTACTGCCAAAGAATGGGCAATTGATCTGTCTCACTTGAATACTGGCAGCCATTTCAACCTAGCTTCAGCTATGCAAAACAAATTGTTTTAGAAAGCACAGTAAATTTGGGCTGAACCCAGCAGCAAAACATGCCTTATGTTTTAATCCTGAGCCAAAACTAAATGCCCTGCTGCAATAGTAAAGCAATTGAATTAAGCACTTTGATTACAAATGAAATTCCAAACTACAAAGCAGTAAACCTGTTTCCATTGCATCAGATGGGGTACCAGCTTACTCAGTTCAAAGGGGGCAGTGCTGCTTGTTGATCAGGCTTTAAAAATATCCAGCATGTGCTTGTAGTTTGGGTAAGAAGAGGTAGCAGTCCTTCAATTTTAGGCAACAACAAACAACAACAAAAATAGAAAGGAATGGTATTATACTTTGAGACTATGCAAAACCACAAGCAGTGCAGGTAATAATAATCTAGCTGCAGTAGACGTGACACTAAATGATGGCGAGCATGAACTAGTGGGTACAACTCAAACCTACACATTATCTTTAATGGAATCTTTCTCAATACATGAATTCAAATTGTGTGGCTATAAACAGTATCACAGGGACTGATTTCTAGCTGAAAGACTCAATACAGAGGGAAGTGGCAATCTATCAAGCTGGAACAAGAGGTTCAATAGGGTGCTGCCGGGATCGGTGCTGGGCATGGTTTTAGTTAACATTTTAATGATAATGATTAATGCTATGGAAGAAGAAGGGCTAAACAGGACATTAGTTACATTCACAGATATTATTAAATTAGGTGGTAGACCAAATATGAACAGAACAGAGAGAGAATACAAAGGGGTTTGGAAAGGTTAGAAATATCAGGAAGCCAATGGGAAAAATGTTTCTAACATATTTGCGGAATATTAATCCATTGCACAGTGTGTGTGTGGTGTGTGCATGGTGCGTGTGTATGTGTGGATATGTGTGTGTGTATGTGTGAGATGTGCAACACAGAAAAGTCCTAAAATGAAATTAGTTAGTTTTGGGATGCATAAGCGGAGGCAGCAGGAACCACAGAAATGGTTTCTTGCTGAAGCATCTGGAATACTGGTACAGTTCTGAGCTCTCCAGAACCAGGGCAGCTATTTAACAAAGTAATTCAGAGAAAAATAACAAAAATAATTAAGTGACTGTGACTGGAATGACTGACATGATGAAAGAATAGAAGAACTAAATGCGTGCAGCCTGGCCAAACACTGACTAAGTGGGGTTATGATGCCATGTGAAAGGCAATGAAGGTTGAGGAGAGGAATTGTTCAAAGTGTCAAAAGGGGCATATAACTAGGAGAAATGGGGGTGAAATTAACTAAAGCAGGGGTGGCCAACCTGAGCCTGAAAAGAGCCAGAATTTACCAATGTACATTGCCAAAGAGCCACAGTAATAAGTCAGCAGCCCTCCATCAGCTCCCCCCTTCCCCCACTCCCAGCGCCTCCTGCCCACTGGCAGCCCCACAGATCAGCGCCTCCCCTTCCCTCCCTGATCAGCTGTTTCGTGGCGTGCAGGAGGCTTGGAGAGGGAGAGGGAGGCGCGAGGGCATGGCAGGCTCCGGGAAGGAGGCGGGAAGGGGTGGAGTGAGGGCAGGGCCTGTGGCAGAGCCAGGGGTTGAGCAGTGAGCACCTTCCGGCACACTGGAAAGTTGGCGCCTGTAGCTCCAGCCCCGGAGTCGGTGCCTATACAAGGAGCCGCATATTGACTTCTGAAGAGTCTCAAGTGGCTCCGGAGCCACAGGCTGGCCACCCCTGAACTAAAGGAAGTTTTAGATTGAACACATATCAGGAAATAAAGTATTATACTAGAATAGTCTCTCCTGGAAAGTGGTTGAGGTCCCACCACTTGAATCAATTAAAAATGGATGGGATAAAGCATTGTAAAGTATATATTGCTATAGGGAATAATCCTGTATTGGAGGGGCATTGCCTCCCCAAATGACTTGATAGATTTTTTTCTTTATCTCTAGTTAACTCCCGTCTACATTCTCAGAAACTAGTAATTGAGACCAAAACAATGTCTCTCATGGTAAAAACAGCCAGGTCGCTGTGAAGTAACAAGACCTGATCCAATCCCAAACTGACCTGAGGGCAGGCAACACTTTCACTATCACAGGATAAGAAAAGAGAATCTGAGTGACAATGTTTATCAAAAGGAAGTATATTAACAACAGCAACAAGTCCAATTAGTTTATTAGCAATTTACTGTAGCAAAAATGTACATTTCATGTGATAGTCTTCTAATGCTGGCATCATCATACTACAGCTTTGTGGCCTGACAGCACATCAACATGGTTCTGCTTTTCAGTGCAGGAAAAAAGGATGATACAATGTTTAAGAATAATCTCTCTCCTCCTCCCGTGTTGAGAGAACTGGAAGCAATGTATTTGGAAAGAAGACTGAAGCAGAGAAAAAGGCTTCCCCTTCTGCAGACTACTGTGCTATGACTCTACCTACAAGCTACTCTTTCCCCAAATTCAGCAAACATGGTTATGACTGGATATGACGTACCCCTCATCAAAAATAAGTGTGTTGGAGAAAAAGCAGAGAGAACAGGGAGATGAAGAAATAGGAAAGTAATGTACGAGTGATTAAAATGTAATTCATTTAATTTAAATTCACATCTATATAGCTACATACATTATTTTTCAGGCCTGAATAATTGGTTTCCTTACCTTTATACTTTTAATGTGTACGTTTTATAGAGAGAAATGTGCAAAACTACAGACTGCACAACAGCTATAGAATTTTGTTTAAAAGCCCACTGCTGTGGCTTTATGGACCATGTTTTTCTTAGCTGAGCTTAGGAAAACATGCCGTCTTTTGACATCCGACAGCATGAAAGAGGCATGTTTTATGACTCAAATCATTAAGTCAAAAATATCAAATCAATGACATCTAATACTGTAGGAATGCTGCAGTACAGAAAGAATAAAAAAATACAGTCCTGGAGTTTTCTTCTTATAGATTCTGCAACTACAAGTACCATCAAAGAATCCTGATCTCTACACTTCACAGCTGAGCGAGAAACCAGTCCTAGTTACGCTTGATCAAAGCTGGTATTTATTTTCAAGAGCGTATCATGACTTTCATACCACAGTTTACTCATCAATGGTTTTATATAAAAAGGATCCTACTAGCTCACATTTTTTTCTTCTTCTCAATCTGAAACAACTTCCCTTTTCTACCTGAGAAATTCATATATACACGTAGCTCAGTGATGTGGGTTTTTTTAAGTGTCTGCATTTTCCTAGCAATTACAGCTTTAAGGAAAAAAATTCCACATCTTCAGTATATTTGAATGATTGTTGTGTTGCTTTTGCCTACCAAAACAACTAGGTCACCAACACCAGGAGAAAATATTTGTTTAACCGATCCCTCCCTCCCAACACACACATATACACCCCTTCCCTAAGCAGCCTTTTCTGAATACACGGTGAACAGTTTTGTACTGGTTTCCATAAGGCTAACAAAAGGCAGGAGCAATCTTTAGAGTCTCAAAGCTTATATCAAGAATCCTACATTTGAAACCTAAAGCAATAAGATATGGACATCTACTTCTGCATTCTTAGGGACAGAGGACACTTTCCCCACTCTTTGCTTCCCTGTGTGGGGGCTAGTGACAAATACAGCCGGTGTGCTTCTTGTTGCCTCCTTAAAGGGGGGGGCACTGGAAACTGGCAGTGGGGCTGGCACAGGGAGGAGCACATACTGCACCCTTTCTAGGTGTGAAAAGGGCTGTTTTGGCCCATACTCCCTTGACACTCCTGGAGATATTGGCTCTGTGCAGATTAGGAAAAGTGGGCAAGTTTAGGTAGGGCCTAGTTACCACAAGCTAGAGAAACCCAACTA
Organism: Natator depressus; assembly: GCF_965152275.1. Classification (NCBI taxonomy): domain Eukaryota; kingdom Metazoa; phylum Chordata; order Testudines; family Cheloniidae; genus Natator; species Natator depressus. The sequence continues at coordinate 276,658,670 of NC_134234.1, forward strand.
AACTTGACCACATTTTCTAGTGCAGGGCAACACCCTTACCTCAGTTTTAGTAGATTGTGATGTAGTTTAGGCTCCGTTTGCACCAGCAACTTGATCTTGCCCAGTATCTCCCTCTGGGACGCAGTGCCTTGTCACGTTACCCTTTGTTGTGCTAAGTTGTTTATAGCCACAATCTGTCCCTTACTATACTAATGGAAAAAGAAAAGGAGTACTTGTGGCACCTTAGAAACTAACCAATTTATTTGAGCATAAGCTTTCGTGAGCTACATGCTTATGCTCAGATAAATTGGTTAGTCTCTAAGGTGCCCCAAGTACTCCTTTTCTTTTTGCGAATACAGACTAACACGGCTGCTACTCTGAAACCTATACTAATGGAAGCGTGAAAGACAACTCACAGATGTTATTCAGAGATTAAGCTTCCAGGATTTACTGTTTTGCCCCACTTCATGATTTCTGCTTCTAAATAATATTAATGATCAGGGCTCCAATTCCTAAAAATGTCTGAGTGGAACTTTAGATTGCAACTGTGCTAACTGGTAGCAAGAAATTAGTTGAACAAGAAACAAGTTGACGTCTTCAAATCTGGTGAAAAGCAATTTTGCTGTTTCTCAATAAAACGAACTTCTTTCCGCTCTCCACTCAAATCTGAAATGTACTGAAGGTAGACTTTGAACACAAGTGCTTGCAAAGATACATCTGGGGCTTAGGTGCATCTCTTCAAGAGCTGTTTGTTATTCTTCTTGAAAACTAGCAGCCTGTTATCAGAAAAGAAGGCCTGGCAAACTGCATCATTAGAAAAAGGGAGAAAGTGTTTCTGATAATGTGGTCAGTACCTTGTGGCCCAATGTATCTCAGGATGCTTCAAATTCTTCCCGCCATTCACCGATACAAGTAGGTATTTGATTGACATGTTGCAGTTTTGCCACTTACTGCATCTCACTTTGGCTTAAAAGGCAGTTAAACATGACACAAACCATCAGAAACCTGAAGATACATGATAGTTTTCAGCTACGAATTCGGACTGCAGATATTCAATTCGGTATGAAAGTGGTTGAGCAGGCAGATCTTGTGGTTCACTGACTACTTTGATTAAATTTGAGCAGTTCAACATATTTCTGTTTACCATTCTATTGAGACAAGATCTGGACACAGTCTAGTCAAAGGACCATCTGCTATGTCAAAAAAACAACAACCCATAAATCAGAATTTCAGAAGACCTTTGAAATTTCAGAGTTAAAAAACGGAGTCTAGTTGTTTGAGATTATTACACTTATTTGGAGGGTATGACAAGTGATAAATGTTTGTATTGAAGCTCAATAAAATGATATGATAGCTGGGACAGGATGGATGGTGTTATCTATCCAAGTCAAGGCACTGCTTATTGTAAGTGATACAGGATAGAAACAATGGCAGAAAACATTATGATGGTGGAGAAATATTTAATTTGGGTCAAATTTTCTATTTAGGTGCCTGTGTTGAAATCAAAGGGAGTAAAGTGCCTGGGCACTTTTCAAAATCCCACTAGGCATTTATCTGTATCTTTAGGTACCTAAATAGCTTTGAAAATCAGGCCTTTTATCTCTGAATGCTGAGAATTGGGATTGTCACCTGTCAATACAGTAATAGTTTAAATTCTTATTATTTACTGTCTATCCAGAGCTAGGGCAAATGGCAGCAAGAATCTTAAATTTGTGGATGCTGGTAAGAAAGACCAAATGGTCTATTACCAAAAATTAAAACCCCCAAAACACAAAAAAGTGATCAGTGTAAGATTCAGAAAAGACTACATTTGCCTTTATGACACCTCTTCTACAGAAGCTAGGTTGCTAATAGCAACAGGAAAACAACAGAGAGGCTTAAAGAGGATATAGTTTTAAGAAATATTTATCCAAAACCAGACTACTACAAACTGTTCATTATTTTGGGTGAAATAAACTCCCCACTCCCAAGTCCCAAAGGATTAAATTTCTTCAGTGAACAGGGCCCACACAAGGTTATTGCTCAAACAGCAAAAATTTTTGGATTTTGGTGAAGTGGCCAGAAAATTATCTGGATATCAGTTAATGAACATTACAAAAGCTGATTATAAACAACTGATCTTAGCCCGATCCAGTGAATGGACAGCAGATATTTCACAGCACTGAAAAGTTTAAAATGTTTTAAAATACTTTTTAAAATGAAATCTCTAATTTTCCTCAATTCCCCTAACATTTCATTCCTTGTGCTGTAACTAATCTACTGGTACTGTGACAGCAGCATGCTTTCAGGCTATACACTAGTATAATACAAACTTCATCTAGATAGAGTAGACTTGGTAAAGAAAACCGCAAATTATTGGAAATATGATTTCTGAAATGGTCAAGAAAGTCTGCTCAGGAAAATAACAGAAAACAACGTGTAGCATTGGTGTAAAGCGGTGATTTCAAGAGTAATGAAAGCACAAACTTTTAGAGTATGCAGAGTCCATTTTCTGTTCTTTAGTAGTGCAAGTACACAGATCTTTGTCTCTGCAGGATTCTTTTCTTGCTGCATTCCACAAGCTGAGAGGAGCTCTTTGGAACTCATACAAAATCTCTTGCTACCATATTAGGAATCAAAATGTGTAGCAAAAGCTTATGGCTGAGTGGGGATAATCAACAGGGAATGTGTTTGCCTTCCAGCTAAATGAGTAAAGCAAAATGGTTGAGGAAACAAAATAAATAACAGTAGTAATAAAAAATGACTATTAGGCTTTAGAATAGTGCCCCATCACTTCTATCACACTTTCTACTAAATCTTGGCTAGAAACCAGCAGATCTTATGGACACACAAGAAAACCTTGTTACTTCCACTTTGTTTTGCCTCTGAGTTAAATACCCGTGAGTCACACACCAATCCTTCGTTTCAAACCGTCGCTAATATTTTTAATAAATCCTTTTGGGTCAGATACACAGCCCATATTACAGTGAAAAAACTGAGCTGGTGTTAATTGGCATAGCTCTATTGAAGTAAATGTCAGTTCACACCACTTGATAATCTGGCCATTCAATTTCTACTGAGATTTCCTGTAATCACAGGTGTAGTAATTCTTTCACTGGAGATCTGTCTTGTACTTCATAGAAAATCTCATCTAAAGAACATGCTTTTTAAATGATCCAGCCCTTTGTGTATGAAAGCAGAGCTGTAGTACTTGATATCATACTTCAAGACATATCTATGGATGCTTTTTGCACCATCTCCAGTAACAGATAGCCTACAGGCTATTTACCTCATTGTGTCATCAGTGTAAGGGAGAAGTCCCAAGTGGAAATGCTTAAAGTCTATAGATTTGACTTCAGTTGTACTGCAACATTAGGTACCAAGTACTGAGAAGTGCTGGGACTGAAATTCTTAATCACTACATGCAGCCAGATGAAGCCTGATGCAGGAATTTGAAGCAACAGAAGTCCTTTGGAGAATCTTCCTTCTGCTTCTCTCCAGCTCTCTGTGGGGGGTTCCACTGGGCTCTGTCCTTGGTCCCCTTCTCTTCTACCTCTGCACCTTGTCTCTGGGTAATCTCATCCACAAACACAAATTCAGCTACCATCTCTATACTGACAACTCAGATTTACCTCTGTACTCCAGACCTGTCTCATTCTGTCCAAACTAAAATCTTGGCCTGTCTCTCTTGTATTTCCCTGGGGATGTCCAACTGTCAGCTCAAGCTCAACATGTTAAAACAGAGCTCCTAATATTTTCCGCTGAAGATCAGCCCCTACTCACCCTCCTTTCTCAATCACTGAGGATAACATCACCATCCTGTCTGTCACTCAGACCTGAAACCTGGGTGTCATCTTCGACTCAGACCTCTGTATAGGTCGACACATCCAGGCTCTGTCTACATCTTGCTGATTCTTTGTGTGTAACATCGCTCAGATACATCCTTCCTTATCCAACCACACAGCTAGAACTCCTGTCTGGTCTCTTATTTCATGTTTCAAATACTGCCACATCTTTTTCTCCAGTCTTGCCTCGCTCATATCCATTCAGAATGCTGCTGCATAGATCATTCTCCTACTGACCTATCACTTTGACCATATCACCCCTCTTTTTGCAGCCCTTCATTGGCTCCCTCTTTTCTATTGCATCAGATACTTGTCTGTTAAGCTACTTTCAAGACCTTTCACAGTCCACCTGCATCCTATCTCTCATTCATTATTGAAATGTTGTCTCCCACCTCCAATTCACTAATGATGCCAGCCTCCATTGCTCCCTTGTTAAATTTTCAAACAAGCATCTTTGTTTTTTTCCCCATACTGTCCTATGCTTGGGAGGAACGCCCCATGAATATCCACGAAGTCATGTCATTATCCTCCTTCATATCCCTCCTTAAAACTCAGTAGCTGTAAAGCCCACCAAAAACTTGACAAAACAGCCTGCAGGTGTGCTCATAGCACAGCCTATCATGTTGACTAATACTGTAGCGTTGTTTCCTCATAGTCCAGATGTGGGCAAACTATGGCCCGCAGGCCACATCCAGCCCACGGGACCGTCCTGCCTGGCTCTTGAGCTCCGGGCCAGGGAGGCTAGCCCCTAGCCCTTCTCCTGGAGCTATGCCGCCGTGTGGGGGCTGGGAGGCTCATGCAGGGCAGTGTGGCAGCATGTCTGGCTCCGGCCGAATGGTGCGGCTGCCAGACATGCTGATCTGAGCGGCATGGTAAGGGGGCGGGGGCTGTGAGGTTGGATAAGGAGCAGGGGGTCCCGGGGGGCAGTCAGGGGACACGGAGCGGTTGGATGGGGTGGAGATTCTGGGGGGGGCGGTCAGGGGACAGGGGAGGATTGGACAGGGGGTGGGGTCCCGGGGGGACCTGTCAGGGGGCGGGGGTGTGGATAGCGGTCGGGGCAGTCAGGGGACAGGGGGTGGGATCCCGGGTGAGCGGTTAGGGTTGGGGGGGTCTCAGGAGGAGCCGGTCGGGGACAAGGAGCGGGGGTAGGGGGTGGATGAGTCGAGAGTTCTGAGGGGGGCAGTCAGGAGGCGGGAAGTGGAATGGGTCGGATAGGGGGCAGGGGCCAGGCTGTTTGCAGAGGTACAGCCTTCTCTACCCAGCCCTCCATACAGTTTTGCAATCCCGATGTGGCCCTTGGGCCAAAAAGTTTGCCTATCCTTGTCATAGTCCCATGCCTGTCTAGTCTGTGTCCATCTGTTATCGCTCTTAAACTTGTTATCTCTCTTCTTAAACTTAGATTGTAAGCTCTTTGGGGCATGAATCATCTTTTTGTTCTCTGTTTGTACAGCACCTAACACAATGGGGTCTTGATCCATGATGTGGGCTCCTAAGTGCTACCATAATACAAATACAAAATAAATAAATAAAAAAATAAAAATAATAATAATAATAATCAAAATACCCAAACTGGTAAAGAAACATAAATAAAGGATAGAAGGGAGAGATGCTCAGATGCATATAAGTTTGAGATAATTAAACCTAAAGGAGAAAATCCTGCAGTCTTTATTCAGGCCAAAATCCTACTGAAGTCCCATTGGGAGTTTGGACTGTGTGAGGATTGCAGTATTGATAGCCTTAAGCAGTCAAAATTTATGAGTCAGTCCCACACCCCCCAAATCCTGAGATTGGCTTAATCATGAGGTTTTGTTGTTGTTGTTTTTTCAATTTACCCTCTGGTTTCTGAGCCTTTTGGTTCATGTTTTCAGGTGTTTCTCACTAGCCATGAGGGCTAGAATTTACTTTTTTTTTTTTTTTTTTTTTTAAATAAAAGAAAGCCGAGATTCTTTCATAATTGGTTGCCTCCAGAAGCTGGAACATTAAGAAAAACAAGATAAAATCATGAGAATTGAAAACATAGGATTGCAAGTTTCAATTCATTGTCATATGGAATGTTGTTTAAAACTATACAGATTAATAAAGGCAATTAATAATATGGCTCCCATGGAAGTTGTGGGTACAGGATAGAAACTAGGTAGTCCATTTAAGTCATCTGTTGTTATTTATAGTACATATTGCCAAAAACATGATAGACAGACATGCATGAAGACAATTTAAATAGGATCATGTCTTGTGTAATGCCTTCTAATTCCCTCAAGACTACCTAGGCCAAGACCATGGATTATAAGCAATGAGCTAATCATGTAAAATCCAGTGACATGGTACAAATATGGCAAGATCAACTTGAATCAGGGCCTCTATAACTGTTTTTGCATATATCCTCTTGCTGTAGTGAATAACAGATGGCACAGTGTAAAATAGCATTATACAGAAAGAAGGTTACAAGTTAAGGTTCCAATCTTTCAGAGACTTACACGGTTTCTTAAATATACACATGTGCGTAGTTCTGTGGACTCCAGTGGGACTACACACATGATTAAAGTTAAGCATATGTAAGCAGAGTCTGAATGAGCTCTCCCTGACATCTAGTGGTGATCTGTGGAAGAGGACTTCAGGAGCTGATCTTGTTTGCATGGGCACACCCACCCTGCCTAGGTGCTCAGCATGATGGGATTGCTTGCCCAAATGATCACTTGTGGCTCGTGTTGGATCCCCGGTCTCCTTGTTATTGGGGCAGGAGTAATGAAGGGTATTATCCTTGTTGAGTGAACTGAGGGTAACAGAACTATACCCGGCCTACCCTGATGGACGGACTCACTCTCAACTCAAAGGCACTCGCTAGGCAGGGGACATGAGTTCCAAAGCCCAATGAGTTGAGAGAGGGCAGGGACAGATATTTGTACTGGGTGTTGTGGGTCCCAGGCACCATTTGACCCTTCCTTTCTTCACGGTATAATAAAAGAGCTAATTTAGACTCAGTTGAGAGTCTTGTTACATGCTGGAAAGCTGAAATCACTGATACCTAGGTCTAAGTATTAGACCTACTTTGGGACAGTGTCTGTATGGCAAGAGACTGCCCAGTGTGCACCAACAGTGAGGCTCCCCCACTAACATCTGAAATCACTGAGAGCTGTGTTAAGCGGGGGGCCCTGAAGACATCTTGGTGAGTGGCAAGCAGGATGGCTGGTGGAGAGGGCCAGAGCAGAGCCCTGCAGAGAGACGCGGCAATCAGCTGTTGGGGCGATGAGTGACTGCCCAAGCAGCGGAGCATGTAAGGTACCACAGGGTGGGAGGTGAACTCTGCAGATGAACCTCTAAACTCTGGGGGTGCACTGGCCAAGGACAGCAACTGTGAGTGGGGTACAGAGAAGGGATGGGCATATTAAAGGGACTTTTGGGTTGCTGGACTTAAGAACTTGAGAGGAAAAGGACACTGCCCAATTTACTTGGAGTCTTTTGCTCATGTTTTATGTTTATGAACCCTAGTTGCAGTGTTTTCCCAAATTAATGCTGAGTTGCTTCCCTCCTTTTATTAAAAGTTTTTGCTACACTCACACTCTGTGCTTGCAAGAGGGGAAGTATTGACTCTTAGAGGCGCCAGGGGGTGGTGCGTAATTGTCCCAGGTCACGGGGTGGCGGCTCGAGCTGGTTTTGCTTTGTATTGTTGAAAAGGAACCCCTAGATACTCAACCCGGCCCTAGTTTCTGCTGGCTCCACCTGGCAGAAGGGTTACACACATGCATAAGTCTTTGGAGGATTGGGGTTTTTACGTAGGAGAAATGGCTTGTGTAGATAAAGCATGAATGCTTAACTTAACAGTAAATATGAATGAAAGTAATGGCACAACATACAATAACAACATAAGCCAAAAGCCATAAAAACACAAGAAAATGCTCACTCCTGCTGCTTGGCAGGTCAGGAGTTCACACTGAGACTGATAGACTCTACTCCAAAAATTCCAGTCCTACCTCAAGCTTTGCAAATTCCTAGGATTATAATGAGTGTGTTCAGAATGCACAAACTTTCCTGATTTCATTTGAGCAGGGAGAAAGCTAGCATTTAGACTGGAAAGACTCCAGCTTCCTAACAGATATGGTGGTTGGAACTCCCTTTATTTAAAACTAGATCATTTAGCTTGTCATCTCAGGCACGTTACTCACTACCTCATAATATAATCATGCTAACCGTGAAGCAGACCCTTTCTCACCTCATGCAAATTAATATTTCTGCTGCATGTCAGTTTTCTTTATAACAGTCTACTGGTAGATATTTCATTCTGAAATCCACGTCGACTCAGTTTTAGACAGCTGCAATTTCCACAGACATAAAACCATCAGCATGGTAAGAGCAGGGAGAGGAGTAGGTGTGATACATTGCTAAGCAACAGCAGTACCTCTACCTTCTAAAAAGGCTACCTCCCCTGAATTTCCCCAACAGCCTGCTTCTCCCCCTCCCCCCCCCCGCAGTTTTGTGAACTAGTTACATGCAGTGTTGCCAATTGAGTGATTGTTTGGAAATTTGAATTGAAATTGAAACATTAATACACACTTTAAAAGCATATACAGTGTATGATAAAATACATGTATCTGAAAAAGGATAATAGATTTGAAAAGTATGAACATACATTAGCTTCCTTATACAGCTGTTGTTTTTTATGACAATGTCAGTGCATTCATTTCAGTGATGTTGGCCAACCTAATAATTTCAAATTATGATTTGTAAGCAAAGTCTAAATGAGCTCTCCCTGACAGCTAGTCAGGGGGCTGAGGGGGAATGGCTTCAGGACCAGTTTGTATTTACATTCACACCTAATCTACCTAGGTATCCAGCAAACAGAGCTGCATTGCCCAGGTGATAGATTTTGGCTGGGGTTGGGTTACAAATCACTTGAATGCTGGGGGGGCGGGGGGTGAAATGTAGTTATTCTTATTGTAGGAGTAAAGGGCAGTAGAACTGTACTTAGCCTGTGCTGATTGAGGGCATCAAGAGAGAGGGTGGGGACACGTGTTTTGCTTGATGGTCTGCCTGAGTCACAAGTACTATTTGACTTGCCCCTCTCCACTGTTTAAAGACAGAGCTGATTAGGCTCCATAGATAGTCTTTGTTTTGTTAAGTGATCATTACAGCTGAAATCACTGATAATCAGGTCTAAGCGCTTAGACCTGCTGTGGGACCGTGCTTCTGTGGAAGAGACAGCCCAGTCTACACTAGCAGTGAGGTTCCCCCACTGAGAGCTCAGCTGAAATCACTGAGAGCTGGGTGGAACCTCAAGAGACCAACTCGCAGAGTTCACAGTGGCAGGTGACAGCACAGGGTCATTGGCAACAGAGCAATGGAGGGAACGGTAGCACAACGAACAATCGTGGCCAGAGCGAACAGTGAGCAGCTGGAGAAACAAGGAAGGTGCCTTCTTACCCCCCACATGGGAGGTGAACTCATGTGAAAGCACTTCTGAACTCCGAGTCTCCACTGACCAAGGATAACACTGGTGAGTGTTAATGAGGCTGTTAAGGATGCTGGAGACACAACACAGTTCATGCGAACCAACATGGCTGTGGCATCATACTTTCTATTTAAGCAAGAGATACCACACACTGCAAACCGGAGGCCAATGTTAAGTGCATTGTCACTTGTTCATCCTGAAGTTGAACACTGGTTCCAAACAGGACCAGCAAATGCTCACTATCTTTCTGCAAGAAACTCAGCTGATTGGCTAGAAGCATGTGGTGCAACGGTGAAAGACTCAACACTTGAAAAAGTGAAGAACTCTTTCACCACATTCAGAAAATGTGCATACATGGCTGATGAATGCACCGATGCAAATAGGCATCAAGTATTAAGTCATTGTGTATGTTATCTTGATGTCAGTGATAGGCCAGTAGATGCATTTCTAGATGTTCAAGTTATAGAAGACACATCGGTTACATCTGTGACAACCCACATCTTAGAGGAGTTAAATGCTTGTCAATTGGACCCCAAACAGATGGCTGCTTGTGCATTTGATGGAGCTGCAAACTTCTCTGGAAGACATGGTGGAGATCAAGCTTTGCTCAGAGAAAAGTGTAACCCTAATCTTTCCTATACACACTGCAGAGGCCATCTACTCCAACTAGTGCTAGTACGAGCTGCAGACTCTTCAAAAGACATTAAAAAAGCCATAAATTTAATGTCTTCATTATATTCTTTTTTCAGCAAAAAAAAAAAAAGTCCAAAAAGTCCAAAAAGACTGAATATCTTGGAAAATATAGACGATATACTGGGACTGAAGTTCAAATTAGTCCAACTTGGGAAAACCCTCTGGTTTTCTCATGAGCAATTCCTGGCTGTTGTCTTAAAATTACTCCAGCCGTTATTACTGGCTTTGGAAAGTATCTACCAAGATGGGATGGATCTATGCAGTGAGGCTGGTGGATTACTTTTGCGACTATGTTCAGAGAAGGCTATTGCTGTTCTCTCTCTTGTAAGTCTACCGTTGAAACCACTTGGGTCATTAAACAATGCCATCCAGGCATCTGCTACAACAGTAGTAGATCTTTGTTCGGCAATAGAAGCTACATTTGGATCAATCAGAGAGCTATCCATTGAAAAAGTACCTGAAGAAACAAAGACTTCAGTCCAGAAATTGACTAATGAAAGCATTTATATTGAATCCTTAAGTGAACAGAACAAGAAGTGTTAAGACAACTGAAAAAGTACACAGACTTGATTCTTAAAAATCTACAACAGCGACTTCTAGATTCTACTCAACCTCTATGTAGCTTTTACAGATCCCTGTCCTATAAAACACTGACAGTTGAGTGGAGTGAGGCACTACCAGAAATGGTGCTGCCATGTGCTCAGGACAGAATGGAGAATTTGAACACAGAGTGGAATATCATATGATGAATTAATGAAGATTTGACTTCAACTTCTTTATCATCATCTCTAATGGCTCGACCCGATCTTTGTGTTATGTTTCCTGAGAAGAAAGAAGTAGGAATTCATCTCTTGCTACGCCCAGTCACAACAGCTACAGCTGAGCGTTCTTTTGCCTCATTGAATAGAATTTTGTGTTCTGAAAGAAGTCGCCTTCTGCCTGATCATGTGAATGAACTAATGAGCATATCAATTCAAAGAATGGAAATACCAGACACACAAGAAGCCACTGAAGATGAATGCACTGCATTCAATAAGTTCATTAACAGAGTTGTGTAAAATTATAACAAGAAACCAAGAAGGATGTAGATGTAGTGCTTCATAGAAGGCTTCAGTAGTCAACTTTAATTTGTGTGATGGTTTTAAAACATGAGTTAAATCTAATAAAATGGTCATGAAACATTTTTCAGTTTTTACTATGGTGCCATACAGCCCACCTTCACCCTCACGGTCTCACCCCTCATCAACCCTGGACCCCCTTCCCCCGCTCCCCCGTAAATTCGAACACCTCCCCCTAATTTCAATTCCTGGGGAAAACACTGGTAGCCTTTGCTTGGGAGCACTGGGGAGGAAGCAAGGGAATTGCTGCATACATGCCTAGACTAAGCCCTGTTCCCTTGGGATTCTTTGACTTCCGTCTAGGTCTTGTCCCACTAACCTTTACCCTGACAGGGCAGGAACCTAAAGCAGCCCAGAGTGGGATTTGATTACAGAGGGACACAAAGGGATTCTCTATGGTATGGAAATAAGCAGTGGCTGAGCGGATGGAAGAAGTGGCCCTGGCAGTTGTAACTTGCGCTTTTCTCTGGTCTTTGATATGGGAAAGGAGCTGCTGTTTGTAGTAATATGACACTTCCTTTCCCCTCAGGCATACTGGCTCTATCCTAAAAGGTGTCTCTTCTTCTATCAATGGCTTAATGGCTGCGTGCTGTCTTTTCACCTATTTGGATATACTGATGCTTTGAGCTTTCAACCGGATGGAAGTCAGTCTTATCTGGCCAGCCAAACAGCCACAAAACTTATGAACACAACTATGCTTAGCCCTGGTCTACACTAGGACTTTAAGTCGAATTTAGCAGCGTTAAATCGATGTAAACCGGCACCCATCCACATGATGAAGCCCTTTATTTCGACTTAAAGGGCTCTTAAAATCGATTTCCTTACTCCACCCCTGACAAGTTGATTAGCGCTTAAATCGGCCTTGCCGGGTCGAATTTGGGGTACTGTGGACACAATTCGATGGTATTGGCCTCCGGGAGCTATCCCACAGTGCTCCATTGTGACCGCTCTGGACAGCACTCTCAACTCAGATGCACTGGCCAGGTAGACAGGAAAAGAACCGCGAACTTTTGAATCTCATCTCCTGTTTGGCCAGCGTGGCAAGCTGCAGGTGACCATGCAGAGCTCATCAGCAGAGGTGACCAGGATGGAGTCCCAGAATCGCAAAAGAGCTCCAGCATGGACTGAACGGGAGGTACGGGATGTGATCGCTGTATGGGGAGAGGAATCCGTGCTATCAGAACTCCGTTCCAGTTTTCGAAATGCCAAAACCTTTGTCAAAATCTCCCAGGGCATGAAGGACAGAGGCCATAACAGGGACCCGAAGCAGTGCCGCGTGAAACTTAAGGAGCTGAGGCAAGCCTACCAGAAAACCAGAGAGGCGAACAGCCGCTCCGGGTCAGAGCCCCAAACATGCCGCTTCTATGATAAGCTGCATGCCATTTTAGGGGGTTCAGCCACTACTACCCCAGCCGTGTTGTTTGACTCCTTCAATGGAGATGGAGGCAACACGGAAGCAGGTTTTGGGGATGAAGAAGATGATGATGATGATGATGAGGTTGTAGATAGCTCACAGCAAGCAAGCGGAGAAACCAGTTTTCCCGACAGCCAGGAACTGTTTCTCACCCTGGACCTGGAGCCAGTACCCCCCCGAACCCACCCAAGGCTGCCTCCTGGACCCGGCAGGCAGAGAAGGGACTTCCGGTGAGTGTACCTTTTAAAATACTATACATGGTTTAAAAGCAAGCATGTGAAAGGATTAATTTGCACTGGCATTCGTGGCTCTCCTGGATGTACTCCCAAAGCCTTTGCAAAAGGCTTCTGGGGAGGGCAGCCTTATTGCGTCCTCCATGGTAGGACACTTTACCACTCCAGGCCAGTAACACGTACTCGGGAATCATTGTAGAACAAAGCATTGCAGTGTATGTTTGCTGGCGTTCAAACAACATCCGTTCTTTATCTCTCTGTGTTATCCTCAGGAGAGTGAGATATCATTCATGGTCACCTGGTTGAAATAGGGTGCTTTTCTTCAGGGGACACTCAGAGGTGCCCGTTCCTGCTGGGCTGTTTGCCTGTGGCTGAACAGAAATGTTCCCCGCTGTTAGCCATGGGGAGGGGGGAGGGTTGAGGGGGTAGCCACGCGGTGGGGGGAGGCAAAATGCGACCTTGTAACGAAAGCACATGTGCTATGTATGTAATGTTAACAGCAAGGTTTACCCTGAAAGAGTGTAGCCACTGTTTTATAAAATGTGTCTTTTTAAATACTGCTGTCCCTTTTTTTTCTCCACCAGCTGCATGTGTTTCAATGATCACAGGATCTTCTCCTTCCCAGAGGCTAGTGAAGATTAGAAGGCGAAAAAAATGCACTCGTGATAAAATGTTCTCTGAGCTCATGCTGTCCTCCCACACTGACAGAGCACAGACGAATGCGTGGAGGCAAATAATGTCAGAGTGCAGGAAAGCACAAAATGATCGGGAGGAGAGGTGGCGGGCTGAAGAGAGTAAGTGGCGGGCTGAAGAGAGTAAGTGGCGGGGTGAAGACAGGGCTGAAGCTCAAATGTGGCAGCAGCGTGATGACAGGAGGCAGGATTCAATGCTGAGGCTGCTGGAGGATCAAACCAGTATGCTCCAGGGTATGGCTGAGCTGCAGCAAAGGCAGCTGGAGCACAGACTGCCACTACAGCCCCTGTGTAACCAACCGCCCTCCTCCCCAAGTTCCATAGCCTCCACATCCAGACGCCCAAGAACGTGGCAGGGGGGCCTCCGGCCAACCAGCCACGCCACCACAGAGGATTGCCCAAAAAACAGAAGCCTGGCATTCAATAAATTTTAAAGTTGTAAACTTTTAAAGTGCTGTGTGGCATTTTCCTTCCCTCCTCCACCACCCCTCCTGGGCTACCTTGGTAGTCATCCCCCTATTTCTGTGATGAATGAATAAAGAATGCATGAATGTGAAGCAACAATGACTTTATTGCCTCTGCAAGTGGTGATCAAAGGGAGAAGGGGAGGGTGGTTAGCTTACAGGGAAGTAGAGTGAACCAAGGGGCGGGGGGTTTCATCAAGGAGAAACAAACAGAACTTTCACACCGTAGCCTGGCCAGTCATGAAACTGGTTTTCAAAGCTTCTCTGATGCGTACCACGCCCTCCTGTGCTCTTCTAATCGCCCTGGTGTCTGGCTCCGTGTAACCAGCAGCCAGGCGATTTGCCTCAACTTCCCACCCCTCTGTAAACGTCTCCCCCCTACTCTCACAGATATTGTGGAGTGCACAGCAAGCAGTAATAACAGTGGGAATATTGGTTTCGCTGAGGTCTAAGCGAGTCAGTAAACTGCGCCAGCGCGCCTTTAAACGTCCAAATGCACATTCTACCACCATTCTGCACTTGCTCAGCCTGTAGTTGAACAGCTCCTGACTACTGTCCAGGCTGCCTGTGTACGGCTTCATGAGCCATGGCATTAAGGGGTAAGGTTGGGTCCCCAAGGATAACTATAGGCATTTCAACATCCCCAACAGTTATTTTCTGGTCTGGGAATAAAGTCCCTTCCTGCAGCTTTTGAAACAGACCAGAGTTCCTGAAGATGCGAGCGTCATGTACCTTTCCCGGCCATCCCAAGTTGATGTTGGTGAAACATCCCTTGTGATCCACCAGAGCTTGCAGCACTATTGAAAAGTACCCCTTGCGGTTTATGTACTCGCCGGCTTGGTGCTCCGGTGCCAAGATAGGGATATGGGTTCCGTCTATGGCCCCACCACAGTTAGGGAATCCCATTGCAGCAAAGCCATCCACTATGACCTGCACATTTCCCAGGGTCACTACCCTTGATATCAGCAGATCTTTGATTGAGTGGGCTACTTGCATCACAGCAGCCCCCACAGTAGATTTGCCCACTCCAAATTGATTCCCAACTGACCTGTAGCTGTCTGGCATTGCAAACTTCCACAGGGCTATCGCCACTCGCTTCTCAACTGTGAGGGCTGCTCTCATCTTGGTATTCATGCACTTCAGGGCAGGGGAAAGCAAGTCACAAAGTTCCATGGAAGTGCCCTTACGCATGCGAAAGTTTCGCAGCCACTGGGAATCGTCCCAGACCTGCAACACTATGCAGTCCCACCAGTCTGTGCTTGTTTCCCGAGCCCAGAATCGGCGTTCCACAGCATGAACCTGCCCCATTAGCACCATGATGCATACATTGGCAGGGCCCATGCTTTCAGAGAAATCTGTGTCCATGTCCTGATCACTCACGTGACCGCGCTGACGTCGCCTCTTCGCCCGGTATCGCTCTGCCAAGTTCTGGTGCTGCATATACTGCTGGATAATGCATGTGGTTTTTAATGTGCTCCTAATTGCCAAAGTGAGCTGAGCGGCCTCCATGCTTGCCTTGGTATGGCGTCCGCACAGAAAAAAGGCGCGGAACAATTGTCTGCCGTTGCTCTGACGGAGGGAGGGGCGACTGACGACATGGCTTGCAGGGTTGGCTTACAGGGAATTAAAATCAACAAAGGGGGTGGCTTTACATCAATGAGTATTTCAGGCAGGACTTCATGGAGGGTTCCAATAAGAAATGGTGCACCTAAGTAATTGTTCTTATTGGAACAAGCAGGTTGGTCTGGCCTCTAATTGATATATGGCTAGATTTACCTCGCTGCACCTTCTCTGTGAGTGACTGCAGTGTGACCTAGAGGAATGAGTCCCCTAGATGGGGGATGGGGGGAAGCAAATGAGTACAAAACAAATCTGGTCTATTTCTTGTTTTGATCCACTCCATCTATCTTTTACATCTTTGGCTGGCAGCAGACGGTGCAGAAGGACTGCAAGCCATCCACATCTCATGGCTGCTTGGCAGAAGACAGTGCAGTAGGACTGCTAGCCATCCTCATCTCTTGCCTGCCTCGCAGAAGATGGTACAGTATGACTGCTAGCAATCCGTATTGCCTGCCTGCTCACCATAAGACGGTTCAATAGGACTGACTGCAGGACTAAAGAGAATGACTTGGTCAAGTCACTTCTAACGTAGTCCCTGCACCCATGTCTGCCCAGGCGCTCCTGGCTGACATGGCCAGGAGCACCTCGGACATGACGATGACGGCTACCAGTCATACTGTACCGTCTGCTGCCACAAGGCAAGGGGTTGCTGCTGCTGTGTAGCAATGCAGTACCACATCTGCCAGCACCCAGGAGACATACGGTGACGGTTACCTGAGCGGGCTCCATGCTTGCCGTGGTATGGCGTCTGCACAGGTAACTCAGGAAAAAAGGTGCGAAACGATTGTCTGCCCTTGCTTTCACGGAGGGAGGGAGGGAACGGGGGCCTGATGATATGTACCCAGAACCACCCGCGACAATGTTTTAGCCCCGTCAGGCATTGGGATCTCAACCCAGAATTCCAATGGGCAGCGGAGACTGCGGGAACTGTGGGATAGCTACCCACAGTGCAACACTCCGGAAGTCGACGCTAGCCTAGGTACTGTGGAAGCACTCCGCCGAGTTAATGCACTTAATGCACTTAGAGCATTTTCTGTGGGGACACACACACTCGAATATATAAAACCGATTTCTAAAAAACTGACTTCTATAAATTCGATCTAATTTCGTAGTGTAGACATAGCCTTAGTGGCCATCAAGATTGTGACAGGACAATCCCTATTCACATAAAACCTTAAAAGAAAGGAAGGAAATAAAAAAGTAATGAGAAAGATTTGTGCATTCCTTTCCACCTTTATATTGTCTGCAATACGTCAGCACACTCCAGCACTCCATAAAGCTTTCATTTCCATCTGTGCCCAAAAAGCATTATGTGCCCCTCTGCAAACTCATACTCCAACTCAAAATGGTAACAAGGACCTCATATGCAATTATATCAACAGGTCAGCACATCTATCACAAATTCCATGCATTTGGGACTTTTAAACGGTTTTAACACGGTTGAGGTTCCTTTCTATTTAGAGGTGACAACAAAACCTGCCACTGACAAGAATAGTTTACAGAGCTACTGAGAGTTTTAAGGAGGGATAAGAATAAATAAAAATGAAATAACTTATTTTAAAAAGGGGGGGAATGTTCAAAGTAGCTCTTTTGTAAATGTTTTCTAGGTTGTGTTCATAGCTGAAGTCAATAATAAGATTAGTGTACTACATGGGACTTTAAACAGCCTTCTCTATCTTACCTCAGAGATTGTGCCGTAGCCTTCTGAGGTATTTAGTGAAGGGGTGACTGATAGACCTTTTTTTAAATTTAACATGTTTATTACAGTAATGCCTAAAGACTGACCAAAAGTGGTGCCCTGTTGTGCTAGGCACTGTACAAAGAGTAGTAGATTGACCCTGCTCTAAAGAGTTTACAATCTAAATAGACATGACAGACACAAGGGTGGGGGAAGGAGTGTAACACAGAAGCAGTGAACACTGTGATGATAGCAAACCACATGTTAGTTCCACAGTTGTTTTTTGTGGGGGAAGGAAGGGAGTGGGCGGGTGGGTTAGGAGAAATAGAAAGTAGTGTTGCCAACTCTCATGACATTTTTCATAAATGATGAGATTTTGGGGGATTCTGGAGCTTGCCTCATGATGCTGCAAGAGGCTCTGATCCCCTGGAGATGTTCAGCCCTGTTGGTAGCCAGCAGGGTGTCTTCCCTCCGTCACCATTCTCACAGGATGGTGGCTCTGCTCCTCCCGCCATAGCCATTGGCCTGGCAAGGAGGAAAAGGGTATGAAGAGCCCCTTGAGCTGCCCCCGCAGGCAGGAAGAGGAAGAGGGGACCCTACTGCAGCCCACCCCCCAGGCCTGGAAGAGTGGTGTGAAAAATTCCAGGAGGAGCAGAAGTGCGGCTGGGGGGCAGCGCTGAACTGAGAGGGGTGGGGCCTGAACTGATGAGGGGGCTGGGTTGGCACATAACTAATGTGGGGACTGGGGGACAGGATTAATTGCTAGGTAGGGGATGGGCGGATTGTGGATGTGGAACCAAAATCATCTTACCCCATACATATGGGAGAGCAGGCAACACTAAGTGTCTCTCTCTCTCTCTCATACTCCCACCCATAGACACACAGGATGGGCAGGGGGCATTAAAAAAAAAATTTAAAAGATACCAAAACCCACCTACAATATATTTTAAAAATCTAATGATGTTTTGGGCCAATCTCATGATTTTTCATTCCTTGAGGTTGGCAATATGGTGGGGGGTAAAGGACAGGGTTGAAAAAAGACAGGGCAGGGGAGGAGAGGATAAGAGGGACAGGCATTGGGTGACTAGATGTCCTGATTATATAGGGACAGTCCTGATATTTGGGGTTTTGTCTTATATAGGCACCTATTACCCCCCACCCCCGTTCCGATTTTTCACACTTGCTGTCTGGTCACCCTAACAGGTGTGGAGTGAAGTTAAGGTGAAGAGGCTGCGAGAGGAGAAGCAGCAGGGTTGGAACCAGGAGCCAGCAGCCAATCAGTTTAGGACAGTGGTTCTCAACCTGCAGCCCATAGGCCGCTTGTGGCCCAATCAGCACACAGCTGCGGTCCATGTGACATCCATCCTCAGGGCCAAACAGGTAGTATATATATATTGTGTGGATGCGGCCTATATAACATATAGAGAACTGCATATGCATCCCACAATGGTAAACAGATTGAGAACCACTAGGGCAGACAAATTCCAAACAAATCTGTAAAAAGTTCTCTGGATGTCCAAAGACCCTCGCTTTGGCTGTTTCTGCCCCCACTGGCTACAGTCTGTTACTGGCTCCTCTCTATAGTTTTCTTGCAAGCCTCAAAACAGGAGGCCCCAACCTGCACAGCTCTGTATATAGGTGGGTGCTGGTGGGAGGGATGACCTGAACTGGGTCTCATTTTACTCCAGCTCTCTTCTGCAAGTGAATGATGGCATTTGCACCGCATCCAATCTGTCATCAGTTTGATGGGCACATTTTCTGTTATGGCTAAAGTTATAAAATAGTCTATAACAAACATTACCAACGTGTGACTGATATTCTAGGAATAAGCACGTGAGGAGATTGTGGTCCCAACAGAGGTCCCAAACTGTTTTAGATTTGTTGCAAAAGGGGTATTACAAACGTGAGATAATCCAGTGAAATACTATGTTTTGGTTTTTCGCGATTCAATGAGATTTTTACAAATAAAGGTTTAAGGCTCCTATTAAAACTGAACTCTGTAAACCTAACTTAACCTGTGGTGCAACATCCACTGCACCACAATAATCCTTTTATGGATTTCCCCTTCATCCTACATTTACCCTCACATGCTGCCCTTGGGGAACCCCAAAAGGGAGTCTTAACCTAAGTCCCAGGAACTGGTAGCAAGGCACAGTGTTCTTCCTTCATCGGTATCTTTGCCTCTTAAGCTTTTGAACATGTCATAAACATGTCTTCACAGTGACAATATTATTCTTTATCCAATCCCAGACTGAGAAGCAGTAGTGGACAGCGAAAAAGACGGAGAGGGATTTAAAAAAAACGCCTTTATATGAGTAAATAGGTCACTTTGCCAAACTTTTATCATGGGTAAGAAACCTGTGTCATATCACATTTTTCACTCAGTCACTAATGCAACCACGGAGCACAAATGCTGGGAGAAAACCTCTTATAGTTTCCAGTTACTGACTAGGTCAGAATATAGTATTAGGCATCTAAGAAAATTTTAACCTAAATCTTCATTGTCTTGAAAAATGCCTGCTCTGGAAGGAAAGGAAGCATTCCAACATTTCAATGGTTATTACTGTTGTTCTGCAATCAGATACATTTTAGGGGAAAATTGTTGGGGGCATTTAAAAGAACCACCAATTTCATACCACAGTAATAAGTATACTTATCGTACACCAAAACTTGTAAGAGGCACTAAATCACTTTATAACAATGGAAGAAAGATGCTTTTGGGAAATTTGTAGCCACTTTCAGTGCATCACTCTCATAATAAAGGAAACAACAATACCAAAACTAACAAGAAAGTAGTGGCAATTTTAAATATTGCTGTTTCAATGAGAGCAAAAGCTAGTGTTTTATTTTCCAGCATTTTGTCTGAGTCACAGATGACCATATAGTGTTAAAGGTCTCTAGCAAAATGTCAGCTGAGTCTCTTGACCTTCCTCATGACTGAGACAGCCCTCCCTCTTGTCTGAGACAGCCACTGCATCACAACAATCAGAAGACAAAAAGTCACAGATGAAGACTAGTGCTTAAACTTGAATTATGCCAAGCAGCGTGATGCTGACAAGCTTGTTTTACAAGTAAAGCAGTTATTTTTAAACATTCTCATTTGCCACTGGTTCCTGGGTGTCATATTGGCTTTCAGGCTGCCTTCGCACTCTTGTTTGAATTCTGAAAGGGTGCTGTACTCATTCTTTCAATGTGGATCAAAATACGCACTTCATTTTAATGCATCAAGCCCTTTAATGGCTATAGATTTAATAACTCCAGCTTTACTAACAACTGGCTGCCATAAGATCTGTATCATTACAGAAGTGAGACTATAAAATCAACTGTGTATACATTTTCCTTTGGGAATACTGTAGTGCTGCCAACTTTTGTGTAATTTTATCGCAAGTATTGAAATATGCTATGTATTTCTGAAAACCCCAACTCTTGGAGGCATGTTATCATCTGAAAATCTCAGCTTTCACTTAAAACAAAAAGTATTTTTGTAGCCATCCTAATTGTAAGGAAAAGCTTGAAAATGTGAACCCTAAAGGCTCAGAACCAGGAAAGCACCCAACATTTATTATTTGTAAAAAATCTCATGGGTTTTAAACCAATCTCAAGGTTTTTGAACATGTGGCGTTGGCAATACAGATACTCTCCTTACTATCAACAGAAGAACATAAATCACCATACTACCTCTCACCTTGTGGTTCTCTGTCTAAAAATAATAATATAGCCATGATATGAATCTTAAAAAAATAGCAATGAAATCCTTTCATTAACAGCTCTACCTGCCAACTCTCCCACCTTCTTTTGTTGGGGTGAGAGTGAGTAGTAGTATGATATGCCGCCCCCCCTCACCTCTCCTGAGTTTTCTACATGTGTCCCTGCCTGCTGCTCTCAACCTGTTGTGGTGGGATTTGTTTCATAGTGAATTGAACTGGGCAAGGCATCAGCTTTGTCTTTTATAGGTGCTGCAAAAGTCTTGGAGACAGGGGCTCTTCTTAGAGGTTTCAAACTGTGTTGGTTGATTCACTACCAGACTGCTGTGAGCTAAAACACGCACCAGTTCTCAAAGCTCTGACCTTTATGTTTATGCTTCTTCACTGCTGTTCGATTTTTCTTCACAGTTCCTATAGTTCATGTTCAAAATGTGGTAGGAGGAAATAACCACCACTGTCAATTATTGTTATGTAGGTTGCCACTCATGAGCAAAAAAGTAAACGAATTTAGGAATCTAATCAGACAAAAGTAGATTGTTGCAGTCCTTGCCACAAAATCTTCCTGTTGCTTCCACAGCAAAGCAGTTGTGCTGCATAATTCTGATTCAGGTGCCAGGATGTCCTGCTCTGTTTCTATGGAGGTCAGACTTACAGCTTTGGCAACACTCTCAAGACTAGCATGAAACAAGAATGCATGTGTGTCCTTGTGCCCAGGATCATGATATTTAGGAAGAGGACTTTAATAGGTAGAGTTAGAATGCTTCAGTAGGCTAATATGCTCAACGAATAACACCAGGTTTCTTGCCCATGGTCTGTTAGCATGCATTTAAACCGTAGTTGTCTTACTTCTTGTTTACATGATGTTTGCATTGTTGTTCCAGGATATTAGTGAGATACGGTGGGTGGGGTAGTATTATTTATTGGACCAATTTCTGTGTGTGAAAGAGACAAGCTTTTGAGTTTACACTGAAGTAGTGCTCTGTGTAATCTCAAAAACTGGTCTTTCACCCTTAGATGTTGGTCCAATAAAAGATATTACCTCACCCACCTTGTTTCTTCCTATTTACATGTCAACTGTAGCTAGAAGAAAATGTCTGCTGACCTTAAATAGGGTTGTCAACCCTCCAGGATTGTCCTGGAGTCTCCAGGAATTAAAGATTAACCTTTAATTAAAGATCATGTCATGTGATGAAATCTCCAGGAATTCAGCCAACCAAAGTTGGCAACCCTAATCTTAAACTATACTATATAAAATTGGGGCTGTTACTCAGCTATAACATCACTTTCTTGCCTTTATTTACATGAAAGGGCATCTTACTTCCATTGTTGTTAAGTCATAATTATGTCCTGAATCTGATCATGCATTTCCAGAAGCCAGTGCACAACCCCCCTTGCAGTTTATTTTTCCTCAAATCTCAGTTTCGTGTGTAGATTTTAAGGCCAGGAGGAATCACAACCTAGTCTGACTTCCTGCCACAGAATCTCATGAAGTGATTCCTGCATCAATCTCATAACTTCTGGTTGAACTAGAGCGTACCTTTCAGAAAGGTATCCAATCTTGATTTAAAGACTTCAGATTAATGCAGTTGGCTCACACAATCTGCATTTAGACAACGTGAGCTAACTGCATTAATATACATTCCTGTTACATACATTATAAGCCCTCTGCAGTCCCCTGATTGGCTTTGGTGGGATTTGAAGAAATCCAGTGAACCCAGACATCGCTAAGGAACCACAAGTACCTTTGAATTTGATGTATTTTTTTGCCTTGTTTCTGTATTGATTCTTAGGATAGAAGCTTACATAGTAGGTGCGACTAAAAACTCAGTACTTACTATTCATATTCAGAACTGGACTGCAACAGCAACACAATCACAGAGGAATAGAAAATCTTGATTTTTTTTATGGCAACCATTTTATAGAGGATTATGTTTAAAGATGCATTGTACAACAAAAGGCATTGTAGAAGAGTCTGTAAAGAATGCTCATCTAAATGTCTATTTACCCAGCACATATGACACTGCTGAATTTACTCAGCCTTGGTTAATGGGCTATACCATTGCTAATTCGTGACTTGGATTATTTTTTTCAGAATAAGCTTAAGGGGGGAGAGTTGTCAGAGTGGGAGAAAAGCATTATAATTCTGCACCCCTTCAGGGTCTTCTATCTGTGAACTTATAGAATAGATCAAAACAAGATTTTGTGTCTTGGTAGAGTTTGTCAGAAGTAATTGGCAGGGTGCAGCAATCTATTCCTATGAAGTCCTTAGTGTCAATAAAACCAGTTGATTAGTTTCAAATATCATGTCTCACAAGAACAGCAGGAGATCTCTAGATATGCTTTGTTCCATAATTCCCCTGTAGAATTATTTTTACCGTCTAAAGAAAAGGTGCCCTTGACACAACTCTAGCATTTATTAGATTCAGACTGGAAATTCTTGTCATTTTTCCTGGCACTATTTGTCAATGGGGTATAATAGTAAGAATGTAAATTGCCTGTTAAAGAGACTTCCAGTGGACAGCTACATGCAATATAAGCAGTGTAAATACACACACACACACACATATATATATTTATATTTATTTATTTAAATAGTTACACTATCAGTGACCTAAATTTTAGTTTGACTTTCATCTTCACACTATTTTCTCTGCAGCTGTAGAAGCTGGAAATAACGACTACTGCACAATGTAATGACAGATGAAAAAAGCATTAAAATTAATCCAAAATTGTATAAATTGATATCTCAAATTTACCCAATAACCATTCTAGTAACAAGAAAGTTGTACACCCAGCTCAAAAGAACAGGGGGAAACATTCTTTTTACAAGAAGTATATGGGCTGATTATTTTATACTAATTTGATATCTACTGACACACAAATGATGTTCTATTATTGACTTTGTGAATCCCAGCTCCACTCATGTATTGGAGGTACAATATCAGTACAACATGTTTTAGGAGATTTCACTCTCCCTTTCAATCCGCTCTGTTACACGACAGACCAATCGCTCTCTGTGTTCAGTTACAAATTGATAAATTGGGTATATTTCTGAGTCACTAGGGCCTTGCTTTCAGTAGAAATTGTAGCCACCAGCATGGCTGGATAAAGTGCAAATCCCTTATGTAGACATGGTGCATTCGTGTGATTTGCATCCGCTACACTTCCTTAATACGGTCAAGCAGTGACACAAAATTAACAAATGCCTATGGCTACTGATAAGTAAAATATATTCCATATAATGTAGCTGGATCCTGTTTGTCAGTGATGTCAAACACCCAGCGCATATGGGCTGGAGCTAACCAGACTAAATATATTTTTGTGGCCCTCATGCCATGTTCAGATCCTGTCTGTGTACATTTTTAATTCACATGATTGCAAAGATAATCTTCCAGATGTGAAATGAATGTGAACTACTGCACTGTTATCTTTCTGAGTCTGCAAACAGGCAACCTGTAACCCCAGAGGCTACCTGTACCGGAGAGGAGTGAACTCTCCCACCTAGCATTCATCTTACTGGGGTGTTCCCTTTAAAGCTTTCTGATGAGGGAACACAGGATAGGAGATATAAGAAACAGGAATGGAGAGAGATACAGAGAAAGGATGATGGGGAAGGAAGAGAAAGAGTAGTAACAGCAATGACCATATTTTCCTGCTAATTGAAGCTGAGTACAGGAATAAGGCACTGAAAAAGTCAGATATAATATCATAACAAAGAGCTTAATTACTATATAAAGGCTGTATTCTACCCTGGATCTTTGTGAAGCCCTCCCACTGACATCAGTAGGAACTGTGCTATGGAGTGAGGGTAGGGTGCAGTGCTAAAGTTATACTGTGCCTCACAGGTTATAATTAAAAATGGAATTTGCCCATCTCCGCAGAAAGTTCTGACACTCCTGCTGTAGGATATTTCAGACTGAAGTAAATATGTCTTTTGCCTGAACAAGGACTTCAGGGTTGAACTCATTGCCAGTAAAAACCATAGTCACAAAAACACAGGTAACCTCAGAAATAAGGATGACCCAGGCTGTCAAAAATCAATGACATTGTCTATTGCAGTGTTTCTCAACCTTCTT
This sequence comes from Natator depressus, assembly GCF_965152275.1. Classification (NCBI taxonomy): domain Eukaryota; kingdom Metazoa; phylum Chordata; order Testudines; family Cheloniidae; genus Natator; species Natator depressus. Next base: position 276,683,608 of record NC_134234.1, read on the forward strand.
TGATACCAGGGAATGGCTTGCTGCCTTCCTAAATTGTGTCGGGGAGATCTCCGGGACACAGACTGACTGTTGAGAAACACTGGTCTCCTGAATATTAATTGAAGTGCACTGGGGCAGGTGAGCTATATGGAGGCAGAGAGAAATGACCAATGGCAACTGAAGTCATTGGAAGTTTTGTCTGACTTATGGCTTTGGGCCAGACCATGCTTTCCCCAACCCCCTAAGAGACTCACATAAGAGCCTGGAACAGGCTTATACTCAGAGGAGCAGAGGGAGTGCTCTCTATCTTCCAAGTGGTGCAGAGCAGGTTGGAGATTATTCTGCTCCCCATCAAGGATTGTAACAATGGGTGAGCTCTCCCTGCTCCCCCCTGGAGCAGAACAGACGGTAAGCTCTTTTGGGGCAGGGACCATCACCCACACTACAAGAAGGATGTGGAAAAATTGGAAGAGTCCAGCGGAGGGCAACAAAAACGATTAGGGGACTGGAACACATGACTTATGAGGAGAGGCTGAGGGAACTGGGGATGTTTAGTCTACGGAAGAGAAGAACGAGGGGGGATTTGATAGCTGCTTTCAACTACCTGAAAGGGGGTTCCAAAGAGGATGGCTCTAGACTGTTCTCAGTGGTAGTAGATGACAGACCAAGGAGTAATGGTCTCAAGTTGCAGTGGGGGAGATTTAGGTTGGATATTAGGAAAAACTTTTTCACTAGGAGGGTGGTGAAACACTGGAATGCGTTACCTAGAGAGGTGGTGGAATCTCCTTCCTTAGAAGTTTTTAAGGTCAGGCTTGACAAAGCCCTGGCTGGGATGATTTAATTGGGGATCAGTCCTGCTTTGAGCAGGGGGTTGGACTAGATAACCTCCTGAGGTCCCTTCCAACCCTGATATTCTATGATTCTATAGTGCAAAGAAAAAAGGGGGCCCTGTTCCATTTCTGGGGCACCTAGCTGCCATTACATAATACAAATAAATAATAATAATAATGCCTCTCAGTGCTTTCCATGAACCAACCCACAGCGCACTGGTTTAATATAGTTGTAAAAGGGTTCTACAAAACAAAGCCAGAAAGACATTTCAAACTACAGCAAACATATGGGGCCAAGTTCTCTGCTAGTGTAAGTGGGTACATCACCCTTCACTTAAATGAAATGTTGGCAATTTACACCAACAGAGAATTTCACAAGACAACCAATTAAATCAGGTTTAACAGACAATTAACTCAGGCATGTTTCCTTCAAAAAAATCTGGTTAACAGAGATCCGATAGACTGCCCTCCCACCATTATGTATATGAACAAAGTATTGGGTAGGATCCTGTACTATCAACATCTGCTTGGGTTTGACTGTTATGCAGTCAAATGGCATTATACTGTAATAATGAATTACAACAGGTGCACTGATTTTGATACTACAGCACATCATCTTCACTAGATCAGATCAATTGCAAGCTGCATTAGGATAATGCTGGCCCATTGTTTGTCTTTTTCCTGTAAGTTTTTCCTTCTTTATTTGCTCTGCTCTCAATTGCTTATTCCAAGCAAAACCAGCGATAACGTTTCCCCCTTTGACAAGTGCCCGAGGGACATCCCAACTTATATTAATATCAGTCTGCCCATTTCTATTCAAATCAATACATTACTACTTGTATTTAGTCATGTCCACTAGAAATATCAGGATAAGCAGCAGGGAATGGTAAATTTGTCAGAATTTAATAAGTGCAGTCTAAACTCACCATTTGGACACCTGGGACACCTTCCAGCATGATGCAATCCCCTTAACAGTTCAAAATTGTGGGGATATTTTCCTTAGACCTCATTGTCCACCGCATTACACTTTACATTGTTATTTTCATGTGTGCAAAGTGAATGTAAACCCCTGCAATTCCAATCTGGTGGCATTTTATACCTACTTTGCATAGAGGTAAATGAGTAAAACCTTTTGTCCACTTTGGAAATCTGGGTTCATCTAGTCTCTAGAACAATTCCTTAATAATGATTTTTCTAGCTTGCAATCTGAAGTCCAGCTGAAGGGCTGATGGGAGAGAGAGAGAGAGAGAGAGAGAGAGTCTATCTTCTCCCTCAAATGATTTTCCTAATTCCAGTTCTAAATAACAATATATAAATGTTATGAATGTATTGTCAACATTTTGATATGAACAACATTTTGTGTGTTCCTCATATCTTACTTGAGTTGTTCAGTCCCTGCTCCCTTTTGGCAACTGCAGTCACTACACTTGCAGCTACGGAGTCATTTGCCATTGAGACTATAACCTCTTCTTGGTACTCTACTGCTCGAGTGTGTTAAACCTCACAGATGCTTTGTATTCTCCTGCAGAGACTGAGAGCATCATCTTTATTCACTGTAGCATGAGGTCTTAGGCCTAGACAGCGACTGGTACTGACTTAAAAAGATACATTCCATGGAAATGGCATAACCTTCTCTGAATTGTTAGTTGCATGTTTTGTGTGTACAGTATGCACACAGTAAGGGAGTCTCTGATTTTCTTCATTACAATAGGTTTTCTTGTTTAGTTAACAATACAGACATACACACACACAAAATACGCTGTGTAATATTATTTGCTATAAATGTCTATGTGTATTGAATAAGAAAAATATAGCCAACTCCTCCCTATCCTGCTCTCATTCTGCCTTTTCCAGATGAGCTCACCTGCAACCTCTGGAATCTTATTCTCAGATCCCTGTGACATGACCTCTTATCTAAAGGATTCTTCTTGTATAAAGTGCTCATGTTACTTACTATATTGAGTCCTGACTTTCTTACCATACAATAGGTTAATCAGAACTAATGCTTTCATGCCTATGAGTGGCTCCTTTCAGAACATGGCTGATGCTGCATATTACCCAACAGTGGCACTACCTGGTCTGTGAAGAGAGGGCATCTGTCTCAGGGCAGTCAATCTGATACCTGGCATTAAATTCACTAGAAATATTAAATTAACAAAAGATGTTCTTGTGAACTTCAGTTTTTGTTTCTCTTTAATTTAGGTATGTAAGGGCCTTGAAACTCAGCTTTACTGTTACTATTCAAACAGATTTAACCTTTGCCTTTGGATGAAACAAAACAGAACTATCAGTGGTTGTTGTCTATCTTTCCACAGTGTGTTTGGTTACAGCAACATGAATATTCTCACAGCCATATAAAATGCTCAAGCGGAGCAGAATATTGTAATTTTTGGGAACTGTTAAAATATTCATTAGTGCATGAGGGTTCTCAACACTAGAGCATATTAGCTTGCAGACTTATGTCAGAAACTTGTGTGCCCAATTATTCTGTTCATTGCTTCAGCTAGGTGCCATATGTAGACTCATGGTTGTTGTCTTGTATTTTCTCACATATTTTGCATTCTCAGGTGTTTTAGAATTTCTTTGGCTTTTCATCACAACAAGCAAAGTAGCTTGAACAAAAATTTTATCTATTTTCTATTCTCACTTTGCTTAGTGGTGTAATCATGTGTAATTCTTGCTAGCTACACTCAACACTGTTGGAGGATCAACTAAAGATTCTACTTTAATGATCTGAAAAGAGAATGTCTTTCTTTGCTCTTGGCAATCTTATCCATGTCTAGAAAATAATCAAAGGAGCCCACTTTAGCTCTTGGCCATCCTCCCGATATATGCTTTGGAGTTAATGACCTATGGACTGTGTCTTTCTTTATTAAATTAGTTTCTTCCCTTCCCAAGGAGCTTTTCAAAATTCTAAGCACCAGGCTTCCAAATTCCCCTTAATCCTGGTATTCTGGCATTGGAAAAAAATGTTTCTCTGTTTTCTAAATCATTGTTCTTTTGTGACACGTTTATGTCTGAGCCACCAAAACAAGTCTACATGACTCATGTTATTCAGAAATTTGCTCAGGTGACCATTTGCTGGGTAATATGTTTTTCCGAATCATAAAATTCTGGTAAAAAGTTCTGTACTTTAACATTTCTTATTTCTGGTATTAAAATACAGAAATGTGATATATTGTTATCTGTTGTGTTTTTATGATAGTGTCAAAGGGGCACCATTATAAACAGAGCATAAGAGATAATCCCTGCCCCAAAATGCTTATAATCTAAATAAATGTAAAAACCATGAATGCTATATGTAAACACTCTCTTTTTTACAGTTCCAGAGACTACAGCTGAGACAGTCCTTTAACTCTGATTTTTTAGATGAGTCCTAGGCAGTATGTAGATTTTTTTTCCCTCCAACAGTAGAGAAGTACCAATTAAAATTGAACTTTTAACAACACTTACCACATAATAGTTATATATAAAACAAGTGTCTGAGACTGCACTCTATGGCTAAATATTGACAAATGCTGACTTATGAACGTCAACCACTGTATTAAATAAAGCTCCTAAATTCTCCATGTTAAGTCATTGTGTGACCACTTGGATGGCTATTGTACTAATATGAGAGAAGAATCTGAGGCAAGAGGTCACCTTCGTTCCAACCACCAATATAAAAAGTAACATTTTCCCTTATTGTCTAATTGGTGCAGTACCTTGCATGGTAGCATATATATGGGTGTTGAAGCAGGGTCAACTGTCAGAACTCATTAGCAGAGGAAGGAAGGGAATCAGTGTGGTTGCAGCCAAAATGACTGAACAATTCTAGGTTGGACTGTCAGGCCACTCTCTCTCTCAACAGATGGCACATTTGGCATGATCCTGGCTGGGTTTATTTTGATTAACCTAGTCATTTTCTACATGGTTTTCAAAAAGTGGTGGTGGTAGTGTTGTTTTTTTCCTCAAAATGAACTCACAACACAATAGTTATTGAGTCTCAAATGACTAAGCAAATCTGGAATCTCTTAACAGCTTCTATATAAAAAAATCCATCCAGTACAGCAAGGATTCATGATGCCATGATTAGGTAACAATCTCCTGAACATCCTGTTTACTAATTTTCTGTGGAAACATAGCTTCAGTTAGTATTTCACTGAATATTTGGTCAACTGTATAAAAAGGAGGAAGTAAGAATAATCATAAATGCTAATCAGGTGGCCAGATAAGCAATGGATACGCATAAAACTATAATTATCCACAAGGAATATAGCAAACAAAAGTGACATTCAAATGCCACAAGAATTCATTGACAAATATGATTACATTTTACATGCTTAAACCTAGATATTTAAAGAACAGTTTTCAGTGTAATAGTTAGCTTATTCCAAATTGGATACCAATATCCACAAACCAGATGTTTACAATAAATTACTCTCTGTAAATAATCATTATTGGAAAAGGGTAAACCATCAAACAATAATTCAGAGTTTTTTATATTAAACACCCTATATACAAACAAATTAAGAAACATATTGTCTGTGTAATTCAGGAGAAAGCCAATTAAGCCTCACATATAAAGAGCAATAAAGTTCTTTCATATATGCCAAGAAAACAGAATCAACATACTCTTTCATAGGTAGATGTGGCTCTTCAAAACGTGTTATGATATAGCATGAAGCCATACATTAAAACTGGCAATATAGTATGGGGGCTACAATGCTCCAGTATTTTTGTGTGAAAACTGAATCGCCACTCAAATCCACTGGACTCACAGTGTAATTTAAAATGTAATGATAAAACTCCAATTCCTCCAAAATAATTGGGTTGCACGTAAATTGGCTTCATTATTTGAGAGGTAATAAACTTGTGCAGAAGGGGGAAAATGCTATACAAATTCTTTACAAAACTGGGCTGCACAAACTGATGTACAGAATACCACCCAGTCATAATCGAAAAGGAAGTGTTTTTAGTAGCTGGCAGGAAGAATGATGAGACATGACCAATAAAGAAAGGCAAAAAAAGTCAAATCCCTTGCTGGGGAACCAAACGCAGCACCGCACTGCTACACTTATGGATACATCTGCAATGAGCTTTTTCACCCCTTTGGGATACATCCCACAGCATTTGCAGATTACCCAGGATACTTTGGAATCTACTGGATCATTTAAATACTCTTCCACTCTGAGGAGAAAATTTCTGCCAATAGCAAGTTATTGCCATCCAAACAGGCATTATGTTTCCACTATAAGTCTATAATATAGTTATGCTGTTTCCCCAAGCTATCATCCACAGTAGTTTGGTTTGCCCTGACTCCAATCCAATATGTGATCCACAGAAGCCATCAAAATGGGGCCATTTTTTATGCTGAATAGTGGTATGGTATCATACCTACTACATGGTAATAGCTTAGGCTTTCTTCATTCTATGGTCCCTGAACCCCACTAGAATTTGTGGGCTTTGGTTTTCTAGACATTTAGCAGCAAGGTTGATTACACCTTATTGAAATCTTAAATAATTCTGTCATGTTTAGTTCCATTCTCCATTCTTCTTTCATGTATTGCCGGTGTATAGGTGTATAGGTTAAATGTAAATCCAGATGGAAAAATAAATACCTGGAAAATGAGAGACTTTCACTTATCATCAAAAACTCTGCAATGCATTTGTTGACAGTAGCGAAGCACACAAATATGTGTATCCTAAGTGCCTGCCAGTGATGAACATAGATGTGGAACATCCGCTTAATGTTGTGTGCTGGATGTTTATTCATTCACTAGTTCCATATTGCCCTGGTTCTGAAAACTACAAGTTGCTCTCCTTGTGGTCTGATGTGGGGGCAACTGGAGGGCGTCTGTACTCCCACTCAAGGGATTTGTTTGTTCATTAATGCTAACATTTACAAGATCTTGTTGAGTGGATAAATAGTGATTATAGGGTTCTATTTCTAATTGTAACCCATCCCAAATTGCAGCTATTTGTTCTAGTTGCCCTTTTTATGGTACATTTTTTCTGCCATATTTTGGACCTCTATCCTTTCAGCTTTCCTTTTCATTTACTTTTACCTTCATTGTTATTATTACTTCTGTGGCATAGAAAATTGTTCTGTTGCAAAACTTTAAGAGTGTTAAATGATTAGTTTCCTGTTTCATCCACTTCAGTGTGCAAGTTCTCTCACATGTAAAAGGGGCCAGGTCCGTATATCAGATTGCTCCATTGGTGCAAACAGGACTTAAAAGGACAACTGGGTATTCCTAATGTAGGGGAGGCCACCGTGGCATGTCTCTATACCACCCACTGCGCCCGCTTCCACACAGCAGGAGTTCCAAAGGAGAAGCTGCAGTATGGCCAGAGTGTGGTTTGCTTCTGTGAATGTGTCCAGTCAGTGGAATGGCCCCTGAGAAACTGTTTCCAGCCATTGTATGTTAAAGCAGCCCTGTGACATCTCTAAGGTATGCTGGGGGTCAGTTCGTTCCCATGCCAGGCTCAGGGTAGCTGGAAAGGCGACTGAGACCTTGACACATCTGAAAATCAAGCCTAGGATCTTTTATGGTTGTTTTTAAATAAAAAGGCTAGGATTGGAATTAATATCTTGTCAACTATATTGAAAATACCAATACAAGTTTAATTTTAAGAAAGCAAACCATATGATCAAAAGTACCCTAAAATCTCACTGCGGCTTTAAATTATGGCCCTTTAGGATTTCAGAGGAGTTTTGAACATGTGAAAATACTGCAGTGTGGTTATTTCTCAACACTGGGGTCTCTGAGATAAATCTGTCATGTGCTAACAAGATCAACAACTAGCAGTTATGTTTTCTCTTATATTTCTGTATCTATAAGTAAATATTTTGTAACATATTTTTAAAAATGACTGCCATTCTACATTTCATTATCATGTAACCATCTTAATCTCAACAGTTCAGAATCTTCTCTGTCTATACTTTTGCAGATTTTAATATCTTTGGCTCCTCCACAATGACTTCTTTTCACATTTTTTCAGGGGGGCACGATAAATCATTTAATATAGCTTTGTGAATAATTTCAGTTGTCTCTACAATCCTTACCTAATCTTTTCATTTCAGCCAGGGTAAATAATTAGACTAGTTTCAAGGATTAATGACTGAGGGTTTTCAAAGCTGAGCAGGGTTTGGAGTTTGTTTGGGTTTTTAAGCCCTTCTGTGCAACAGCCATTAGCTTTAATGGCAACTGAGTAGCTAAAAGGCCACATGCTACTACAAAAATATAATCCAATGAATCTCCAGTCCATAATCTATTTATTTTTAAATAATTGTTTAAATGGATTACATTTGTACATCACCATGGCACTTGGGTGCTTCCTATAGCTTACAATACAGCATTAAATTAACAATATTTGCAAAGTGCTGTCAGACCCCCTTTATCTTGTGTGCTGCTGCTATCACTAAAATGACATAAATAGGTTGCCTGGGCTCCAGTATAGACCGCAGAGCCAATGCTTTGTAATGGGGATTCAGTCCTCAACTCAAGCACCGCGGTTCAGTTAGGCAGCCTTTGTACCATGCTAACACATAAGAAACAGTGCACTCCCATGTAGTACATAACTCATAACTGCATTTAAAACCTACAATTATAACGCCCCCCCACCCACCCACTAAAATCTCTCTAGACCTGTTGAGCCACAAACAAGGAAGTGGTCAGTGTCACGCAAAAATTCAATTAAAAGCCTCTGATGAAAGCCTTAATTAAAAGCTCGTCAGAACAAATGTGCCTCATACTATGTCCTGACGCCCATCAAACTCTGGTCTGACAGAGCGCCACAGGAAATGAAGATGAGATGCTCCAAAACAGCCTTGCTGTCCACCTAGAGAGCTCTATCTCAGGAGTGACTAGTGACAATCTATCCTGTCACTGCAGCAAGAAAGAGAAGGGGCTTTTTGAATAATGGACTTCCAGACTATTCATAACTGCAATCAGCACCTGGAATTTCACCCCAAAGTCAATAGGGAGAAAGGGCAAAACACCGAGCACCAACATGATGGGCTTCCAGCATCCTCTCCCATGTCAGAGATGAACAGCAGTATTTTGCACCAGTTGCAGGCTTCTGAGTGGGTAGAGTGGTAGGGGACACTGCCCTATAGTGTTGGCCCATATTCTCTTTGTTACTGAAGCCTAGTCAGGAAAGGAGAGGGACGAGAAACAGGTAGGGTACAGTCAGGCAGCTACTTACTACTCCTCAGTTGTGGCCCTGGTGTAAATTAGAGCAACCTAGGAGCTACTCCAGCTTACACCAGTGCGCTGTAGTCCCCAAGGGACCAAACTCCAGTTGAGAATTGGCAGGACACAGACTTGCTCCACTCCACCTTGGCTTCACAGCTTTCCCCCATCCCCACCACCTCCAACCTGCCCCATACACCATACATGGGCGGTTTACGCAGGATTTACGCCATTTGAGAGATTTCCTTTGCCAGACAAATTTTCAGTTACTAGGGCCAGATTCCAGCCATTTTGCACCACCTGAGAAGTGCAAAGCACCTGGAACAGGGGGAGAGGATCTGTATCCCAGGCTACAAAGACGTAGATAACAATGACAAGAGGTGTAGTCCTGGATTCATTGAAGTCAATAGCAAAACTCCCACTAACCCTAACGGAGTCAGAATTTCACTCATGGTCTGCATTACAAAAGAGAAGCTGCTTTATTTTTTAGCTAGCCATACATAGAAAGGAGCACTATAGGCTACTACTGCTTCTATGGAGATCTTGGAAAAGGATAGACAACACCAGGAATCCAAAAAAGGGAGGAGAATAAATCCCAATCAATTCCTCTAAACACTTTCCCCTACCAAAAAGCGTTTGTCATATCCAGGTTAAACCTCAGCCAGATCACACTTCTCCATCCCTCTACCTTGGCTACACACTGGGAAAGTAGAAAAGACACATAATCTGGATTTGAGAAGATGTGCACCTGAACATCAGCAGTGCATAGAGGCCACTGCAGCCCAAAAGTTGAAGAAACAAAAGGAAAATCACAATAAACCATAAGAAAATATTTTCCATTTCAAGTAAAGAGCAGTCTATTCACAGCCAGCCATGCCTCTAGTTTAATAGACTAACATAACTGAAATCCACTGTCATTTCCATAAAGCAGCATTTTTATAGTCCCGGGGCATATTTTGATAATTGATTGATAAAAATATTGAATAGTACAGGTCCTATTAGAAAAATCTATCAGAAAAGTAATCTTCAACTCAGTTACAAAGCCCTCAGAGAAGGTATCCAGAAATCATTATAACACTATATAATTAGTTTATGATTTTATCAGCGTGTGTGTCGGCAGGAGCAAAAAGAGGCTGCTCTTAAGGGAGACAATTCTATCACAACAAGCCTTACAATGCTATTCATGTAAAAACCTCTCATTGTCTGAAAATCCTTTGCCATGGCAACTTAAAATCACCTGCTTCCAAATAATTTTAGCTTAACCATCCTTCCTAACCCTTGAGCTGCAGACCTGGTATTTCAACCAAGAATATTAAATCTTCCTAATAGGTATATGCATTATCTCTACAAAGACCTTCATGATGAGCTGTTCCATTTACTCTACAGGGACAAGTAATCATTTCAGGTCTCATTCATGGCAGAAATTATTATATCAGAAATCTAATATTCAAATAATTCAAAACTCTTGCCACACAGTACCAGGATGGCAGCAAACAGCTCTAAACGGAATCATAATTTTGTGCTGCTTTGCACTTGATGACAGCACTGATCCTCTTATCATCTTCAAGGATATCTGATAAGAATTATCTGATTCAGTGGAAACTTGAGACAGTTTCAGCTACAGAGGTACCAAATAGTTTAGCAAAATTCAGGTTCACACTACTACTGAATGGAGTGGAGATTTTCTCTAATTCAGTCAACATGATTGAGTACATAGGAAAGTTAAACGAGAGAACAGAGAACAGCAAAACCGACTTTTTTGAGGGTATAAAAACGCATTCAAGTGCATTTTCAGTCACAATTTTTTCAACCTGCATTTTATTGTAAGTACGGGGTTGGATTAATATCATATGATTCTTAAATTTACATGCCACCAACAATGAATTATAAATAAGCCAATAAAAACAAAAGCTCTACCCTAAACATTTTATCATACGTGCACAAAATTGTCTGCCTATCAGTATGATTCCTGACTCTCATGTTAAGGTGGTAGGGAGGAGCAAGTACATTTAGCACAAATTGGTTCTTGTTTAACTTGACTATTCTGGACTGTTACTTAGAGTGCAAGCTTTTTGCGGTAGGGACTGTCTTTTTGTTCTGTGTTTGTACAGTCCACAAATAATAAACAATAGTAATATGGCCACGTATACGGAGAAAGGGTCATCCTGGATTGCAAGGCCAAAAGGAGGCAAAAAACCCCCACAGCTTAGTGCTCCTGAGTGCAGAAGGGCTCAAAGAACTTGTGTCTATTCTATTATTAATGTTACAGTGGCACCTAGAGGTCACATTGTGCATACATACAGTAAGAGCTAGCCTCTACCTCAGGATCTTAATAGACAATACAAATGGCAGAAGGGAAAACAGAGGCACAGAGAAATGAAGTGACTTGCCCGAAGTCACACAACAGGTCAGTGGCAGAGCTGGAAATAGAGCTCAGGTCTCCTGAGTCCTCACCACTGCCCTATTTACTACAATACAATGCGCTACAGTCTACCTTACATTCTCTGAATCAAATTCTATTTCCGATTACATAAACACAAGGTGTCAATACAGGCAAACAGACTTATACGTCAGAGCAGAAATTGACCATTTATCTTGGATTTTCTTCCTCCCCATCAACCATAATCAACTGGATCATGCACAGCAGTGGTGCCCAGGCCATGGGAGATACTATAATTTATACAGACCGATTGAGTGGGAGGTTAGTGGCATATTCCAGATATATATCATTCATTTCTCTTTTTCTTTTAGTCATCTCTCTTTGTTTTACCTCTTGGAAAATTTCAGAGTAGTGGTCTGAAGAAATGGCCACAACTATCATTTAGATAACATTTTATCGTTTGTCACTGTGCTTAACTCTCATTGAAATCCAGTCTTGGGTTTGTGGAGTTAACGACTTAACAGAGTGTAATACAAATCCACATGATTCTTCCAAATGCTCCTTTTTGAATTTGGATATCTCAGCTAGCTGATAGATGACTAAAATTGGATGTAGTCAAGTATTTCCCTATTGATTGCACATCTGAAAAAGCTCAGATAGGCATTAACTTAAGCCCAAAAGATTCTTTATAGAGCCACTTGTATTAGAAGGTATTATATGAATTAAAGTGTCTTTAATTAATAAACAAGGGGTATTATGTGGGGAGATTTCTGCCCAGTTGAAGGTTCCTTTACTTGTCAGAGCAGTGTAAAAGGGCCTTAGTATAACTGAGAACCAGCCCTCTAATTTATTCACATTGTATAAAGGCTTGATCTTGTACCACGAAGCCAATGAGAGTTTTGTCATTATCTTCAACTGGATCAGCAGCAGACCCTGCAGGCCAGATTTTTAAAAGTATTTAGGTGCCTAAAGAAACAGTTAGGTGCCTAGCAGATTTTAAAAAGCTAGGTGCTTAACTCCCATTAATTTCAATGGGACTTAAGTGCCTAAGCATGTTTGAAAATCTCACTAGGAGGATCCTATCAGTACCATTAGACACCTAAATACCTTTACAAATCTGGTCTTAATGCCAACAATTCTATTTTGCAACTCATTGTATTATTTGACTCAGTATCCTTTGCCAGTGAGTTCCAGAGGTTAACTATATGTGGTCTTTCCTCTTGCCTGTTAAAATTTGCTGCTGCTTAACTTAACTGAATGCCACTTTTTTGTTTGTACTATGCAAAGGAATAAACAAGAGCATGCAACTTGCCAAAATCCCAACTCAGTGAAAATTTAAGGATTGTCCTGTATGAAATAAAATTGTTGCAAAAGTTCCTTGTTATTTTAATAAAGTTCTTTATTACATTAAACTGCGTTTATTTTAATATGTTGCATGTTAAGCTTTCTCCAGTAATACCCAAAAGATACAGCAGAGCAGCATGTTTGATGTCATCCTGTAACTGAGTTGACATAAAGCTTGACAAATATGCTTTTGAACCACTCCTAATGTTTGGGCTTATTTAGACCTTTCCAGAGAAAGAGTGCATACAAAAAATGAATAAATAAATAAATAAATGAATACATACATGCGCAAGCTTTGTGTGGATTAGTGTGGCTACTGCACAGCTTGTACTATTCTACGTTACTTTGTGTTTTATGATCTTTAACAAACCCATCGTGTGAGCATGCTTTCAGCCTTAACGATCTCTGGTGATGCATTTCTTGCACCTCTTGGTGTCCTTTAGAAAGCCAAGCTTATTGCCTTCCTGACAATTTGCATGTCATTACTTTCAAATACTTTTCTTTGTGGTCTGGTTTTAAGAAACTACAGTATATCACTGTGTGGAAGTCATGCTAACCTAATTAAATAATCAAGTGATTTATTGTTTCTAGTATATCCTGTTGTCTTTCCGACATTCTGATTAGCTTGCTAGACAGTATCTGATCAGCTTGCTAGGCAATATCTGATCATATGTTGTTGTTTTTCTGTGCCTTAAAATTCTATTTTGGAATATGTGCTATTCAGTCCAATTTCATTCTCTGCAAGTAAAAATTGACAGGAAAATTGCAGGAAAGAATCAAAGCGTGTTATACTTAAATGTAAAAAATGTTACTGCCTGACAAGTAAAATGCAGAATATTTTAAAAGCAATGAATTGCCTAAGATACAGCATAGAGATTAACAAGTATTTCTCTCTTTCATTTTTCAACAAAAAGGGACACTCTCAAGACCTAGATTTTGACCGTTCTTAGAACTGGCATATTGGGAAAGGTCCTCTGGATTTTACAAAACTGTTATAACCACCCGCAACCCTCATCCAAGCTAAAAACAAAAATCCACCAATTGTCACCAAGAAATTAAAAATAAATAATAGACAAAGTTCCTTCATGATTCCTGAGAGGCAGCCATCTACCCATCAGAGAGAGCTCTAGCTAAATTGCAAACCCTTTCCCCAAACCTGTGCTGACACTGCTGACCTTTTTTTAAACAAGGATGTTTCAAAAATTGAAGGTGGAGGCAAGTTATACACTGAAATCAATGGGACAATTTGTGAGTATGTATATTATCAACCTGAGAAGGAGTGGCAGACTCTGACCCAAGGTAAGTTAAAGCAATGTTGGTTTGTGTTTCCTAAGAAATGTGTGAAGTTAGGAGGCAGGGAAATAAATGTTCATTGTAAAGGAAAGGACAAAACGGGTGGAGGGGAAGATACTATTTTCAAACTTTAGAGAGAATATAGAAATGGAGAGTGAAAATCAAAGGTAAAACATGTAAAACCAGGCGTGACAGGATCCATGTAACTAGAAGAATATATTTTATTAAAACAATATTGAAATCAATGCAGCGCAAGTTTGTACCATATGGATATTTGGGGCACTGCCAAAAAAGTTGCACCCGTATGTCCCTTTTCCAGAAAGTGAACTAAAAGTTGTGTGATGCATTAAAAAGTTCAGGGAAACCTCATCGTGCTTGTGTATGCACCAGATGTGATGCTCATGGGGAAATATTGTTATTATTCTGGCAACAAGAATATAAGGTACTGGTAGAGTGGTTGCTACCAAGTCGGTCCTGAAGATTCTGGGTAGTACAATATACAAGGATCATTTTAAAGACTGTTGACCCAAACCTACGATATAAACAGCTTGCTATGTTGTTGAGGAATTCCTTTCGTCATCTTTGCAGAGATAGAATCTTAAATCACTCCTATTTTCCTTTTCGTTATAATATAACCACATTATTATACAATTTAATGTAAAAAAGTTACAGCTCCTCTTTTCTCATTACTGATGCATGTACAGCAGCTGGATTTTGTCTTTAGATGGCAGCCCTATCAACATATTCAAGCTACCGCAGTTCACCTTTGCCTTGTTACCCAACACGTGAAATAAACAACCACAAACAGCATACAAAACACACATGTATACAATATATGTCATTCTTCTATTTGTGATGCCTGATTGCTGTAATAGAAGACAAACAAAAAAAATTCCCCTGGGGCTCTTCACATTTTGAAGCAGATTTCATGGAAATTTAACTCAATTTCAGGAGTATAATTGAACTAACAATCTGTTCTCTCAGACAGGACGTCCCCTGCTTGATATTATGCAGGGCTGGACAGATGCTAAGGCAGATTTGAATGTACCTCAAAGCACTGCTGAAGAACGATTGGGTTTTTCTAAAAGCAAGATGTGTGTTGGGTAGGTCAGGCAGCAACACTTTGGGTGATTCTATTCTTCCTTTCCACCTTCTATCAGCATTCAAATATGCTAAAACTGTAAACAAGGGGAAAATATAGCAAATAGAATGTAAACAAGGAAAGCCAATGTGTCTATACTAGGAATGACTCCAAGTAAGCAAACCCTTATGCAAATAGCAATGGCTATGGTATGCTTAGGGACTGTGTGTGTTCTGTGCTGAAATCAAGAGTGAACAGAAGCTGCAGAAACTGTTTTATAAAATCTGTGCGATTTAGGTCACTCAGTCTGGCTGTTGAAACTGAATCCCCAGATTCAGGGTCCTCTCTGGATACAGTACAATCAGAAATAAAGAGGAATGTAATGGCTTCTAGGACTGGTTATGAACAGTAAAGAAACAAAAAGAAAAACTGTATTAATTTCTTTTAGCCAGGGCTTGAAACCAGACACACAATGAGTAAATTGGAACAGAGTGAAATACAAATCAGCAAAGAATTTTTGTCTCTGCAGTTTGCAGTTGAACACAACAATGTACAATCTTTTACATATATATATATATATATATATATATATATATATTTAGGACCATATTCAGCCTTGTCTTTGGTCAGCTTATTTTAGGGCATTGGGGTACTCCATCAGTGTAAAGCCCATCCTCTGTAGGATTTGGAGTTGATTGTGACAATGCCTAGATATTATGGCATAAATATATTGGACAGAGAGGGGTGTGACCAGGGTACCTAGGAGATGTGCTGATTAATTAACCAATTTTGATTAAAAAAAACCATAAAAGAGCATCTATCCCAGGTTCTGGGGGGGAGGGGAACATACATAATTTTAATTTTCACTATGAATATCTTTGCAATAAATGAACAAATGTGCCCCAGATGACTTAATAACAAAATAAAACCTCCTGCACAGCGAGCATAGAAATAAAATCTACCAACCTGCATTCCACTGCTTCTCACATGCCTGGGAAAAAAGATGGGCCTTGCAGTGCGCCCAGAAGGTAAGCAAAGTTGGACTCGCAGAGGAATTCCAACCAAGTCAGATATGTTCAGGGCAGGCCCACAACATTTTGGCACGTGAGGCGGGGAGCTCAAATGATGCCCCCATACCCCCTCGCTTGGGCCAAAACATTGAAAGTTCTCAATTCTGCCTTCTTCCTGTTCTACTCCTCTCATGGTACTACTCTGCTACCTACCCCAATAAAGGAGAACAAACAACTTAAAATGCCTTGTTCAAAAATTTTAAGTAACACTTAACTTTCAAACACCTGAACAGCAAATGTAACTTTTCTTGTCTGCATAGTAAACACCAGCATTTTTATCTGTTCGAATAATCAAAGTGGTGCTTTCCGTGCCTTCTTGGCTGTAAAGATTTGAACTGCTTCCTGCTGAAGGTCCACAGTCTGGGCCAGCTCATGCTCTTTTGAGATGGTTGCAAGGCCAACCAGCCTCTCCTGTGTCATTGTGGAGCGTAGATGTGTTTTTATTAACTTCAGCTTGGAGAAGCTGCTTTCTCCACTGGCAGCTGTTACAGGAAGTGTTAGAAGTATGCGCAGAGCAACAAAAGCATTTGGAAAGAGGGTGGTCATCTTATTTGTGCACATATATTCCAGAACAGCCTTTGGAGTTGATCCTGCTGAAATGTATCTTGAAAGGGCTTTCAATTCATCCCCTAAATCACTCGCATCAATATCGTGCATGTCATCATGTGTCAACACTGTTTCTAGTGCCCTGCATTGCTGGTGTAGGTCTTCTTCAGGTATAGTGAGGTGTTTTGGAATATCATACAACATCCCAAATATACTGCTGTGTTCCTTGAGCTGCATGAAACGTTCTTCAACTAACTGTATTGCACAATCTAGCACCTTGTTAAAGAATTCAACTTTGAATTGTTGTTTGGGGTCTCTTATGGGATTAGCCCGTGCTTCGTAATCAAAATGTCTTCTTCTTTGGTGACTCCTGTATTCTTGAATGGGTGGGAAAATAGCTTCAGTGTGAAGTTCCTCTGCCAACTTCTGTGCACTCTTCAGAATGTTTTGAAACCCCTCATCTGACCGGTAAGACTGTAGGTATGACTTTGCTTTGTCCAGTTGTTCCATTGCTCCAGATATATCAAGGTCAACACCTTGGAGTCTCTTGCTTACAACATTTATTTCAAACAGTATGTCATGCCACAACACTAAGCCACACAGAAATTTATAGAGTTATGTATGTTTCTGGTGATTCTATTTCCCTCTGCCACTGTTCTCCCAAGAACAGTTCCTGTCATAGCATTATCCTCCATAATGGCAACTATGGTATCATCTATCTTCCCAATTTGGTGTTTGATAGGCTTTATCGCTTCCACTCGACTTTCCCATCGTGTGGCACTCAGTGGTTTCAGTGTCAGACAGGTTGTTCCCAGATGTTGCTTCAAAATTTGCCATCGATGAGTTGATACAGAGAAAAATACATAGATGCTTTGAATTACATTAAAAATTCAGCAGCCCCACTAGAAGCTGATGCTGCATCATTGACCACCAAGTTCAATGAATGAGAAATGCATGGGACAAAAAAAGCTCGAAGGTTTAACTCTCGGATCCGTGTCTGCACTCCTCTGTTCTTTCCTCTCATGTTGGCACCATTATCGTAGCCCTGACCTCTCATGTCAGCTATTGCAATACCCATATCTTCCAGCTTTTTAAGAAGCACATTTGTCATACCAGCTCCTGTAGTATCATCAATGTCAATAAATTCTAGAAAACGCCCTCTGACCGTCACCATTGCAGGGACATTTTCACTAGGTTCTGTTGTTGTTACAAAACGCACCATTAAAGTCATTTGTTCCATATGGCTGATGTCAGGTGTGCAGTCCAGAATAACAGAGTAATAATATCTTGCTGACTTCAGATCTGCCACAATCTTCTGTTTGACTTTTGTTGCCAGTAACTGTATGAGCTCATTTTAAAAGGTTTTTCCAAGGAAGTGGTGTGTGTGAATTTCTTTGGTGGTGACTCTTCTTAGATGCTCCTGGAGTACAGCATCAAACTCAGCCATCACCTCCACAATTTTAAGGAAGTTTCCATTGTTTAGCACATACAGCTGATCTGAAGTGCCACGCAGTGCTAGGTTTTGGGTAGCAAGCATTCTCACAATGGCAATGAGCCTTTTCAGAACATTTTGCCAGTAGAGAGACTCTGATGCAATCATCTCTTGATGCTGATCATCTATGGTGGCCTTTAACCTTAGTCTCATCTCAAGCTCTTTCCACCTGTGGAATGCTCTCTGGTGATTTGCTGCCTTCTCATGGCATACCAGATTTCTAGCCAGATTTTTCCAGTCCTTTGTTCCTGTGGAACCCAATGTGGCTGGAACATGAGACTGGAAGAGTTTGCAACAAAAACAGTATACAGCATTCTGGGTTTTTGAGTACATAAGCCATGGCCTCTCCACTTTGTCACCATTGGAGATTTCACGCCAGCAATGTGTTGGATGGAAACTTCTATTTTCATTGTCTTTGGGGAACATGAAGTTTTTCACTTGCTGTGGCCCACACAGTACAAGGAAGTCCCTCAGGCTACTGCTCAAGTGGGTCCAAAGTCCTGGATCATCTAGACTTAAGGAACTAAACTCAGCAGCAGCTGTTTCTTGTGCCTCCACCACATTCTTCTCTGATCTACACTTTTCTTCAGGAAAGTGCATGGTTACATCCATTTGAGATGGAGATACGGATGCTGCAGTAGCTGCCAGGTCACCTGCACTCTGACTAACTGGAAGGTCAGGCATCTCCTCACCACTCACTGGGGCTGGAAGGCTCACCATGGACATTTGTGTCTATGTATCTCAGGAGAGCTCCTTCCTGCTTAGATAGAAAAGTTTCCTTTGCTTTCTTTCTTTTTCTGAATGCTGCCCCAGAGGGGCGTTTTCTTCTTTCACTCATGACTGCTGTTCTGTGCCAGCTATAGTGGCTCTCAACACTCAGTTGAAGGGGACAAATAAGCAGGCTGGTAGCAGGGCCTGAGTGAGGGAAGATATCAGCATCTTAAGGGCCTAACTGGCTCCTACTACTTCAGTTGACTGCCTATTCTCCTCAAGTGGGTTCAGGAAAGCAGCAGGGAACAGGAAGCTCCCTGAGAAGCTGGTGTTAATCAGTCCAGGCTCCTGGGGTTGCTAGAGAGGCTACATAAGAAGCTCCTCCTCCTCTCTCTCCCTACAGCTCCTGCTGCTTTCTGTTATTCCCTCTCACCTTTTCTCCTGCCTGTCTGATGTGTCCCTTATACCCTCCTTCCTCCAGTACAGCACTCCATAATCTCTGTGCATCTAGAGCAGAGAGAATACATATGCACCAGCAGCAGACCCAATTTTCTGCACTCTGGCTCCTAGTGGTGCCCCCCCACAGCCTGGCACCTGAGGCAGCCGCCTCAGTTCGCCTCATGGTAAGGCCAGCCCTGGATATGGTAGAGGCAGAGACATGAACATATTGAGTACACTGCAGTCTCTGTCTCCTCACTAACCCTCTGAGCAACCTCTTATATACATTGAACAACAGGAAAGACAGAATAGACCCCCACGTTATCTTACATGCAGAGAAGCAATTGCCCACCCATTACCCTCTGGCTCCTCTCAGGCAAATAAGAATGGAGGCACCTAGGAGTGATACTGTCCCACTTAAGCTGGGGTACAAAGATAAGTCTATAGAAACATGTGGTCAGTGGGGGTAAAGTCTGCTGTCAGAGCTAAAAGGGAGAGCATGGACACTTGGGACCTGATTCTTCTCTCACTTGTGCCAGTTTACACCAGTGCAACACACATCACCCCAAGAGTTACTCCTGATTAACAGAGGTGTAAGTCTGAGGAGAATCAAGCCCTTTAACATAATAAATGGCCAAGAGGAAATCAATAACTAGTGCCACAAGAGCAGTTTCTACCCCACACCCAGGACTGACACCTGCTTGACAGAAGTCAAAGAAATCTGCAAATTCAAGAAATTTCCAGAACGGCTCTATTACAACCTTTTCAGTGGCCAGTCCCAACAAAGAAAAAGGTTGGAACCAGGCCAATTGCTTATCCTCACTGAATTTTGGTTTCTTGAGTAGAGGCCAGTGTGACACTCCATACTTCAAAGTAGCACCCTGGAAACCTCATATTCACTACTGTCTTATAATTATGATATGTTTTGTACAAAGTATACCTTGTGAGGTACCATTTTAAAAGTCTTGATCTGTTGAACATTAATATCCTGTTGGATTGTATGTGCTATCATTATATGTAAAGTTATGAACTATTGCTATATGTTTCAGAGTAACAGCCGTGTTAGTCTGTATTCGCAAAAAGAAAAGGAGTACTTGTGGCACCTTAGAGACTAACCAATTTATTTGAGCATAAGCTTTCGTGAGCTACAGCTCACTTCATGAGCTGTAGCTCACGAAAGCTTATGCTCAAATAAATTGGTTAGTCTCTAAGGTGCCACAAGTACTCCTTTTCTTATTGCTATATGTGTTACTGAAATATGTTGTGAGGTTGGGAACACCAACAACCAGCCTTTCGTTTACAACAAAGGAGTAGCCATCAATAGCCAGACGGCATTAACGGCTCATCAACACAAGGGAGTAGCCATCAACACACAATCCACTATTCCAGAAAGTCCTTAGAGAAGGCACATATGCAATGGAGACTGTTTGACCAATGGGGACTGACTGACCCCCCTCGTCACAGCAAGGATCTTTCTAGCAGCTGGAAGAAGGTACAAAAAGAGAGACAGTGACATCATGACTTGGCCTGTCTCTCCCCCACCCCAGTTCAATACCTGTAAGGATGTCTGGAGGACAAAGACTTTGAACTGGGGAAGTTTGGTCCCAGGTGGGAAGGTAGTTCCAGCCTGTGTATTGAGGAACTGTAACCTGCTTGTACCATCTGTCAGGGTGAGAAAAGTGGTTTGATTCAACTCTTGTTTACACTAAAAGTTTAGGATTTAGAATGCATGTTTACTTTTTATTTTCTTAAGGTAACTATCTCTGACCTTTGTGCCTACCACTTATAATCACTTAAAATCTATATTTCTGTAGCTAATAAACTTATTTTAGTGTCTTATCCTTATCAGTGACTTTGCCTAAAGCCCTTGGGAAATCTGCTCAGATTACAAAGGCTGGTGCATGTCCACTTTTCTTTGACGAAGTGGCAAACCAGGTTTATATTGGCCAGGCTTCTGACCAGTGCAAGATGGTACAGTTCTGGGGTGCAAGACAGGGGAGCTGGGGAGAATTGGCTGGAGCCTCCCTATTGATGGTTCACGGTTAGCTGGGAGATCATTCATGAAACTAGATAGGCGTGTCCCTGCCTGTGGATGTCTGTGTGAGTGCAGTGCCTGTCAGAGGCTTGTAGCTTGACATCAGCATCAAAATGCGAGAGGCAGCCCAGATTGGTGGGTTTGGAGGGCTCAGCAGTCCCATAATCCAGGTTGCACCCCGGGGCTACCACCACAGCCAGATAACATTCTTAAGAATAGCCATCACTATATCCCCCACCTCCACACGCACACACACAAGGTAACATGGACAATCTCCACCAGCAGCTGAGACAGTACTTCCCTATTTGCCTGCACCAGCCAGGAAGGACATTGGTCCAATTGCCATTGGACCCCTTTAACTTGGAGCAGTCCTAGCACAAGGGACCATGAGTGAAAGTAGCAAAAAGAGAAGACGCCCCTCAAAATAGTGCTGTGTTTCCACTGCAGTAGACAATTCTGTAAACATCCAAGTGATTTTATCTACAAAGTAACATGAAACTTTTTTCTCACCATTCACCCTGTCCCCCCAATACCCTATAACCAAGAAGATGCAACTCAGATTAACCCAGATTTAATCTAGCAATTGACCAACTGGAACAGCTTTGCTGTACAACACTTTGCAGATGCTATCGTGAAGTCAAACAAACCTTTATTCATCTTCTGCACAGCCACAGCTTCTGATCTTAAAAAATCTACATGTTGCAAGCTCATGCTTATCACTAAAAATTGAAAAGGATGCAGAGAAAAGGCACAAAAGTGATTTGAGGGTTAGAAAAAAATACCTTACAGTGAGAGACCTAAGAAGCCCAATCTGTTTAGTTTATCAAAAAGGAGATGAAGAGATGACTTGATTATAATATATAAGTACCTTGAAGGTGAAAAAATATTTTGTACTAAAGGATTTTTTAAAGGTATAAGAAGAACCAATGGCTGGAAGTTAAAGCCTGATAAATTTAGATTACAAACAAGTCAAACAATTTTAACAGTGAAGGAAATTAACCACTGGAACAAACCACCAAGGCAAGTGAAATATTCTAGATCTCTTGAAGTCTTTAAGACTGGATGTCCTTCTAGAAGACAAGCTTTAGCCAAACACAAGTTTTTGGGCTCAGCACAGGAATAACTAGAGGAAATTCTATGGCCTCTGTATTACAGGAGTCAGACTACATGATCTAATGATCCTTTCTGGCTTTAAAATATATGAATCTATGAATTTTCAAGGGAACATGACAATTAAATGCTCAAATCCCACTTGCAAATCTCATCCCAGGGACTAACTTTAGGTGCCCTAATTTAAAAATTTCAGCCTTAGGTTTTTTTTTTCTCATATCAACTCATTATTCAAATGGTTATAAAATATTTCAGCATCCTTGCTTTGCTTGATGTGTCTTAACATGGAAAGTGGATAATTCTCCTAAGTTTTTTTCCCTTTAAAATTATTTGAAAATTTGTATTTTTCCAATAAAGAGCATTGTGAATGAGTATAATTTATTTTAATTTAACCTCATTTGCTGTGCCCCGATTGCACCTGCTTATGCAAACATTACCCAATTGCTAAAGACATACCTGATACACTCAGAAGCGGTTTAGCGGTTTTGAAGTATTATATACACTGAATTTTGTATGGCTTATACTATAGGACACAGCCTATTAACTATTCTCATTACAAGGCATAAAATATTTATTCTTTTAAGAGAATCATAGAAATATAGGACTTTGAGAAGTCATCTAGTTCAGCCCTCTGTTCTGAGGCAAGATCAAGCATGCCTAGACCATCCCTGACTGGTGTTTGTCCAACGTGTTCTTAAAAACCTCCAATAATGGGGATTCCACAGCCTACCTTGTTAACCTATTCCAGTTCTTAACTATCCTTATTAGGGAAAAAAATTCTACCTATATCTAACCTAAATCTCCCTTGCTGCAGATTAAACCCATTACCTCTTGTCCTACTTTCAGCGGCGATGGAGAACAATTGATCACCATCCTCTTTGCAACAGCCCTTAACATATTTGAAGACTTTTTATCAGGTCTCCCTAGTCTTCTTTTCTCAAGAGTAAACACACCCAGTTTTTTTAACCTGTCCTCGTAGGTCAGGTTTTCTAAACATTTTATCATTTTTGTTGCTCTCCTCTGGACTCTCACCAGTTTACCCACATCTTTCCTGAACTGTGGTACCCAAAACTTGTGCAGCAATGTTGTCAGATGTACTAACAGGAAACTACCCAATGCAATGAAAAATAGTCTCAAAAGAACAGTCATTCATTAGCATTTTACCCAGTCAGTTTTGATAATTCACTCATGTGCTGGAAGCAGCAAGTGCTCTCAGTGGACACCAGATCTTTGAACTCAAAACACTGACATTTTTATTTCCATTGGCCACTGAACTCTAATGATGCCCACAGTCTTCCTCATTTAGTATGAGCCCAAGTGAATGGACACTGTGACTTTCTTACATAATGAGGTACACTCAGCTCCTTTTAATTCTCTCCCCCCTTCCCTCCCCCCTCTCCCCCCCAAATCTGTGATTTAGGTTGATAACATCTAGAATAAAAGGACTGGAGATTTCAGGGCCACAGCTGTCATAGAAGGGAAATCAACAAACATGCAGCTATTCATACACACTGCTCCATCATCATCCTACTTTTGCAAGAGGCAAAAGTGATAATTCTACGCTTTCTGTAGCTATTTGATTATCCTCTTAAGTGGTTAAATCCCCATGTAACTAAGATACTGTCATGGATATTCTACCCCTTTGTACCTGTAGCCCAAAGACAGCTTGGCCTGTGTTGCCCAGTAGGACGAAGGCCCATAATCCTGATTTCTCTGTCACTTCTGCAGAGTTATGGAAATAAACCAGGACAGGTAAAGTTGCTGGGGAGAGAATGCCATGGAGGCCCATTATGTTACAGAATCAAGCTGATGTTCACAGAAAGTAGAAGAGGAAATGGATAACTGAAAGCGGAGGAGCCTGGACTCAATGAGAGAAGAAATCGTGTTGTTCTCCTAATTTTATTTACCTTGAAAAGGAAGAGCTTTGATTTGGCAGTTTTGTACCTTGGAACTTTGCTTTTATTTTTGTTTGGCAATCTAATCTCCCAGCTATCAAGGGAGAGCCTCCCCCATGACAAGTACACATTTTCTAACATATTTGATGAACCTTGAGTCTTCAGACCAGTAAACAAATTTCCACAAACAAACCACCTGAAAAAGTATACATAAACTGGCAATATTGCTAGAGAATAAGAAATATGTAACCCGTTTTCTTATACATTTTATTACAAGAAAAGTATACATTAGCAATAGAAGTGCCAGAACCACCATTTCCTATACATTCACAGGTATATTTTCAGCACAGGATTGGGCATTAGGCATCTCAATTCTCATCACTGTAAACAACTACCACTGACTTCTGTGGGAATATAGGATCAAGGCTCTAATTTGCGATTTTCCCCCCTTTCCTTTGAGATGCACACACATGCCAGTTTCCCACCTGGAAACAGAACAGGGAAACCTATAAAACATTCACACACAAAATAGTACACATCAATCACCTGTCCTGCCCACACAGGGCTTAGACCAGGGGAAAAAAAACATGTAAAATGTAAGTAATGTGTAATCAGATTTTCAAATCAATCTTATAATTTCATTAGGAAGTAATACAAGCTCCCTAGAACTTGAAGTGCACAGGAATGTCAATAAAATGCTTATGGTGCTTTACAAATCATGTGGCTTTACAGAGTCCCTCCCCCAACCCCAAAATCCTAACTATATTTTTCAAGCTTCTGGCAAAATTTAAGCATTGATCTAAAAATGTATTTAGTCTGGTTCACCCCCCCACCCCGTTTTGAGTATAATATTTTTTAAAAAATTGTTTCTTTTCAACTATAGCAAAACCAAGAAATAGGCAGCAGCTTTACAGCCAGTATCTCAACTGCGGCAACTTTCAGCATTATTAAAAGTAAATTAAGCCTGCTGGTAAGCCTATGTGCAACTCTGTTTGACTAATTGCCCCAAGGACTCCAGCACTGCAACACTAACTACAGTATTTCTGAATCTATTTCACAGCTGCACATATTGTTATGATGTTCTTGTAGAGTTAAGCCAAATCTTGGATGTTAATCACTACATTTTAAATAAAATAATTATTAATACGTGAATAATAATTATATGTAGGTAGGCCTTCCTCTTCCTTGGGGTTGCTGTACAACAGAATAAAAACAAATACAACATAAATTAAACAAAAACCCTCTTAAAATTAGACCAAATGAGAAAATCCAGTTTTAAAAAGGCAAGATTATTACTTTTTAAAAGTGGAAAGGAAAGGAATGGAAAATTAGCACTGGAAGGATAAATTCTCCTCCACACTTTCTTTGTTGTTGCGGATCTGAAGTTGAGATAATGAGCAGTTTGTTTACAAGGTTCATCTATCAATCTGACCAGTTGATTGTTGATCACTCCATCCTTGGTCAACGTCTATTACTATAGGGGTTTATACATGCAGTTAGAAATCTCTCCCTTTTCAAATAATCCAGCTGCTAAAATAGCAACTGTATGTTAATTCTGACTGAATCTATATGCCGTTTGCTTGTAGTAAAGCGCCTGTATTAAAGCTTCTGAGAGCAATGTTTACAAGCTCGGTACAATTCTAATTTAATTGTTAATCGGCATGTACAATCTAGTTCTCGCCCTAGGCACTGCAAGAAAACATAGCAGAACAATTTGACTCTGCTGAAATAATGTCCCTTCTTAGTAGGAATTGCCATATTTTAGATGGTCCATCTAATTCAATATGTTGTTGCAGTCAAGTAGCCTGTAGCAGATGATTCAGTGGAAAGTGCAACCCCCTCTTCCCTTCCTTAACTCACCCCCCAAATGAACAAACATAGGAAAACCTATTCATAAGGAAAGTTTCTTCCTAACCCAGGTTGACGTATGCCCTGAAGTATGAGGGTTTATAGCTCTTAATTTTGATATAATATGGAGATTTTTAGCCCATATAAATGTCAAATCCCTCCAAGCTTTCAGCCTCAGAACTGGCTTCCCTAGTTGAGGAAAATGATCAACTGATGGACGGAAAGGACAAAGTTGGATTGGAGGGACCAACTCCCTTAGGCCTTTTCTATGATCCAAAATAGCAATTTGTCAGGTAAAAGACAGCACAGAAATTACCAGCTGTGCCAGAGCAGAGAAAAGCTGGGATCAGAGAGGTAAATTCCTGTCTACACTGTGATACGGAGGACATCATCAGGTGGTATTTTGATCAACATAGAAGAGTCAGTTTCAACACAAGGGTGCTATGAATGTGATACACCTGGTTATTTTGATTTGATCCCATCCCCCATGGGCAATCTAACACAAACAGAATTTACCTTGAGGTCACACATGAGGCTGTTCAGGAGGGATTAGATAACTATGCAGGCTGCACTCATCTTTTGCCTCTGTTTCTGCCAGTCAGTGACACCTTAGATGTTATGGTGATAGGCATCACAGACAACCCTAAGATGGCTGGATAGCTTCTGTACAGAGTATAAAGGCTCCGATGGAGTCTTTAGGATTAATATAGGTGGATATGTAGTTGTTGTGGTGTTTGTTTTTTATTGTTAATTTTGCCCATTAATAAATCTCTTTTCTTTTCCAGTAAGGTTTTTCATGTTATTCTTTCAATACGGCTGGTAGCAAGGTCACAGCATTCAATGTATTTCTCTTCTACAATATTATATTCATGTTGGCTGGCTTTTAAGGTTTTTTATATTTTAATGAAGTTATTAAAATGAAAGTTCTGACTTGCATAATTCATGAGCATTCACTATCTCTTCAAAAATTCTGACTCTAAACTATTTTTTCTTGTCAATGACTTTTTTTTTTATAAGACACCCAAGAAAGGCTTTTTAAATGTGAAGGTGGTGTTGAAAATAGATTTTTAATTACAGGAAACTGTAGCTTTATTTCTGTTGTAATATAATTTGGTCCCTTGGGATAGTTTTATGTTTATGATATTTGCTTTGCAGACAAAAAATGCTGAAAATCTGATTTATTTTCTATTTATAATCCATTAATACTGAGATTAGTGGAGAAACATAATGCGCTGGATTATGGGCCAGCTTCTCTTTTATGCCAAGATATGCTTGATTTTGCAGAAAGTGGCACTGGACCACCAAGGAGCCAATTACAATTCTCTTCTCTTCCCAATTCTTCTTAAATCCTGACTCTGGCATAGATTAGAGCAACCTAGGGGCTGCCATAATGTATGCAACCTGGCAATGGTTCCAAAGTTACTGTCCAATGCAGCGCACTCCAGTCATGCCACTCCTCATCCTTTATGCACAGGTGTCATAGGAGCTTGCCACACAGGCTTTATGCCTGCTGGGGAAATGCAGACAGTTTCTGCAGAGAGGAGGCTGTAAATCTGGGCTTACTTTGTAGGCTGTATGGAGGGCTGAGTTGCAACCCATTTTTGAAATCTTTTTAACTTGTCCAAATAATATAGATGCAATTTTGAACAGCTCCTAAAGGACTTAGGAGCCTATCTCCCATTGACATGCAAAGGGACTTAGGTGCCTAAATTACTTAGATGCTTTTGAAAATTTTACCTATAAAACCATGTAGCAAGGTCTTACCGAATGTTGGCAAACAGAGACAATCTTGTCATACCCAACATTTCTAGAAAACACTTTCCAGATATCAAAGTGCAGGAAAATATTTAAAATGTCATTTTAAAACATACGTAGTTGTTTGCTAGAAGCCTTCATTCAGCAACAGCAATAATTTCCACTTGTTCTGTTGAGCTGACGAGCTAGGGCCAAGCAGTTCCAGTTTTCAAGCTAAGGCTTGCTTTAGTTGCTGCCTGATGTTGCAATTAAGTTGAAGGCCTAGAAGTTTATTGGTCAGATGGGTGATCTGGGCTTGTCACAAGGAGTCTAATGAATTTGATGATTAGTCTGTTGTCTTTTATTGTTTATTTCCTAAGTAATTTGAGCTTGTCTTTAAATGGCCTGTAATTTATGGAGAAGTACAAAATGCTGGAGTCAAGTTTTTTTGGTTTTTTTTGCAACTACAGTAGGAATTAAATCAGATACATATATTGACTCACAAGTTTAAACTTTCAGTGAAGTCATCACAGAAATACCATGCAATGTGGTTAGAAGAAGTTATTTCAACAAAATGTACCTCTTGCTGTTTTAGGCCCCCATTCAGGAAAGCACTTAAGCCCGTCCCTATTTAGGGAAGCACTTAAATGCATGATTAACTTTAAGTGTGTCCTTAAATCCCACTGACTACAATGGTAAATTTAAATGCTGTCCTGAATAGGGGTGCCTTAGAACAACTACAATAATTTTACAAATTGCTAAATTAAGGTTTTTGAAGCTATTGGGCTACATTGTGGCCAGTTCTACATGGGGGAAGACTGAGGGTATGTCTACACTGAACCTCCCAGCCCAGCTAGATAGACTCATGCTAGGGCAACTCGAGCTTGTGTGCTAAAAATAGCAATGTGGTTGTTATGACTTGGGCTGGAGTTGGGGCTCTCAAGCCTAGGGGGTCAAGCCCAAGCCGTAATGTCCTCACTGCTATTTTTAGCACACTAGCTCAAGACCTGCTAGAGTGAGTCTGTGTATCCGGGCTGGGTGGCTCACTCCCAGCTACAGAGTAGACATACCCTGAGGGTACTAGTTCCTACTCCCTTAAAATGCTGCACAGGGATCTTCCTCCATGTGAAAAAGGCACTGCACACATTTACCAACACCAGCAACAAAACCCAAAAAGTGTGGGATAAAGCATGAAGGAAACCTACTGCCCTCTCTCTGATGCAACTGCAATGTGTGTGCTGCCCAGAAGCATGCCCATGTCAGAATTCCACGGGAACTGGGGTGCTCCTCCTACTTTGAACATGCAATACAGGTAACAAACTCTTCTGTGGGGCCCAGAGTTCAGGTGTAACATAATGCTGTATCCCTTCCTACTCCCCCTTTTGCACGCCCTTCTCACAACAGGAAAGGATAACAAAAAATAAAATGGTTTTCAACTTGAAAAACAGCAGATTTTTCTCTATTTTTCACAAACTTTTAAGATTTTTTCCCCATGTGACACCTACATAATTTCCATCTCCTGCTAATGGCCTCCTCCGGGTGACAGTAAGTGCTGTGGAATGTGTGGGCAATATTCAGCTTGAAATCATGTTTGATTGTTCACATTTTCCCACCTCCACTGTGATGCACTACTTTCAGTTTTACAAAATGAAAAGCAATTTTTGCTTCTGGGGGAAAGAAATCACAAAACTATACTGGGAAAGGAGTTCATTTGTTGGGATCACATCCTGCTGCCCCAACTTACACTGAATAACATCTTATTCCAAGAGTAGTTCTACTTGCAGAGTAAGGTGCTAATTAGTGTGAGGTGGGGGCAGAATCTGGGTCTTGGTTTTGAAAGTTGCTTCTGCATGATTTATGTGTGAGAGAGATTCCCTAGAAAAAACTACTCTCCCACTTTAAACCAACATTATCTCACCGTCAGGCTATGTCTACACTACAAAGATAAGTCGACCTATGTTAGGCTGACTTACAGCCACTGCAATAATTACTGATATCCACACTACCCTCCCTCTTCTGCCGGAGGTGCACATCCAGTGCGTCCACTGACTGAAGAAGGGCATTGTGGGAGACTCAGAGCGAGGGCTCTCAGCTCCACGCAGCTCCCCACTGGGAGCCCAGCTGTCCCCCAGGGCTTCTCGCCTCCACGCTCCCAGCCAGGAGCAGGGGGGAAGCTGCCTGGGGCTTCTCGCCTCTGGCAGGGAGATCTACGCCTGGAGTACAGCTGGCTGCCATGCTTCCAGTGGGGGGAGCAGGGAGCCAGAGGGCAGCAGTGCTCCCAGTAGGGAGTGGGGAGCCTGGGCGGCAGCCCAAGCTGGGACCCTGGGAGGCAGCCCAGCTTGGAGAGGAGACCAGGCAGCAGACAAGAATGACAGCTAACAGCTGTTGTAAGGAACGCAGCACCTACACAGTCACGGCGTTGCCCTTACTACACCGACATGAGTCCTACGCCTCTCGTTGAGGTGGTTTTATTAGGTCAGCATAACAGAGGAGTTACATGGGTGGGAGGAGCATTTTCAGGTGTACACCTCCGCTGTTTTGTCGACAAAAGCTGACTTTTGTGACAAAACCATGTAGTATAGACAAGGCCTTGGTTTTTATATTCGAGATATTGTATTAGCGGCTATTTGTGACGGTCAGGCAAACCAAACTCTTTTGGAGGGGATCTCAATTCATGTGTTGCAAAATGATGATGGTCAACAGCGTGGAGGACTGTAATTTGCTGCCATCTGTGATCAATCATCTTGATTATTTTTTATTTAAATTCTATTCTATTATTTTTAAACACCTACCCTAGAATAAGTTTTGTATTATGTTCTAAAAGACTCCAAATAAGCAGGCTCTGGCAGAAATTCATATTTCTACAGCTGACCTCAGATCAGTGACTTTTAGACCCCCCCCACTTACAACTGCTGGGTCCTGTTGGGTTTGCTTGTTGCTGAGGAGTTATCTTTAGGATGGCTTGGTCCTAGCAAAGGAACGCAGAATCTAATTCCCTTCTAGAAATAACCTCTTGCACTATTTGAGGCATTTCAGCACTTAGAGCAATACTAAACATGCTTATTTGAAAATCATTTTTAAGATAACATTTTCCATCTGAAGTTCACAGAATGCTTTTAATTCATTAAGGTTTGTAAATCTCACAGAACAATTTTGTGGAATTATCATCCCTTTTCTACAGACAAGAGCGCCAAGGTACATAGAGGTTAGGGCCACACTGTGATCCCCTTACTCACATGAGAAGTCCTATTACTACTTACACAGTTGAATTACTGTTTTCCAATATCAGTAAGTTTGTAGCATAGCCTGGAGTAGAATACAGATGTCCCGATTCTCTGCCCTGTAACTGAGACACAAGACTTACCCCATGATGTGAACCTGATCATAGGTTAGAATACAAAGTAGAAAAAAACGCTATTGAAAGGATCACAGTATAAGGCTCAAAGAAGATGCTCGTTAGCATCTATTTGCAATTAGTTCCATACGCAGCATTGATTCCTGCAGTACTACGTCTCCGTTGTCCACGTTTCAAAATGGATTGTGAAAAATTAGAAACGATTCAGAAAAGAGATACAAGAATGATTTGAGGTTCTGGAAAACTATCTTAAAGTGAAAGATTTTAGAAGCTCAAACTATTGAGTTTACCAAACAGAAGGTCAAGAGGTGACTTGATCACAGTATATAAGTACCTACCAAGGGGAAGAGATTTCTGATAGTAGTTGGCAGTTTAATCTAGCAGACAAATACATAAAAAAATCTAATGGCTGGAAGATGAAGCTAGACAAATTCAGAATGGCAAAAGTTTCAATAAAAGAATTAATAGGGGAATTAACCATTAGAACCACACACCAGAAAATGGGGTGAATTCTCCATCACTTGAAGCTATAAATCAAGCCTGGATATCTTTCTAAAGCATATGCTCTAGCTCAACCAGAAGTTATTGCATTTCATCTAGGAATTGCTGGGGAAAATTCTATAAAATGTGTAATGCCGGAGGTCAGACTAGATGGTCATGTGATCCTTCCTGGCCTTAAAACCTATGAATCTTCATTATGAATGTTCCCTTGTCTGCTATCTTAAAAATACAAGTTTGTCTGTCTTATTGTTATGGTCTGTTAATACATTACTGATAGAACATGATAGATAGTGATTTCCTAGGGAATCTTTAATTACTATGCTAAACCTTAAGGGTACTTGCTGCCTTTTGGCTTGTTACAGAGCTCGATGTGATGAGAACCATAGTGTTTCCATCTTCTATTTTCCTGTAAGTAGAAGTTAGGGGCTGTGACCCAGACTGGCAGTCCCTCTGTAAAGATAGGAGTAGTGGGTACCTGTGCCCCCAAAGGCACAGGAAGTAGCAGAAGAGAAGGGAGATCACCTTGTTTCCCTGAAGACAAAAAAAATGACACATCGTGGGGGAGGGTGGTGACCCAAAATTTGGTGGTGGGGAAAAAAAGGGACCTAGACAGAATTCCTCACTTTGTGACTTTCCTTCCTTATGTTTATCAAATGCAGTACATACTTTGAGCAAGTTCCTGGGTTCTGTATGAATATTTGACACAACTCTATCTAGTCCTAACATAGATTTGTAGAAATAAGCAAACACACACCCATGAGATCATTTCATCCATCATCTCCGTGCCAACTGGAGATCATTCCCTATGGTATGTTCTCCAGTCCTCTCTCCACCGTAATGACATCACTAAAGGTTTCTATTTCTAGACCATGACCTAGTTGCTATTAGAAACAATCCCATTCCCATTGCGTTTGTATAAACTGATGAGAAATTACAAATAGTCACTTCTAAACATGAGGTGAATAAAAAAATATTTTTGTAAGATCTCTCCTTGTACAAAATATCTTATTTAACAGCACATAATTTGATTTCTGCTAATGTGTAATTCATGCATTAGCTAGATTCTGTATTTTAGACACAGCCATGAATGGAGATCAGTGTGGAGCTCCACCACTCCCGATGGATTGTGATTCGCAATCTTGCTCCAAACTTCCCATGTGCAGGCTTCACCATTTCTTAGACTGACATATGATCCTACCTACAGTGTGCCAGCCTTACTATGAGCTGGTGCCAAAAGGGAGATGGGGCCATGCTTTCCTAACCCCTTTGGGGCATTGTGCATCCGATGGGGCAAGGAGGAAGCAACCCCTGTCCTTCCACAAGTACAGGGACTGCAATTGTGACCACCCCTGCACATAGGGACAAGAAAGAGGGTGTACCTCCTACCCTTGTGCATGAGCCAGTCACAATCAAGCCCTTGCAGTGTAGAAGCAATCACCCCCAGCACCTCAATCACTAGCCAGTATAGTGACCTGTTGTAAGTACCTGTATTATAGTGTCTGAAACATTGCAGAGAAATGCAGCTCATTCCCAAGGTTTGGTGGGAGATTAGAAATACAATAGGAAGTATAATCAGATTTTTTCCTCTTGAATAATCCATATTTATCTCCAGGCAACAGGAAAGGAGGAAATTACAGCGAGGTTGCAGTGTCATCTGACTGTTTAATTGTTTAGATCTTGTCTAAGTCCTGAATGCAATGCATAATGCACTGTGTTGTTTTTAAGCTATGTATGGGCTCTCATGCACACAGCTATCCAATGAGTACCAGTGACTGCAAAATTCACTTCAGAATATAAGCAAGAGTCTTCACCTTCTCAAGGGAAGGGGAAAAGCAGTTCCTTTGCTTTACAGGTTAGCAGAGTATCTGCTACATGCAGACTTTCTTACACTTACCTGATAAGCCACCCACGTCCATCTTCTTCAGATTCTTTGCCTCTAGAATGACGACAGTCAGCTTGCCAGCAGTAGGCACATAGCGGAGGGAAAAGCAGATATCACCCAACTTCTCTTGCTATGAAAACAAACAAGGAAATGTGCTATTTTTAATCAGTTTAAGTACATTTAAGAAACCAAACCAAACCATGGACTTCTGAAAGCCCACAAAGTAAGTTAATTGGATTGTATTTCAAACACTTGTTTTAAAATAAAATGTGTAATATTACAGCCTGAGAAATCAGCTTCAAGCTGTTCAGTTTAAAAAGTGGGAAACCTGAACCCAGCTTCAGCAACTCTGTTTTAAGCTCACTGGGATCTATCCTGTGAGGTGCTGAATGCCCACGGGTTCAATGGGCTTCAATGCAAGTTGCACGAAGTCAACACCCCACGAGGTCAGGCCTTCAGAGGTTCCACTTGTGCTATAACCCAAAGCAGCAGCATGATAATTTTTGTTCCTCACATGTTTCAGCCTCAGTTGGTTGGTTAGCACTCGTCCAAATAACCATTACATTATTGTCAGTGAAACAGTAAACTGGGGTCATTCTTATCATGCTTTGCCATGCAAACAGAAGCCATTATATGACAAGAAGTTTAGAAAACATGACCTATGAGGAAAAGGTGAGAATTTTGGCATGTTAAGTTTAGAGGACAGAAGGCTGACCGAGGTGCACGATAGCAGTCTTCAAATATGTCAGAAGCTGTTATAAAGAGACAGTCATCAATATTCTCCAGTCCCATCAACACAGACTTCGGGTGGTTAGGATAGAGTGGGTCTGGCCCTCCAAAATCTATAAACTCAGCACACATCTGCCCCCTGCCACCACACCACATGCCCAGCTTGAGGAGAAGCCCTGATGTGCACCACATGACGCACTCACAGGCTCCTTCTAGCGCCAAAAGCCAATGGAAGGCAGTGGGGAACTGGGCCCTGGCGAGCACTCTGGGACAGGATGGAACTGCTGCTGCCCAGACTGAACACAGAGCTAGTTGAGCTGGCTCTGCAAGCCCTGGGTCCAGCCCTGCAGGACAGGAGGGAGCCACGGCTGTTGGGGTGAGTGTGGGGCTAGGTGGGCTTGTTCTCCAAGTACCCGGGGTGAGTGCAGGCCCACTCTCCAACCTCACCTCCTGTTTTCCCCATGCTGGGCCAGCACAGAGCTGGGCCCAGCCCCGGGGGACAGGAGCCACTACTACCAACATCACTTCTCCCTGATCTGTGTGTGACAGAATATATCAATCTCCATGACCCATACAGTCTTTGGCCTCTTTCTGCTAAGAATGTCAGTTATTGCCCTTGAAATGTCCCTTCATTTTTCATGGTGAGCTGCAGTGCTTTGGAAAAATACTTGTAAATATTTGCATCAGGCATGGATATTTGTTCAGCAGGAAAGGAACTGAGACCATCGAATTGCTTCCCATAGGCCTCCATACCACAGTAATGGATGCTCTAAACATGCCATAGAAGGATTTGGCAGGCCACTGAATAGCCATCTGACTAGGCCCACTATGTCCTGGGTCACTCATGGCTCCACCCATGGAATTCTGCCCCTGCACTCTGATCCCCCATCTTTTAGGAGTGTTGGTGGTAGGGGTCCTCTCCCAGTGAGGCATGAACTGTGGCACTGGGGCTCCTTGTCCTCCCAGGGATGGTAGCAGGGGCTTCACTCCCCTAGGGAGCAGAAAGGGTCCCCTCTCTCCTGCAGGAAGTGGTAGCAGTAGGAGACCTCAGTACGTACACTGCAGGCCGGTGAATGCGGGGCAGGCTCACTTTCCAACACCCCTGTCCTCTCTGGGTAGCTATTAAGTTTTCCTCAGGCCCTCACCCCCAAACAATATTTTCACCCTCTGCCTATGCTCATCAAGGGTAGGACAAGAAGTAATCACCTTGGTCTGCAGCCAGGGAGATTTAGTTTGGTTATTGGGAAAAACTTGCTAGCTATAAGGGCAGCTAAGCACTGGAACACGTTACCTAGGGACGCTGTGGAATCCCCATCCATGGAGGTTTTTAAGAACAGGTTAGACAAACGTGTCAGGGATGGTCTAGGTTTTCTTGGTCCTGCCTCAGTGCAGGGGATTGGACTAAATGACCTCTCAAGGTCCCTCCCCGCTCTACATTTCTCTGATTGCAAAAGGGCCTTGTCTCCTTCATATTGTACCAGATTGGATAGGATGGCAGCTTGGGGAAGGGTCACAGTGCTAACCTCTACACATCTTGAGTGCCTGGAGACACTTCATTTTGCCTTGAGCATCGCAACAGATCAGTGGGGAACCTGCGACTACATCTGTTGTGTTTTGCTGTTAAATATATTCTTTACAGTGATGGCGCTTCAAAGAAGGCTGAATTACTCTCAAAATTATGGAAACTTTGTGTTAAAAATAAGGACAAATACTTCTGAGCTTTAAGATACAAGAAAGATATAAATGAACAAAAACACTGCCCAGAAATGATCATGAGTGTGATTAGATCTGCTATCTCCTCTCATTCACAATGGTGCCTCTGGGGAGTTATCTGTGTTGCTTTAGCAAACAGAAGAATCAGGGTACACTAAACATTTCAATTAGGCATTTCAGACATCACTGTTTCTCTTTCAAACAATGGCACTCCTTTTGGCACATAATCTAATCCCACAGTTAATTTTGGAAGCAAAGAAAAGAACTATCTTTAAAGAAATGTTTCCATCCCACCAATGCATCTTTGCAGTACAATACAAGTCTATTTATTTGACAGATTTTTTTGTTTTCTCCAAATTGGCCCATTTTGAAAATGCAGCTGGTTCCCAACTTGGAACATGGTGAGGATATGGCAGCTGCCAGTTTTGAAGGAACTAATGGGACAAATCGGAGCCTCAGCTAAGAAAGGGGAGGAACATCACTGAATATTTTTTAAACAGATCCAAAGTGTGCCTGAAATATTACGGACATGTAAAAGAGAGTGTTCGTGTCCTAAGGAGCCTACAATGTAAACCTGCATGCACAGACTCTTACCCTAGCACAAAATCCCACCATAGTCAAGGACAGGGCCTAAATGAGACATAACATAGGAAGACATGACAGCAGATGGAAAGGATGATAATTAGGAAAGATAAGGGAGGCATAAAAAGTAACGATATTATTTGTGTCTATTACCTGTGTTTCACATCAGATCTATTTTTAATGATACACGGTTGTATTTTAATTGCATTATTTGGGCAGGTTTAACTTTTGCTTTCCTAAGTAGTGAGTACTTCAGTACATGGAGAGGGAATGAATTCACAATAGCATTGTCATTATCTGACTTGGACAAATGTATTATTTTACCCTCTGTGTAACCCCACTATGACATCCAGAAAAGCCTACCCTATGCTGTAATCATATTTTCCCACACTGGATGGGATTCTGTTAATTTTTGTTCAGTGACAAAGTTGCTGTCTAGCTCTGCAAGTTTGAGTACCACTTTTTAATAACCACAGACTGCTACAAGTCTGCAGGCAGAACTCCTCATAGGAAACAATGGAAAGTCCTGCATAAAAATCAGGTTATACCCCTTAGATAAATATTACATACAAATAACTGTATTAAAAGAACATTTTTAAGGTTGCAAAGTCAGGAAATGATTTCAGAGCAACTTTATTTCTGGCAACAGCAGTGAAACATCTTACCCGCTTAGCTGCTTTTGAAAAGGCAGCTAGGTACCTATCTTCATCTTTAGGCACTCAGGGTAAAAGTTCTGAGAGAGCTTAAATGGCTTAGGAGCATAAGTTCCATTTTTCAAAAGTGACTTTGGCAGTATAATTTCTATTGACTTTCACTGGGATTTAGGCTCCTAAATAACGTAAGTGCTTTTGAAAATATCATCCATAGTGATTAATATATATTTTATATATTTACTTTGCAGTTCTTGTTAAACTTCTCTATCAATACTTCGAATAGGACAGTACCTCCTCTACACCATCATTTCAGAGTCAGCACTCGATATAAACCAGATCCTGCTGTGCGATTTGAACCCATAGCCTTTCAGTGCGGAGACATACATGCTATCCACTCAGCACATACTAAAATGTTACCCCCCAATGCTACATTAAGAACTAGATGGCTTGACTTCAGCAGGGCTCCATTCGGGAGCAGGGGCCTGCCCACATGGTTCTCAATGAAAAATGGCATCCCTCCGGGCTCTGACCTGGCTCCGATACTCTTTAATCTATACACCACAGATATACCAGTGATGGAGTCCAGGAAATTCACATATACAGATGCCGTTGCCCTAGCTCTTCAGCATACAAGACTTCATACTATCAGTTGTACCCTAATCCGAGATATTTGCACAATGGCTGATTATTTCCAACCCTGGAAACTTAGGCCTAACCTGAAAAAAACCATGGTAACTGCTTTCCATCTGAACAATAATTTGGCTAATACCAAACTTGATGTGCAGTTCTGCGGTGACAGTGTCAACCATGAGGCTAATCCAAAATATCTTCGTGTTATACTGGACTGGAGTTTGATCTTGCGACAACACCTTGAGAACACCTGACCGCGATAAGGAGCCTGCCTTAGCCCCGCTGCACCGCTGAGTGGACTTTTAACAGCCCGGTAAGCGGTGCTGAGCAGAGCCGTCAGGGTCCCTTTTCAACTGGGCATTCTGGTCAAAAACTGGACGCCTGGCAACCCTAGTCACCAGGCACAAACAATGGAGCACATCATATCTGAGTGTCCCCTTCGTTCTTTTGTTGGGGGGTCTGAAGGACATTCACCAGCTCAGTGCTGCGGCAATGTGCTGGCTATCAAATTTAGATATAAATTTGTAGTTGGCACTACCTACCCAAGCCATACGAAAAAAGAAAAGAAAGAATAAGAATAAGAATG
Organism: Natator depressus; assembly: GCF_965152275.1. NCBI lineage: Eukaryota > Metazoa > Chordata > Testudines > Cheloniidae > Natator > Natator depressus. The sequence goes on from NC_134234.1 coordinate 276,722,202, forward strand.
CAGAATCAGGGCTTTAAATAGTGAGAATATCTCTGCATTATGCACCCAGTATTCCTTTAAATCAATTTTTAATTTTCAATTATTCTAAAATTAAGTACAGAACTCAAGAGAGAGCTCCCCTTATGACAAGGAATACCATTTTATCCCAGGTTAGGGGATTTTAATCCTTGATATTCATATAATTCAATAATGCTTTTAGTTTTTAAAAGTTACAGGCACTCATATGCCAACACATTAAATTAGCCTTTTCCAGATTTTTTCGTGGGGTGAACCACATCTTAAAAGACAGACTGTCATGTCTCAAAGACAGACTGTCATGAATTGCCTCTCTTCCCATTCACAATCACGTAAGATCTCTGTGGCAGCTACTACAATTGTTTACATGCAGGAGTAACTTTAGGAAAGCATTTATTTTTAACCTCTTTTCATGCAATTTAGCATCTAGGAAACAAGGAGAAGAAGCCAATACCAAGTGAACAGCTAGTTCACAAATCACCAACAAGCATTACATGGACCCTAGTTGGGAAAACTGCACTAAAACATGGGCCCATCACAATAAAATACTTGAGAAAACAGCTTAGGCACCTCTTTAAAAGCTTGTACGCTACCATGTAGTACACAATTTTTTGTTCAAATCTGTGCTAGTGCGTTTCATAAATGCTTCCTACACATCAAAGAAATTGCCTCTGGGGTAAATTATTGCATCTAATTTTTATTCCTAATATGCAGGGCCGGCTCCAGGCACCAGCTTTCCAAGCAGGTGCTTGGGGTGGCAATTGGAATGGGGCAGCAGTCCGAGTCCCGCGGCGGCAATTTGGCGGCGACTGCTTGGGGCGGCAAAATTGGTAGAGCCACCCCGGCTAATATGTACCATATTGCGTCCAATTTTGTACATCTAATGTGTACTCTAATTTATCTGGTAACTTTTTGAAATATTCATCAGCCAAAATACTCTGAGTGGTGGCACTGCTGTGAAGCAATAAAAAGCCATCAGTAAAGGTGTGGTTTTTGTGAGATAATTGCCAACCCCTACAGGGCTACAGGGTACAGATGAGTGCCTCTGGTGGGGTGATTATCTCATGCAAGTGCTTTATTGTCATTTTGAATTTCTTTCAGCTTTATGTATAAATAATTTATTTCAATAAATTACTTTGATCACTGAATGGAAACTTCCAGTTATAGTGTTAGAAACATCCAACTGTGAGGTTCACAGACATTAACCTATTCTCTTAGAATGTCCAACTGCCAGTCAGGAGGCTCCTTCCATCTAAGCAGCTTGATAATTTCATTACTTTTAAAGAGGCTGCAACTGAGCAGAACAGAAACGAATTCAGGACTTTGCCAGATAGCACAGACACCATTTTTGTTGCTTTACAAAAGCCCAGTTTAAGAGCTATTAAAATAGAAGCTGTCTTGCAGAGAAGGCTCTGAGTGGCTCATGCTTTTCTGGTGATTCTTCTCTTGATTCTGCACTTTTGTCTTGGTAAAATAGTTTCCTAATGAGGTATTGAAAGAAAATGCTGTATACACAGATTACTCTCATTCCTGGTGCTTAATCTCTAGGAACAGTGCCCCTCTTTAGCATATAATATTCTTCATACTTTTTATAGAATGATACAAAAAAGTTGATGTTTCTGACATACTTTAAGAAACAAAAAACCCAAAGCAATATTGGGCCTTGTCATCTTGTAGCGTGCAGGGCTAAGAGGAGGAGAAACCTACCAGAAAAAGGAGCATTTAAAGGGGCTGCAATGTGGCTTTTGAAAGTTGCAGTTGCAATTCATTGGGTTTGGTGACAGGGTTACATGTTAGATTGGAAGGAGTGGGGAGAAAAGGACTCCTTCGTGTATCATTGTCCTCTGGCCACCCAGCAACATTTCCAGACAGACTTTATGCTGCTCTCGGTAGCATTCATGCCAATCAACACCTTCTAAAACTCTCTGGGAAAAGTGGGGATGGCACAGGGACGGATTAGGTGCTATAAACATATCTCAAGTGAGGATGGAGACCCATGGAGGGGCAATCTCTCAACTGCACCAAGTTCTGCCAGGTTGGGCCTCATGCTTCACATTGCTGGAAGGCCACCCTCACTCCCTCTGCCCTCAGATCCTTGCAAATCTCTCTTCTTGAGCAGGTGGTAGCTAGGAAACTCCACATGCTGAACCACACAGACCTTCCTTAGTATCTTGTCTTCTCTCATGGTATTTTTTGCAAAAGGGGGATGATGGGCCCATGATGCCAAAGATGTCTCTGTTTCTCTCATGGACACCGAAATCAGAAAGAGGTGCACTGTCTAGAGATGCACTGGGAAGAGTTCAGAATAGAATGTTAGTCATAGCATTGAATCTTTTTGGATTTGTCAATCTGTGGAACAATGTGAGCATTACTCAAGCAATGCTGTGTGTGTAATAAATTTTCTTTTCAAAATAAACTCAATCACATCAATAGCAACTGTGCTGGCAAAGCTGCACTGAAAGACAGAAAGTCACTTGGAGGTAATTATTATTCATACGACAAACCAGGAAATCTTCAGAATTGGCTTAACAACAACATAACTATATATTTGCATAGGGGCATATTCTGCCACCCTCATTCACACTGAGTAGTATCTTGCCCATGGGCTCATGAACTGCTCTTGGGGAAAGGTGCTTTTCAGTGAGACTAGTAGCACAATTTCCCTCAGCCTTTTTCAAAAAGCTGATTATGGAAATACATATTTATAGACTTTTGAAATGTAGATTGTAGACCCTCTAAATATACATTTAGGGACTTTAATGACACAAACACCTGTCAGGTATGGTTTAGATCAGGGGTGGGCAAACTTTTTGGCCCGAGGGCCACATTGGGGTGTGAAACTGTATGGAGGGCCGGGTAGGGAAGGCTGTGCCTCCCCAAACAGCCTGGTCCCCACCCCATCTGCCCCCTCCCACTTCCCGCCCCCTAAATGCCCCCCTCAGAATTCCCACCCCATCCAACCCCTTCTGCTCCTTGTCCCCTGACCACCCCCTCCCAGGACCCCCTGCCCCAAACCGCACTCCCGGGACCCTACCCCCTATTCAACCCCCCCCACTCCCTGTCCCCGGACTACCCCAACCCCTATCCACATCCACGCCCCCTGACAGGCCCCCTGGGACTCCCACACCCTATCCAACCCCCCGTTCCCTGTCCCTTGACAGCCCCCCCCAGAACCTCTGCCCCACCCAACTGCCCCCTGCTCCATCCCCTGTCTACTGGGACCCCCTACCCCTTATCCAACCCACCCCCCTCCCGCCGCCGCTGCACCTCCCCCCTTACCATGCCACTCAGAGCAGCAGGAGCTTGCAGCCCCGCCACCCGGGCAGACCCAGCCATGCTGCCTGCGCTGCGGCGTGGCTGCGGGGGAGGGGGGACCGCAGGGGAAGGGACAGAAAGGAGGCAGATGCTAAATGAATAGAGAGGGGAGATGGAATCAAAGAGGCAAGGTCCAGGAGGTAGGTTTTCAAAACTAGGAGGGCAATTTTGAACTGGAACCTGAAATGGTTGTGTGAATCAGCAGAATTTATTGAAAGTACTAGAAGATCTATCCTAGCTCTGGCTCCTCAGTGAAAAAATGGTAGTCAGGGTTAAACGTGGAAGTAAAGGACCAAATTGGAAGATGCTGTTCATAGTGGTGTAAATTACAAATCTGTGTAATGGAAAGAGCAAAATCATCAATCTGGTGTAAATTACATGCTGAGCAAGTAGGTGGAGATCTGGGTGTAGAAATAGGACTGGGTAAGAAAGGAGGAGGAGCTGCTTTATCTTGTACATTCCAGTTAGTTGCTTTTCCTACTACAATCCTACTCTTCTTACTCCTTTGGCATGTAACTTTCTCACACCTACTGATCTGTTACTTACATTCCCCATAGGTTAGAAAGAGCAGAGGGTTTCACCAATGGTAGGATCTTTTCACAGAGAGGGAAGACAGAGTGTGGGGAGCAGAACCATAGAAATTGGGCTGTTTGTTTATTTTTAAATCCGACTGTACTAATTTATATCACCAGTTACTAGCACATGGCTTCATGGCCTCTCTCTCTTGTCAAATAACAAAAGCAGTGAAAAGTATGTAGAAAAATAATGGATTCATATTTTGTTAAATGGCCTAATAATTTAACGCTCTCCAGAGTATTGGCAAATCAGAGCTGAAGGCAAGTTAGGCAACAACTCGGGCCAATCATTTTGATCACAATATTTATTAGTCATCCTCTGTTAGCCTCCTCCTTTTGGTACTCTTCATTACTTTTAACTGTTTATAGAAAGCACTTTTACTGATGCTTTTTGAAAAAAAGCAGAAGAAATATGAGCAAACATCGTCATTATGAGCTGAAAATACCACTTCATGGTCATCAGTTTAAAAGCTATTACAATCAGCTGCCTCTTGTGGAATGAGAATAAGCTGTGGCTCAAGGCACTTGAAATCAGAGATTAGCAGGATTGTGCACTTCCATTTCGAAACAGGGGCCACGCTACCAAACAGCTTGAGTTCCTAATTAAAAAGGGGAAAAATGTAATTCCTGAATAAATTAGAAGGGTGAAAATGAACTAAAACAAATACCCCAAAAGCATGATGGAATGGCATTTTGTAACTCTCTGCCTACCCCACAAATGCTTGCAGCTGGCTGTTATGCTCTAATGATTGCATCTCATTCTGTTTTGCCACTTGGCTTCTCCTCAGCTCCTGCCTGATCATATTTCTAAATGTCACTCACATTTATGCAGGCCAATGCACAAAACAAAATTAATTTAACTAAGAATGGCACATTAATATTATTACTTTTGACAGCATGGAAAACTTATTAACTATAGCATGTCACAAGGCTCTTCTCTGAGTGAATAGTCTAAGTACAACATTGAGAGGAAATGTAATACGTTTGAAGGAATTTTTTTTTTTTGATTACCAGACATTGTAAGAAGTCAAATAGGAATGCTTTCCCATAATTATGGTACAATTATGTGTCTATTGTAGCCACTCTAAAGATAATCTTTGTCCTATTCTGAGAGGACAAGGGAGGCCATAGTACAGTGCCATTGCTTGATTTAAAGATATCTCTTATAATAAGTATGTGCATATTACTGCTTAGTTAGTACAGTTCCTACTATGGAAAGATTGCCTGGGATTCTGAAAGCGACTGTACCAGAGATTTTAGACTGGAAATTGACATTATACCACACATCAGAAAATGTACAAGGCCAGTAGCCATCCGAGCACTGTAATTAAAATGTTTGGATTCTAAAAGCTTAAGAATACATGTGAACAAAGCTTTATTTTGTACACACAAACCAGTTCCTAGTACATTATTATTTTTTGTATTACAGTAGCACCTAGAGGTCTCAGTCAGGAATCGGTGCTCCACTGTGCTAGGTGCTGTACAAACATGTAGCATAACTAGACTTCCGGACTCAATGACCTTACAATCTTGATTAAAGGCAAAAGCAAACAGATAGATTAAACAAACCAGTGTTGTGGGGAGAAAGGGAAGGGTGGATAGGGTTATAGTAATACAATTATTTATAATTGCTGGTAAATTCTGCAAAATATCCCAACAGCTCCGGCTACATCCATTCCTCCAGCTGTGAAGATTCCAGAAAAAGACTATCAAGAGGTTTTAAAATCCACAAATCCTCCAGCCTCAGTATGTCGTTTAGAATGAAACACCATGGGTGTGTCTGCTTCCAGCACAGCAGGTCCTCCCTAGCTGCACACAAGAAAGCTCTGGTTCAATGTTAAATGTTTAAAAGAACAGCAACTGCAATAAAGAAGGTTTGGGAGCCTGGTAACTAAGGGGTAACTTCCAGCAGAGGGAGAACACTGGTACCCTGAATCCCTTCAAAACTCAAGAAACAGCAGCTGGAGAGCCAGAAGATGGCCAAGAAAATTAAAGAGGATGAAAAGCAAGAAAACAGCATCAAGGAGGCCAAGAAACCTAAAATGGTGTCAATAGGAAAGAAAGAGTATGAAAAAGAGAACACAGCAAACCATGGAACTTTCAGTACTCTTGGAGCTAAGATGGTGGCGCACAGCCTGAAAAGGACCAGCGCTGCTGGGACTGAGAAACCTGGGAAGGGGGCTTGGCACTGCAAATGAAGAAACCATTATGGATTTAGACACAGCTCTCACAGACATTAGAACATTTTTTAAACTTTATAAATATTGCAGAAGTTGTACACATACTTCATTTAAGGTCTTATTTGTACTGTATGAAGTCCAATAAAGATATTTGAGCAACTCTCTCTCCCACATGACTCTCCAAGCATACCGAGATCATATCAATTTTCTCTCTCCACAAGTTCCATCTGATCTGTCTGTGGGAGATGGGGTCTCCAGTCACGGATCCAATCTATGGAACTCCCTCTATGGCTGTTTTGGATGCGTGGTGCAATGCAGATTGCTATTAAGATGGGTAACATCTTGATCATTCTGCCCATTCTTTTTCACAACTTCTTCTTTTGTTGGTCAATTGATTTAAAGGAATGGCTGTTTTTTTTGGTAGGAATTAGCTCTAGCTTTCTTTAATTTTATCTGAAGTTTGGACCCTGTCCCATATACTATTTCTGGAGATGAACACTTTAGTAAACTGATGCATAAAATTAGTTCCACTTAATTAACAATGGCATTATTACTTGCTTTTTTTCCAAAAGTATTTTCCCATATATACTTCCTCTGTTTCGTTGCAGCTGTGTCCAATCTAGGAAGGGGGACAGTACTTCTGTTTGTGAATAATACCAAGCTACAGTCTCTCCTTTTTGATGATATAGTATCAGGGGGAAACTTCCTGACAAAAATGCATTAGGGCAGTGGAATAGGATTGCAAGGAAAGACACGGAACCCCCTTCACATGCAACATATACAAGAAGACAGGACCAGAATACTAGCAAACGTACAATAGAGAACAGTCCTGCAGCGGCGAGAAATTTGACTGGATAGTCCAATAGATTATTTCTATCTCTGCCTTCTATGATTCATTTGCTACTTGAAAATTCAAACCTTAACCAGGATCTGGTGACACAAAAGCACATTTATTGTATACCTGTGTGTTCCTGTAGCAATCAGTATCAAATATTAACTGACACTGTTCAGTCAATAATAGATTTAAAAAAAAAATCTGGGTAGCTTTGTCAAATGTCAATGAGATGAAACATCTCCCATTGTAGAAATGGGGCAAAAGCATTAGCTTTGTTACGTATTTGGATAACTCATGCAAATGCTGAGGCTTCTTTAGGAGGGTTTTGATGCACATTGTAATATACAGGTTAATATTCAAAAAAGTAATATGAAAAGTAAGAAAATGAAGGAAATTACATCTACAATTACAAAAAAGAAAACCATAGTTACTAAAGGAAACTTCCTTGTGTGGGGAAATGTACAGCATTTATTTTGCGTGGTACAGCACTTTTAACAATTGGGTCTACTTTCTGTACAAAAGTGCAAACGAAAATTAGATTAATCAAAATTGATTCAAATGTCCTGCCTTTCACAGAAAACATCATCAGAAGAAATTAATGTTCAGCCTGACTGATTAATATAAAAGCCTAAATGAACCAAAAACGTGCAGTATAATGTGAAACTAATTTCTGGCTTGGGCACTAATAGACAGACAGTCAGGAGAAGTAAGTTCAAGATATTAGGGTACTCAGATGATAATGCATTCAATTTTCTGAACTGGCAGCAAGGCCAGGCATCAACAACAGAGATTCCGCAATGGATTTTAAAAGTTGTTATGGAAGATAAGGAGAGGCAGAACATAAAGAACTGGGTATCAGACTATGTAGAACTTTAGAAGACTACTAGAAGCACTTTAAATTGTACCCACAACTGATTTGGGAGGTAATGGAACACATGTAGCCAGCCATCCAACCCACTTAGAAGGTGGGCTGTCATGTTCTGCACCAACTTTAGCTTCTATAGGTTGGAAGCCCTATAAATTGCACATTACACTAACTCTGCTGGGAAGTGCCATAGGTATAGATTTCTGTGACAAGGTCTGTGTTGAAGAAGAAAGAATGCAGTATCATGGTCAGCCACAAATGAAAAAAAGGCACTCAAGACCACAGGTGCTCTCTGGCATTATTTCTATGTTTGTAAGTGCAGGTGCGATCCTTAAAATGAATCTTCAGGCCCACCAGCATCATCAGGTTAAATCACAGTCAGTTCTCTCCCATCCAGATCCAAATCCTCACTCAGAACTGAGAAACACAAAGACAGTACAATGTGGATTCAGAAGGAGATCAGAGCGGCATGTCACCTGCATATGGAAGACTGCAGCCCACAATGCCTTGCACTCTGTCCCAGCAGCCAGCAAGGGTAATGGGATGGAACCCTATGGCAATATATATTCTAAAGCCTCTTTAAAGCAGATTTCACTCTACACCATGTCATCTCTGAAGGAAGAAGGAGAGGACCCCTTCATCCATCCTTCTATCCAATCAGAGCACTACAAATGAGTCAACAAAACGTCATGGTCAGTGGTACTAAAGATTGCTAACACAACTAAATCAATCATCTTGGAGGCTTTATTGATTTCTTCCACTGTGGCTAGATCAGAAAAGACAGATATGTTTCTGTGCCATACCCAGGCCTGCATTTTTAACATACGCACAATGAGAATGCTCTCAGCAGAGAACGATTCACAAAAGTTGGATATCCTGACCAAAGAGCCATCATGAAAGAGCAACAGCACCTCAAAGTACACAGGCTAAAAAGTGCAACTAAGCTATCACTATCCAAATCACATATGCAGAATGATGGTACAATTCAAAAATAGCCAACCAGGATGAGAAGTTAGGAGATCAGTCTAACTTTTACTACGTTCTCCAATGAGGAGGGGAGGCGGAGGTGTCAATGATTTTAGTGAGAGAGAGAGAAAAAGTCGAGAAGGGTGTTGGTTTGACCTTCACAGATTAGTCTAGTTCTGAGAGTGATTCCAGTGTGAGAAACCCAGATGATACAGATGGTACTATACAATTCAAATTGTTCTTTACCACCTTTATAAATGTATGTTCTAAACTAATGTACAGAACAGCATTTATATCCATCTTTTGTTTTCTTAAATATTTTCTCTGTGAACCCCGTATGTGCTACTTGTGAATATCTGAGAATGATAATTAGTATTATGAATTTATTATTCACCTTGATCTTTTTGACTGAAGTTAAAGATTTGCTATAATCAGTCCTACAAAAAGAGATTGCATGTATGTAACACACACTGCAAAGTCTTAAAACGTAGAGATGTCAGTCTCTTACTAGCATGGCAGGAAGGAATGGATAAAATCCTGAAACAGAAATTAACTGGAAGGGGTTTTTCTACACATTATTATTTATATTATGTATAACTGACTAGTGCCCAGTCAGGACTAGGGTCTCACTGTGCTAGGTGCTGTATAAACACTTAATAAAAAGCTCCCCTCAAAGAATTTATATTCGAATTTAAGACATGATGCAGTCAATGGTCTTTCTAGGGGTACAATAACAACAAATAAGTGTAACAAAGATGAAGGAAAGGGGAAAGAAAGTATGAGAGTTATAGCAATAAGGACACATGATTACAGAGACCAGTTATGTGCATAACTAGATGGATCCAAAACAGTTTTTAAGATATAAAATAGGTATTAGGAATCCCTACAGGCCTTCCATCTCTCACAGAAAGTAAATAGGACGGGGTTAATGGAAACATGACAATATCATACACTAACTTCTTGTAATCTAACCTTTTAAAATGGTACAGTAATTGACAGTAAAAGCCCAACACACAACAGTTTACAATACTGTGCTGTGTTTTAGACTATAGCCGCAATTTTTTTTTAAAAAAGGCAATTCGTGCTACCAGTACCTACCATAGCTACAGTATGAAGTCCTTCAGCTGCCAGTTAAGCAAGATGTTAAACTAAACTGAAACACAAAAGGCTCTGAAAAGAGGCTAAATGGTTACTATGGTAATCAATGACATGGTCTAAATTGGTGTTTAAGAACTGCCAGAAAAAAGAAAATGAAGAAAATGACTAATTTCCCTTTTTCATGGACTACTACTCCCAAACCTTTGTCTTTAACCTTTTCAAAAATGCATTTTTATGAAGCTTCTGGAAAGCTCTAGTTCTCCACAGAGAGGACACAGCATGGATAGCAGGAACACTGCAACATCAATGTGCCTCAATTTTTTTTTTTGAGTGGGCCAATTTCTCCAGTATGAAAGCTGGTATTTCCTCATGTCTATTACAATGCAGATCTCCATGCTGAGAGACTGCCAAACAAGGTCCCCAATTATTGACACCTATGATGGGGTATGATACTATTTAGATACAAATATCTGGCTCATGAACTCAATTCATCTAACAGCAATCAGATAATGACTTTGGTCACTTACTGACGTGGGGCCAGAATCTAACCACACCCTGCATGGGTTTGCAAAGCTTGTGGGGAAAGGCATGGAGCTCCCATTTCTTCTTGGACTCCTGTTAAGGGAGATGACCAGAATCCTTTTGAGGAATGCAGTTTCTGCTTCTGGACAGTACATCACAGACATTGGTTGTCTAAATAAGGCTGGGAAAGAGGGACGCAGGCAAACCGTAGACACAAAACAAGGGACACATATCCACTGCCCCTCTGCATCAGCCACCAGATGTAACAGAGCACAGAGTGTGCTGCAATCTCCTCCAGGGTGCCAGAGCTGCTGTTACAATGTGTGCACACCAGGAGACACCAAAAGAAATTGCTGCTGACTAGACCAGAATTCCCCCTGCAGCTCCACAGCAAGACACCTGTCTAAAGCCCTCTCCCATGCATCTCCACCATAGAGGGAAGACTCTTTCCCTTGAACTGGATTTCAACCAATGTAAATGATTGGCCTACCAATCATCTGAACTAAAGACCTCAAGGTAATTGGTTGGCAGACCACTGCCCGTCCCTTAGCAATCCACGCACTCTGTAAACCTTTTAGAAAGAATTAGCTGAGATCATTTTGACCTCTCCCACCTTGTTTCTAAGAAGCTTATAGAAAAAACTGTATAACATTCCTTTCCAAATGCCATAGCATGTTAAACATTCAAGTTTAGTGAACCTGAATTATCTATTTCCTCTATTCTCTGTCCTGTACTTCAACATGAAAAAAAATGAATTTGTTTAAAAAAAAAAAAAAAAAAGCAAAGTTTCTCTCTGCTATTCGTACCTTTCTCGTTGTAACTCCATTTTGCTCCACTGACCTTCTGCACACTTGTCAGGAAGGTACTCTGTCTGGTATTATTCGTTGTCAGGAATGTACTCTACCTGGTATAATTCTTTTTTGTATATTGATTGGTAAAAGAGGTTTTAACACTAGCTGCAAATATATCGATGCAGGGAAGAACTTTTTCAGCAGATTAGCTCGAGATGCATTTCTACATGTGGAAGTCAAATGGGTAATTAACTTGTTTCTGACAAATAAGAAACACATGGGTTTCTGACCTCAGAACACACTCTGTTCAGCCTGCTGCCCAGAAACAGAAAGGCCCCAAAGAGGCAGATTTTAATACCACCGCGGAATATTTGGTTTCTTTTCTACTGTCTTTGCTGGTATGCTTAATGGCTGTATCTCCATATAGTCTGAGGTGAATCTAGACACACAATTGGCTTTTGTTCCCTTTTGATTTCAATGAGCCAATTAAATCCCTCATTTATGTCATAAAAATGCCCATGACCACCATATGCACATTTCTTTCCAGAGCGGGAGTACAGAAAGAGGATGCTACTTCAAGGAAGGTGTGTGGTAGGATTACCAACAGCATGAATGTGAAGGGCCCTGAAGGAAATATATAGTTCTGCAAATCCTGAAACAAAAGTTCCAAGCAGCAGCGTTTACCCCCCTATTCATCTCAGTGGGGTGTTATCTCTGAAGTTAAAACATTTCATGGTGCAAATTTCCTGGTAAACAGCAACTAATTTAAGTGATGGTGATTTTAACATCCAGCTAAGATGCTTTTCCCACAAACCTAAACTGCCTCGCAGGTTCCAAAAGCCCCAACTGTACCCTATCTCTCCGGCTGAGAAATGCTATAACACAGCATGGTGCATTGATAATACAAAATTCTGCACCACCATGACAATTTTAAAAATGTAAAATAATTTTAATATGTAATTAAACAGCACAGTGGAAAACACAGAAGTTCATTTTCATATTCAGTTAAATAAAAACTTCAATTTTAAAAAATGTGCCTGGCACAGTGGACAGCATCTCCATAGGGATAATGATACTTTCCTTTGTAAAGCACTATATACAGAGCTATGTAAGAGCCAAATATTATTCTTAGAGATGGAAAAGGCCTATTAGATCATTTGTCCTTCTTTTATGTAACAGAAAATGACTAGTGAAGTGAACTGCTCTTTGTATAAATGACCTTAACTCTCACTTACAGAGTTTCTGCACCGGGCATTCAACAGACTAGATGGCTTAATTGGCATCTTCCATCTTTAATTTCTATGAAGCTTGCTTGAGTGTTAAAATAAGAAGTCCCCCCTTGAAGCCCAACTTCTATCTCCTCATCTTCAGGTACTGATGGTCCTCAACACAGCAGAACCACTGTGTATGGAAGGGGAAGGATACCAGTAGTCCACACAAAAAATCTCTGCAGTGGGTGCTGGCAGCCCTTCTCCCCAGGGAAGGGAGTTATTAGGGTTGTGGAATTTACTCCAGGCCTTAATGGCTCTGCTCCTGCTCTGCTGTCCAGGAGGAAGATTTTCTCCTTCCCCGCACAGAGATCCCAATCAGCCAGTTGAGTTCCTTGGACTGGTCACTGGGGCTGCATCTGGGCCTAAGTGCAAATATTGTCAAAATGTCCAAAGGAAAACAAATTAATCATGTGCAGTAAATGAAGGTGACATTCAAAAAGATTCACAAAGCAATAAGCATTAAGGAAGTCTCTCTGGTCCACTGTACTGGAGTGTTAACATCCACATGATGCATATAAAGTTAGTGGAAACAACAACATCTGGCCTATGCCACAGAGGAGCAAACTCCTTTCAACACCTTTTTTTCTACATTCTCTGCCCAAAATTTTACATGCCAGAGTTGGTGCAGGAAAACAGTCCTTCCATCAATTCCACTTTCCAGTCATGTGAGCCTGAAGAATATGTTATATCAGCAGCAATTATGCACAAAGATAGCAGGAGTAAGGTAAAATGGATTCTGGGCATGTAGTTCATGCGTAATGGACTACCCAATATCAGGCAATCATTGAGCAGAGTGACCCTGTTCTTTAAAACTCGCATAATGCATAACAAATCCTTATATAGAGACTTTTGTCTTTCAAGGGCTTTCGCAACATTAACTTATTAATCATCCTTTCCCAAGAGAGATGGAAAAAGATGGCATTCAAATTTGACTGGGTCATGAGAGTAGAAGGAAGCTTCTAATATCTCATTATATCCTCTCCCTCTGACTTCTTCTGAGATACTTTTAGGAAGAGGCTGAGAAGCACAGAAGAACTTTGTGGACAAAAAGGAGGCTAACTGCTCATCAGACGCTTTTCTCCTCTGTGATTGTACTGTTCATTAAAATGTAGGGCAACAACTGAATTCCATGTAAAGGGCGATAAAACAGGATCTTCATGCTAAAGTCGATTGAGGTCACTTAGGTGACTCTTTCAAAGTGATTGCTCAGGACTGCTATTAACACACTTTGGAATACATCTTACTTCAGGGTCATAATTTAAAACATTATGAGCATTTCAGCATCTGACTTCACATCTACTTAATTGCCAATTTATCTATAATTCCACTTAGTGACAAGTTGTTAGGACCCAAAAAACCTAACTGATGTAGTAAGCAAATAAATTACATGATATTCCTCATATAATGGATATTATAAATGAACGGACTATATACGGATTTTGCTTTTCAATGATGAACATTACATTCTGCAGTTATTATATGTGGAACATGCTATAAAATGTCGCTGCAGTAATCTAACGTAATTACATTTGTCCATACAATTTTGGCCAATTCCTTAGGATTTTATCCTATTTTTATCATGTTTGGTTGTAATTAGTAGACCAGGTTGCTGTACCATGCTCATGAGCGCTAACAAGACACAGGCCTGGGTCCACTGCTGTCCATCTAGCCGAGGTAAACTCTATTCTTGTCTTTGTAGTGGCAGTCTTGTAGGTAGTAACGCTGAAGCAAAGGATGGTGTTTGATGTGCACATTTGAAGCTAAAACCCAGACTGATTCAGAATCAGTGCTAGAACCTGAGCTGTAGAAGCTGTAAGGATTCAGAACACTAGAATCCAGGTCTTCAGGTGGCTGACTTTTCCACTCCACCACCCGGCAGCCATCACAGAGCTGCGATCAAAGCACTATAAACTCTGGGCAACTAAGCACCACAGGAAGTGCCGCACACGGAAGACCCAACTGACAGCATGCCCCATGACCTCTGATGGGTCCAGGTGCACTATTCAAACATAGAATAAGTTTCAGGAAACTGTCTGTGCAACTTGGCGGTATTTGGCCTGTTGCTACCACAGACCCTCCTATTGTTCTGTACTTTGGACCCTGGCTCTGTTCTCCAGCTCTGACTCTTGGCTTGATCCCTGGCTCCAGCTACAATTTCTGACTAGACCCCGACTCTAGTGCCAACCGTTCGTTTGACTGTGAGCGCCTGACTCCTGGTTCTACCCACTAGGCCAGACTCCCCATGACCTGGGCATGACAGGAGCAAGTTGAAAGGTATTGTTATTTGCATGCATGCATGCAGTAGAAATTTGCTATTAGCCTACCAAACCAGTCTCTCTCGCTCTCTTTTTCCTCAATTACAAAATATCCAGAATCCTTGTATCTTCATATAAAGTAGACTACCATTATTTTAAAATGTTTCCTCATCTGTAAGTAGAAAACAGTATTTTGGGAATATCCTAAGATCCTAAATCAATGAAGGCTGTTCAAATCCTGAGGGCGCAGCCGCCTTAATCTTTGGAGAGAAGAACAGGGCACCAAACATAAGTTATTCTGTCCTCAGAGCAAGCTCTGCCAGAGATTCTCCTGAGTCAGGTCTTGCCATTAGGCTGTTTGGTATCATCACTGTGGAGTTAGGGAGCAGATTGTAACATTGCTGATAGCTAAATGCCAAGAAATAGAAAATATAAAACAAGGAAATGTCCTGCAAAATAAATCTCTCCAAACCATTTTCAGAGCAAGCTCTGTTGTTCTTGGAGAGATTTAGGTTCCAGAATTAGCATAAGCAATGAAGTTTTTCTGAATCAGGCTCAACATAAGACTCTTTGGATGAAATCCATTGCATAGAACCCAAATAACTGGGTTAGGTGGGCTTATCTTCCTTGCAGTTATAACCCAAGTGTTGCCCGTAACGTGAGTCCTATCCACACACACACAAACCTGTAACTTGAGCCTGGTGGAACTTTTAATTCAAGTTGGCTAGCCCACTGTGAGCACAGGCTACAGCCTGAATTAGCACAACTCATCAGCTGCTAGTACAACCACTCTTTGCCATAATCCAAGCACTCTGTGTAGCTCAAGGATTAATTCTCACTCAGATTAGGCTAACTCAAGAGGAGTCAATTTGAATTAACTCTGCAGTGAAGAGGTACCCATAAATGTGAGGGAAGTGCTGAGTGGTTTAAGAAGTGAAATCCAACCCCTATAACATGGGGCCAAGAGGTGGGGGGTAAATACTGATTATCAACATAAGGAAAGAAGTTCAGAATTGCCTTTCCCCTTGTCTTGATCTCACCCAAGGGGACGGGTGGGGAAGGATTGTTTCCCCACCACAATTCCACACGCAGAGGAGACCCTCTGCATGCTAATTTCCCCCTACCAGGTGAAAGGGAGCCTTGGCTAAGCCTCTCACTGACACTTTTAACAACACAGTTCAGAAAGGTTTCAGAGTAACAGCCGTGTTAGTCTGTATTCGCAAAAAGAAAAGGAGTACTTGTGGCACCTTAGACACTAACCAATTTATTGGAGCATGAGCTTTCGTGAGCTACAGCTCACTTCATTCGATGAAGTGAGCTGTAGCTCACGAAAGCTTATGCTCCAATAAATTGGTTAGTCTCTAAGGTGCCACAAGTCCTCCTTTTCTTTTTACAGTTCAGAAAGCACCTCTACTATATTAACTACATCCAGATATCTGCTGGCTTGTTCCTTGAATTCCTGCTTACCTCTCTTCTTACTACATTTTGAAAACATTATATGGTGCTATAAGGGAGGTACATTATGACACTTTTGTTTGCAAAAGACAATACAGTATCACGCTAAACTGCATTGTATTGCACTGCACGTTGCATAAATTGGTTAGTAAAGAACCCGTAAGTGATTTTAGACTAGTGAATGTTTTCAAAAAACTCTTATGCAATCACTATAGCATTATTATCCTCATCTGAATAAGTCCTTTAGAATCTAAATGGAGAATAACAAAATCCATTCTGAGGAGACTGTGTGCAAGGCTCATCTTTCAGAGATCTACTAAGAACAGTGCAAAATCCAATATTCTTAAACAAAGAGCTCTTCTCTTCTAGTCTTTGGAGGTTTGTATAAGTCTGTCATGGGTGTGGGAAAGGAGAGGGGGGAGCAAGGTGGAAGTAAGGTCTGAGTCTATTGCGTGAAATAGCTTACCTATCAAATGCATCACAGTTTGCACAACAACCCTCCCCTCATTCAAATCACTCCTAAAATCCCACTTTTTCCATGATGTCCACAAGAAATGAGTTTAGAATAATTAACGACAACAACAAAAATGCCACAACTGGCACGGGTGCCGTGATAGCTTTGTATACTGCAGTGCTGTCTCTTGTCAAAAGAACAACTCTCTAACATTAAGAAATCTAAACTTAATCTAAGCCTTCAGCTAACCTAAACAATGATAATTTTCCACATTTATTGGAAACTCACATGAATAGATGTGGCATATAATCAGAGATATAAAAAGAAATTGGAAATTTACTATTGGAATGTATTTAGTGGTTGGATTCAATCATCCACAAGACAAAATATTTTTATGCAGTAGGAAATTTTTCCATGTCAAATTGCCTAATGGTTATAAAAGGAAATCGCCACATAATAATAGTTGGAAACCAAACCAAACTAGATTATACACAAATGGAAATTCTCCTCTGTACATATGATACCTGGAATATAGCCAGGAGCGATTAGGCAGCAATAGAGAAGAGAATTAAGCTTAAAATGAATGAGAAATGGGAATTATTTGGTCTTTTGATGTATGTGTTTGAGATTTAGGGACCTGATTTTCAAAGGGACAGAAGCCCTGAGCTATGCACAATTGTACATCTGAAAGCATGCATAGCAGCTATTATCTTTATTTGTTATTCATATTGTGATCACATCTAGAAACACCAATCAGGATCAGTTCCACATCATGCTTGGTGCCATACAAACTTAGGGTAGCACCAAAGACCTTGCAATCAAATTTGAAACTGCTTCAGTGAGTGAATACAATGAACAAAGAGAGAAGAACAGAGGGAGGATGAGGGAAAGGATTCATTCTTGGGGTTATTTACCCTAGCTCCAGGCATCTGGGGAAAACATTCTTGGGGGGCGGTGTTGAACCAGCTCTGCCTGGATCCTGCAGCAGCAGTTCCTGTCCTGTGTGGCTGGGTCTGGCTCCCTGCTCCAGCCCACTGCCTCTTGCCATTCCTGGTTTAGAGGAACCTGTCACAGCATCACCAATATGCATGTCTGTGTACAGGCGGGGCCCTCCCACGGCTATGCTGTCCTGTTCCCTTCCTGGCCCTGGTGCTGCTGGACACGGAGCTTCACCTATTGAGCTGGGCCTGCACCTGGGTGGGGTGGTTTAGGAAATGACATGTTGACAAATATCTTTCCACTATGCCATTAAGGGTTTGATTCTGGAAAAAGCTGAGCGCTCTCAGCCCACTGATGGGAGTGGAGGACACTTAGTATCTTGCAGGAGTCTTCACCTTGCAGGATCAAACCACAATGGAAGAAGGTAGGGCAATG
This sequence comes from Natator depressus, assembly GCF_965152275.1. Taxonomy (NCBI): domain Eukaryota; kingdom Metazoa; phylum Chordata; order Testudines; family Cheloniidae; genus Natator; species Natator depressus. The sequence goes on from NC_134234.1 coordinate 276,740,173, forward strand.
AGATAAGAGACCAAGTGAATAAATAGGAAGGGGCAATATTGTAAGAGGCTTTACATGTGAGGGCAAAAACTTAAATGTGAACTGGTGGGAACCAATGAAGGGATCCATTAGTTAGCACAATGCTCATGCAAATATGGTATCCGTATGTGCACATGGCCAGTTAGATGTCTAACTTCTATGCGTACATACAAATACCACATTTGTCAGTGCAATTGTGGCCACTGCATTTACAAATAAAGTGCATTATTACATGCAGCCCTAGGCTTTTGCCCTTTTGAAAATTAGGTCCACAATGTACTTTACATGAATTATAATATTTATTAACTTCCAAATTCAGGAACAATGTATGTTTTTAATTAATTAGCTTCACCTTTAATAAAAAGCCAGGCTCCAGTCAAGTCAGAAGTCTGCTGTACAAGTATTTGACTGACAAGGGTTGCATGCCCTGTAGAACATCTGTCTGTAGCAACTTTAACATCATTGTGTATTAGCAGTGTGTGAACTTTACCAAAGAACAGAGGGACTAAGTCAAATATTACTGCGGACATAACAGTCTGTTGAACATGTACTTTCCATCTGTCACATTACAAGCTAAACCCAGCACTAACCTGTATTATTTTACTGGCTGTCTGCACATGAGAATAATCGTTTGTTTAAAAGGTTAAGTTTTTGTTAAAGAGGTAAAGGTTCAAATACTTTTCATGCATCATTTGGCTTATTTTATGCTTTTTGAGGTGCAGTGGTGTGAGACACCAATACTGTCTGATTGTAGCTTTTATTGTGACAAAATAGAAGTCATGAGATTGTGAAGTAAAAATCTGATTCCTTGGCATTCATGACACTTACTACAGATTGGAGTGATCAAATACACACTGGTTTAACATTTTCTGACTCTCCCGTGTGCACAGACTTTAAAGAAGAGTTACCCAGGATCAGGCCCTCTTCGGGTAATATGATTTACATACTTCTTTTGATCTTTGCTTTAAGACCGGGATAGAAATATGCCACAATACACGGCTACTAATGTTACATACTTTTTTAGTAAGAGAAACCTACGAAAGATGTGATGACCAAGAAAATGCCACAGAAAAAAATCTAAATGCAGCAGTGACTTTCAAATGAGTATACACCAGAAAAACAGAAACCTGTTGGCAGATACAGTCATCAAAAGCTAACACAGAAAAGGCAGCGTGTGAAATACATAACTGAAGATCTGAGAAGACACTGGTGATGAAGATATAAAGAGGGAAGGAAGAAAATTTAAACCAATATATTGTTCAGAACAGGGGTCTTGAATCCAGTATTCAGCTTTTCTTCACATGGATTGGGGAAGGATTTTATCCAGAGGTTGCCCCTCTAATCATAGAAAACAAGATTGGAATCTAAAGCAATTTATTGGCTAAACTAGATAATAAAGAAATCAGACTCAGATTCATTCTAGCCTCGCCAGAAAACTGAAACATGCTGTACATTCTGTATATTATGAGTGGGAAGCTATTTATTATCTGATAATCAAAATGAAAACTAATGTAAAATTTAAGAAAAAATGTTCTCATGATAAGCAAAATGTGGATATGCTGGTCTGAACAACACTGCAGAATGACCATTTAGTCATTAAATATTTCTAAAGAGTGCTATATGTGTACATAGCACTTTAGATAGCAAATTATTATAAATGTCCTTCTCCAAAGCTGACTGTGACAAAACAGATCTTTAGAGACAGCAAAAGGCCAGGGAGAGAATAATATTATGGTACAGTACAGTTCATTCCAATGCATGCTTTTTTAATACATCGCTTTTATCACTGAATACTGTTTGAATTGTTACATGATAATAACAATCTAGCATGTTAAAACCAACATCTTCCCTCACAATTTGATGCATAGAGATACAAATTCTCAAATGTATGTTTCACTATTAACTGCAGGGGCAAATCACTCTCACTATTCAACTGCAAATGAGGGTGAAAATGTTGTGGGTGCAACCTGCACCCACTCAAGAGAAAGGTCACCCTTTTTAAGTGTGTCCCACAACATAGTGCCTAAACTGTCACAAATGATTGGAAGTAGGGGGTAACAAGGTATAATGCACTATGAAAATCTTATGATAGCAATACATGTTTACAAGACGATTTAGTTCCATCAAGCTATGGAAAGGTTTATCAGGCTAACTTGAGAAATATTGATAGGTTTCTTGCTATAAGTCAATTCCCACTTACTAGTTTGTTTCCCCAGCCGATGATAAAAGTATGCGGCCAAAAAGATGACAATTGTTTTTCCTACCTCTTCCTTCTCAGCACTTTGCAAATCCCGCCACTCCTCAGTCACATGACCAAAGTCCACTGTGTTCATGGCCACCTTATATTCCCCAATGATATCATGTTTGGAGAAACGATCAAAGTCGTATACTGCCATCACTAAGGTTTTTCCACCCAGTTCGGAGTACGGCACCTATAAAGAAGAAAAAATGACAAGCTCTCTAGCTCAGACAATAAAGATGGGTTCACCGCAATGCAAATCAATTTCTTTGGTTTACCAGCTGTCATCCTGGGTAAATTGAACTGGAGGAAAATTATGAGGTATATATTTTTGTAGTCACCTGATGCACTGTTTCCCGAGACCAGGATATGGTACTCAATAGAACAATGTGGCAGCTCACTTATCACTCTCCAGTTTTTGCCTTCTGTCCTCAAATATTATTTTGTGTGTGGTGAAACTGAAACTGGAGGCCAGTTATTTGCCCCAAAGATACATGAGCTTTTAATACTGCAGTATGGTTTCTGCCAATAAATCATACTGTCAACACTCAGAAAAGGGTAGCCCAGAAACTGATGAGAAACTACAGAACTGACTTACTGCATCTGACACAAGGTAATTAGAGACTAGATAGTCTTCTTACATGGTAACTATTTATTACCTATCCAGGTATATTTTTTCAACATTATACCTTTCACACCATAGATACTAAGGTTCATTCTAAGACACAGTATATGGTTAGAAATTGCAGAGGCAACAGGCCAAGTCCTTACTAATTCTCCAGCTGTTCTGATGGGTATGGGACAGATGCTCTGGGTTAGGATCTTTATGAGACACATTTTTAATATTCGGGGTAAGTGATGCTGTTCAGGTAAGCTACACTTGAGTAGCTGGCTAGAAAAGCCTAATTAAAATTGTTGGAACTTGCACTGAAGGCTTGGTCAATTTTAATAAATTCTCTATATTTTGTTAGAGTTTAGATGATTACCATATGCTTCAGTAAACTTTTCTCTAGTAATTTTCTCTATAAAACGGGAAACCATAGCATGGCACAATATTTGGCCACATGAATAAGTAAATATTCTAGTCTACTGAGCTCTGGGTCTTCAAATATTATGTGACTATTTGGCTTTCACTTGCTTTTTAAAATATTGACTGCCCCGATGGCATTTAACCTTTAGTCAAAAAGTGTTATAGAACAATTACACAGAATATTTCAAGTTAAGGACCTGATCCTGCTTCTGCTAAAGTCTATGACAATTTCAATGGCAACAGGCCTGTGCATTAACATGATACAAACACAATAGCAAAATGTATTTTGAATACTGTAAATTAGTTCTGTAATGAGCGCTTTTTAAATGGCGCAGGAGGTTTAAACATACAGTAAGAAAAATTTTAAGTACATTTACGCTTGTCTTTACAGCAATATTAAAATTAAGTTCCTGTACACAGACATGTCTTAAAGTGTCCCTTTTCATAAATTTATATTCACTGTGCATTAGACTTAATGTACCCTATCAATTTGGAAAGGTATATTAGCCATTATTTAATTTTTATCTTCAGTAACTTTAGGCACTGTATTTTGTTAAAGTGTAGTTTATTCAAATACATTTTAAAAGAAGATTTGGCAACAATGCCACTTCCTCTTCCCCCCTGCTTCAGAGGCTGGGAGGGTTTGTCTGGACCAGCAGGGCAAAGAAAACCCTTGGCCCCTTTATGGATTGCTTCCTCTTGTTTCCTTCTTTCTCTGAGGGCTTTAGGAGGCAGGTTCTGCTGCTGATTGGTTAGGAGAGAAGGGAAACAAAGTAAGTCTATTGGCTCCTTCACTCATAAGAGGAAGGTTTATAAGCCCTTCCCCCTGCTCAGGGTGACATTCTGCACCACGAGGAAATGCTCCCCCTTCCTCCAATTGGGATCAGAGTACGACTGGACATTTGGGCCTCGATCTGGGCATTGCACTAGTCACCCTTTGTAATATGGGAAGAAATTTCCCCCTCATTCCCATACTGGCCTGTGCAGAGCAGGGTTTTAACCTTTCTCTTAGCAGCCCAGGGACTTGATGGGTAGTTAGGTTGTAAAATTCAAGATGTTGCAACTTGGCAGGTGCCCAGTGCAGGTACTCATTCATTAGGGGGTCTAGTTCTCTGATAAACATGAATTGTAAGTGGATTAGAAGAAGGCATCCACAAAAGAAGGTGGGGAATGGGGTTGGGACTTCCAATGTCTGATGCAGTATGGAGACTCTCCCGCTCCTACCTTAGCCCTTGTGCAAGCTCTTCTTGCAATGGTCCTGGGGCCAGGCAAATGGTGTGTGTGGAGAAGGGGGCTGAGCCCTCCACCAAGTGGGAACAGACTAAGAAGGTACTTGTCCCTGCACTGGACAAGTTATTGCCACTTAGTTTCCAGATGTGTCACTAATTAATAAAGTTGAAACCTAGTTAAACCACATTCCTGGTGTCTTGACTTTCTTTCTCTTGTGTCCAAGAAAATGATGGCATCTGGCAAGCCCAGCACATTGTCATCAATCTTATTTTCAGATGGTCTATGCTGTACTGCCTGCCTTCATGTTCACTGACAGCTGGAAGTCCATGCAGCCCTGCTCCACATACTACTCCTGGGGGAATTCTGCACCAACATTTTAAAATTCTGCAACAAAAAATTAAAAATTCTTCGCCCAATATTTTAAAATTCTGCATATTTTATTTGTCAAAATAACACAATATAATCACACCAGTTTCAATTATTTTGGTCATTTATTTCAAAATACCTGTCAGCAAGTATGTCTGTAACCATACAGACAACAATAAAAAATTCAGGAAATGGTTTTTGACAAATAGATTCCTTACTCGGCATATTAATATAGAGCTCTGAGTAATAATTCATTTAAACTACAATACAGAAATGTATTTGCTTCACCCCTCAGAAGCAGTGCAAAGGCTTACTTCCCCAATCAGGGGTAATGGAGGAGCTGAGGGAGAGAGAATTAAATTGCTGGGAAGGACCCTGGGTGTGAACTTGAAGAGTTGTTGGGTGTGGGTGGGAAAAGTATGGAACAGTTTTTTTGGGGGAGCAGGGAGGGATTGTTAGGGAGCTTGCCCCATGCAGAACCTGGCTGATCCCTAGCCTCTCCCATTCAGTCAGGCACATATGCCCCTGTCCCCAAGTGTTCCTGCACCCCCATGTGTCCTCTCACTCCCTGTTCACATGTATCCCTCCACCCCCACTCAGACACACATTCCCCCCTCCCCATGTGGCCCTTCATCCCCTTCCCTGTCCCTATGTGGCTCTGTACCCCTCCCCCATCCCCATATGTCTCTGTGCCCCCACCTAGCCACTCCCCTTGTCCCTATAAGTCCCTGTTCCCCCTCTTCCTGTCTCCATGTGCCTCTGTGCCCCCATCCCTATGTAGCTCTGCACCTCCTCCCCCATCACTAGGTGGCCCTGCACCTCCCTCCCCCATGTGGCCATGTGCCTCCACTCCCATTCAGCCCCTGCCCTAGTCTGTCCTCCCCCACTAGCTCTTATGAGCTTCTGCTTGACCCCCCCTACCAGCATCTCACTCTGTCCATCTGCCTATAGCCCCTGTCTCCTAACCTAGCCTGACAGGTGCTGTGAAGAAGGCAGGCTCTCTCTCTTCCCTAGCTGACTGGGAGCTGCTGCTATGTTCTAGTGCCGCAACGTGCTCTGGAGAGGAAAAGGAGGAATTGCAGAAGTTATTTTCTGCTGGGAGCTGCTGCTGTTCTTGCACCACAATGCCCTTGGGTGGGCAAAAGGTGGAATTGCAGCAACATTTCAGCAGAAGCTTTTTCTGCACAAAAAAATTAAAACTATGCACAGCTTATTAATTATGCATGCATGCAGTAGTGCGGAATCCCCCCAGGTGTAACGTACAATACAAAGGATGAAATCTGGACACCAGTGAAGACAGTGGCAAAACTTACACTAATTGAGATATTGAGGTGAACTTTTCTCTTTGCAAGACACTGGATAGCAGCCCAGAAAAAACAGAGATTTCTCTCTCTTTGAGAAGTTATTCCACCGAACAAAGCCAAGAAATTGTTTCTGGGTTTCCCTCCAGAGAGAACCCTTTAAATTACATCAGCACTTTACCTCCAGATGCTAATGGAGATGCTAATGGAATAAATCCCATTCAGTTGGATTCCCATTTCCATGCATTCTGGGCAAGTTGTAGCTGTATAGGTTACATTTTTTGCCTTTTAATATTTATGATAATAAATGTGTTAATTTAAGATTTTAGAATGTTTTAAGTCATGGGTATTTCAAAGAACAGCTGCTTTTATCCTTCAAAGCAGTGAAACCAAGATAAAAATCACGTTGTGTTGAAGTACCCGAAAGCAATGCATGTATGCAGCCATGCAGACAAACTACTGAGGCTGCAGAAAGTAAAGCAACTATACCACTGAGCTGGTGCCTACGGTCCTTAGTTAGGCAAAACCACCATCAGTTTTGCTTGAGTAAAAACTGCAGGATCTAGCCCACTATCAGTACTGTGTTGTGGTGCACCTAAACACCTCAGTCACAGCTTGTTAGGCAAAAGATTTCAGCATACACTTCCTTCTGGGTTCCAAAATGTGACTATTAAAGCCGTGACTTAAAATAAGTGGACATTATCTGCCTGTGAGTGAGTATTTTGATTTATTCACTGTGTCTTCCTGATAGATGACAAATTTGTTTGTTGTTTCTTGCGTATGCTAACCTGGGATCTGTAATTTATAGCTCTGGTTTCTTTTAAATACACTCATAGGAAAGCTCAGTAAAGAAATGTCCCAAAAAAGGATTATTTTTATGAACATCTTCAAGGGGAAAAACAGACTTATGTATGCAGTAGTGGCTGTGACCTCTGGGGATATCTTTCTTGTTGAGTGATTGCATAGCCTGAGTCTCTTATTGTTCCTGTTCTCAAACTGGAGCTGTCATTATAAGACGGAGCATATACATGGAAGAGCCTAAAGTAACAGAAGTAAGACATGCATTAGGAAATCCCTTTGAAATATGTTCCCTGATTCTTCTTTATTACATTTAAATGGACTTTCAGCAAGGCTAGAATTTTCTTAAGTCACTATTAATAGTGCTGCTGAAATTTTACAATCAAACCCTTAACTACATTTATTTAATACGTGCCCTGTAAACTGGGGTCATGATTTCGCCTCTTATGTAAAGTAGCATGGTAAAGCATTACTATATTAGGATATAAGAAAACCGAGCAAGAGTGATCTCTTACTTGTTCCCTTCATCCATATGCCTTGTTCATGCTTTAATTTATTTTGGAGGGGAACAAGGAGTAGTATACCAGAATTCATAAATCAGACTGTTGCAAAATGCTGGTTGAGTGAAATTCACATATACCTTTGTCAAAGTGTCACTCTATTTTGTAGTAGTCTCCAACTACAAGGTATGGGCCAGACCTCCAGTTAGAATAATGGGCATAGCTTAATTGTAGTGAGTGAAGCTAAGTCTAATTACACCCTCAAAGGATCTGGCCCAATGTGACTACATTTTTCATCACAAAACTGAATCTCAAAGGTTTCTGCAAGAGAAAAATCCACTGTGCCTCAGGTCACCAACTAACAAAGACACGAGCAATACTGAGCATGAGATGAAACTTTACTCTATGTAATGAACAAAGAAATAAGTTCCAAATAATTATCAAAGGAATACCTTGAACGTAAATTGCTCATTGAAGACAGGGTTAAGGGTCTTTCTGTGGACTTTTGTTTCATATTTCTTCTTCTTATCAGGCAGCAGGAAAACTTTCACATAGGGATCAGATGTTCCACCCATATCTAAAGCAGGGAGCTCAGCTGCCTGAATAATCCCTACCAAAAGCTGAAAGGAGAGAGAGAGAGAGAGAGAGAGAACAGAATACTGAAGAGACAAGATTTCTGTAGTCAAAAATGGAGATTTTTCGGTCATTACTACTTTTTCTTTTTCGCTTGTTGCTCAGCTTTAAAAGAAAAAAGCAAACAAAAACATCTACCATCCTTTCAAGAGCCTCTCCACACAAGGCAAATGGAGCAAAGCTATAGACTGCGTAAAACCAGTTATGGAAGAAGGAGACTGTAGGCAGTGTGTTTTTAAGCAGAAAAGAGGCTCTTTAAAGAGCAGTTGATTACAGTTAAATATGAAATTCATTTTTTTAAAAAAGACTGCAATCAAATAGGTTTCCAATTGCTATAGTTGCTGGTGCACTCGTTTTCTGTGCAGGGCACTGTGATTAGAAAATACTTTGTTAAACAATCATGAATGTGCAATTTTGACTATGAAATTTGTATTCCAAAACCATCCCCAAACTACCTAAAAAAAGAAACAAGGAAGTTAAATGCAAATCTTTGGTATCGGGTAGAATTTTCATAGAAAAAGTGGGTCTTGCAATCTTCACATTTCACATTTATCTCTCTGTGCAAACATGGGTCTTAGGCACTAAACAGTAATATTTTTAAAGGCATATAAGCGACTGTAAGTCAATGAGGTATAGACTCTAAGTGTCTAAATCACTTCTGAAAATAGACTCAGGTGGTAAAGGCACTTTGGCTCAGATTTTTGAAGGTATTTAGGCACTTCTGTGTGCAACACTGCAACACCTAACTGATTTAGGAGTGTAAGTCTCATTTTAAAAGGGATTTAAGCACTTATGTGCCTAAATCCCTTTTCAAAATGTGACAGGCTCCTAAATCAATTAGGTGTTGCTACACTGAGCACAGCAATGCCTATATACCTTTAAAAACCCAGGCCTAGGCACTTTCGATAATGTTACCCACAATATCTTTTTTTTTCCGTCACAGAAAGATGGATGTCCTGCTCTAGAGCTGACGATGGCTATTATTTGTACTACAGTAGCCCCTAGAGAACCAGCTGAGATCAGGGCCCTACTCTGTTAAACGCCGTACATGCGGGTAGTAAAAGACACTCCCAGCACTGAAGCTCTTACAAGCTGAATAGACAACATATATGAAGGGTTAGAGAAAGGCAGTATTTGCAAACTCATTTTACAGGCAGAGAACAAAGAGTCTTTATGGCCCAGATTTTTAAAGGCATTTAGCCATCTTTGTAGACTTCATTGTAATGCCTAACTGATTTAGGAGAATAAAGGGGTTTAGGCACACAGGAGCCTAAATCTCATCCACTCAGAGTGCCTAAATCAGTTAGACGTTGCAACACTGTGTGCAGCAATACCTAAATACCTTAAAACTCTGGGCCTAGGTGACTTGTTCAAGGTCACAAAGGAAATGTGAGGCAAAGCTGGGACACCCAGGCAGATCCTTCTAAGTCACAATCCAGTGCCTTTACCACAAGACATTCTTTGTTCTCATAGATCAGTTATGTAAAAATTAGAAATAGGAGCTCAAGCAATTGGAACAACTACATTCTCACCTGGGAAAGTAACTGTATTCTCCCAGATTCTTCAAAGTGGGATTTATTTTGGCCTATTTTAAATTCACAATGTGTCATATGTGCTTTCCTACCTTCTTAAGCTCCATGAAGCATTTTTCCTTTACCTCTACTCGGCATTTTCCCTTCTCTCTCTCATTGCTATTCTAGATGCATAATAGTTCATAAATACATGGACAGGCTCAGAATCTACCTCAAATCTTTCACATAAAAGAGTGAAAAATGAGCCTATGACAGTTAACAGAGCGGAAAAGGAATTCACTTCCATTTTAAAAGCTTGTGCTCTAAAACACAAACATCATGCCTGAAAGAGTATTTTGGTCAGCTTGTTCCCATTTTTAACCCAGCTGAATACACCAAATGGTAATTGGGTTTCCAGTTTCCAGCTCCATGCAACTTTGCTGCACCATCACACCACTAACATCCAAGGAAGTACCAGAGCTCAGAAGGGAAATTTAATCTTAGAGTTAGAGCAGCAGAATAAAATAGGAACCCACAACAAATACAATTTCGCACCTTAATTAAACATGGCACACTATCAAAGATGTGGTGTGAGGAAAAGAAATAAATGGTTTTTAATCACATTCTGTTTTGTTTTTAGAAAATTTAGTTCTCAAACTCAATGTGGCATTTCCTTAATAAAATTCACAAAGAAAGTTTATTTTCATCTTCTATGGGATCTCAGATCTATTTATCACAAAAGATTTGCAGCTATTCTTTCTTTTTTTCTCCCTTAGATCTTCTGCCCTTTGAAGATTCTAAAGTTTCCTATGGATTTCAAGTGATGAAGACAGGTCAGGTAAAGGACTATAGGGCAGAGAATTCTTACTACAGGGTTTGCTTGGGGAGTTCAGGAAAAAGTTCCTTCATCCATAGGCTCTAGAAAGACTTCAGAATTCTTGTTGCCTCTTGCTTTGAAAAGTGGCAGTTAGAAGTTAGTTAAAATGATTTGGGGAATATAGTTGATAGTGCTGGGACATAGCCTTATGCAATGTCCTCCTGCAGATACAGCGAATTTCTTGATTTCTGCCTATACTCCCCCCTCCACTCCTGAAACAAATATATTTTATGCCAAGAAGAGCATTAGATAAAGAATCTGAATGTATGTTAGTGGAAATAGATTGCAAACTACATATGGAAGTTAGTTTAGATGAAGAAATTTACAGGAATTTCAGTCAATATTCATTTTTTTCCCCTAAATAGAGAATAATTTTTTGTTCTGACTAAAAGCCTTAAAGACAACAAACCTTTGATCTGATTTCTCAAATGAAAAGTTCACCCAAAGACAATAACTTGGAGAAGAAACATTCTTTGGAGTTTTCTGTCCCAAATAAATGAAATAGTCTTTTCAAAGTGAGTGTGTGCTTGTGCATATGAGCATGAAAATTGTGGAGACTGAAGAGTGCAGATACCAAACAAGGAAGCTTTGCACTCCATGCCTGGCAGAGCAGAGGAATGTGGGCAAGCTCAGGGAGTGGTGAAAGACATGAGAAGCAGGTCCACAGAAAACAGATCCACGCCCCAGAAATTCCACGTTTATGGTGGTCTGCACTGGGTCACGGCTGCTGTTCCCGTTCATAGTCTGGAGAAGCAGCCAAACCTCGATTGTATCAATTTCCAGCCTCCAAATTTCAGGGGGTGGTATTAGTGGAGATAGGAGATTTTTTTCTGTCCAACTCCCTGCAGAGTTCTTAAGGGCAGAACCCTTTTATTTGGACTTCACTGACAGACTAAAGATTGATTAGCAGGCTGTACATTTCTGCTAAACCCGACAGAACTAGATAAGAGAGCCTGGAATTCTAATTAATTAGAGAGACAGCATGTGCCAATGTATAGACCATTTGACTGGAGGTCAGGAGATTATCCTCCACTGTACCATTGACCTGCTGTGAGACTTTGGATGAGTCACTGAGCCTCTCTGTGCCTCCATTTTCCCTCCCACACTTTGTCTGTCTTGTCTGTTTAGATTATAAACTCCTTAGGGCAATGACTGTCTTACAATGCATTCATAGACTGCCTAGCACAATGGGGCCCAATCTTGGTTGGAGTTTGTAGGCGATACTATAATACAAATAGTTAAGAAATGATAAATAATAATAATAAAATAATAATAAATAATAATAATTAGAAAAAACTTTGGCATAAAGTTTGATTAGAATGCAGTGTACCCTTAACATGTATTAAACATAAATGGAGAAGGAATTGTTTCATAAAGCTTCAGGCTTGCTTTCTAATTCTCTTCAATGCAAGCTAGAATGCTGAGTATCTACTCTGCATGTCTGTATTTTTGCAGTCTCCTTTCACCCGCACAGCAATGTATCACTGGTTGTTTGTTCCACACCTGATTGTTCTGGAAGTCATAATCCAAAGAATATTGGATTTTCCCTAGTTTTTCCTCTTCTTTGGGTTCTTCTTTATCTTCCCCATCAGTCAGCCCAGTCTCAGCATCATCATCCTTAAGGGCCTGCAAAGAAAAAACAAAACAATAATAAATATGACTAGCTTCTTCACACTAACTTAAAATAGATACTCTGTCCTCAAATCTATTGTAAAGCCATTAAAAGCAAGCATGATGTCACAAATCCATATATGCTGTTTACATATATTTACAGTATTCAAGTTGCACAAGAAAACTTTGTTTTAATTCCAGCAAGCAGCAGGGAAGCAATGGAAGTAGGAAGAAAGCTTCTTGGGACATGGCCAGCAAGAACTGTTACAAAGTCTGAAAACAGAAAGTCAATGTCAACTTGATATTTTTAAAAGTCTGCTCTGATCCAATTGCCTCTTAAAGAGGCCAAATGTGGACAAACATGCTATTTAGTAGGCAAAGTCACATTCATTCCCCTTAAAGAGATCTCAGCAATGTCAAATCTAGCTGTGCATGCTGTGAATTATTTGCAACAGAGCCATGTGTTTCTGTAGGATTACGGCTGGTAAAAAGAGTATTGTGGGTGAGTTCTTCCTACATTTGACAGGTTGTTATTTAGGATGAATATGGAAGCAAAAGGTATCACCATGCTACTAGCAAATGCATGTTCATAGAAAAGGCCACCACACTAGTCCCATTGTCCTTTTATTCATTCTTTATACAAAGCTAGGCTGAACCAAACTGATTTACAGGTGCACTGATTTTAATAAAGTTAGAGAGAAATATAATTTTGTCTATTACATAAAACAGCAATCTTCTTTTTAAGACTTAGCAACTATCTTAGATGCCACACAAGAGAAAAATACAATTTGAAAACATCCTTTTGTGCTGTACCAGAAAGCAGAAGTATTCTTGTTGCAAAGGAATACATACAATTATTAAAACATATTAAAAGTGCCCCATCTTGCAAACTTTTGCCTGAGGGAGAACTAAATGATGGGGCTCAGGGTAATGAGCCAAATATTAAAATGAAATTATTAAAATTTCCTCATAAGCATGAAAATAATATCAAGAGCACAAGGGCAAAGAATTAAACACTGAATACTTACCTGGAATTGATATGAGAAAATTGCATTCATCATAGATTTACACTCTTGCATGTACCTTTTAGGGAGGCTTGAAAAGCTTCTGAAATTTCTATAATGCGCCAAAAGCCAGTGATTACGGAAAAGACAACATACACTGATCTTACTTCCATTGAAGCAAATGGGAGTTTAGTTTTTTACTTCGATGTGAAGAAGATTTAGCTCAGAAAGTCAAATAATAAGGACCTGTTCCAACTATCCTTGTTTTTGTTAGTTATAACCTCTTTACTGCATATATAGGATATATGTCAGCACTTGAACTTTAGAAAGAGGGACTGATGGGAAGAAAAAAATATGGTTGTACCTTTCAACTCCTTTAAAATATTGGACTAAGATTTCTGGAGGGTAAAATGCTAAATGTTTTGCTAAAAATCAGAGACTGTTCTTTTTACCTAGGGACAGTTGGCATGTTTGCTCCAGTAGATTGTATGAATATATAGTTTCAGAGTAGCAGCCATGTTAGTCTGTATTCGCAAAAAGAAAAGGAGTACTTGTGGCACCTTAGAGACTAACAAATTTATCTGAGCATAAGCTTTCATGAGCTACAGCTCACTTCATCGGATGCATTCAACTGAATGAAGTGAGCTATAGCTCACGAAAGCTTATGCTCAAATAAATTTGTTAGTCTCTACGGTGCCACAAGTACTCCTTTTCTTTTTATGAATATATAGTGTTATATTTGCAAATTTTATCAGCATGAAAGTGGCATTCCAGCAGCGAGATCGTTCTTTCTGACCTTGGGCCAGAAATTCAGGAGACTTATAAAACTTTGAGAATAGGATCAAGTGCGTTGATTTTACAAAGGTCAGGAGAAGAGGAGGGACAGGATGTTACCATAGCAAGCTGCATACAATAATTTTTATCTTTAAGGAAGGAATTTGCTTTTAAATCAAAGGTTGGTACTTTAATAGAATCTGGGTCAAAAGAAGTTGGCACAGAAGTTTCTCATGTGATGCATCTACTCTATTCCAAAGAGGAAGCAGCACTGGATTGCGTCAAAGTAGTTGAAGCACCACCTAGGGATTTTCATTTTATGTTGAGGTTCTTTGGAAAGGGAATATTTAAAGAAAATGTACTGTGACCCTCCTGGTTTTTTTCATCTTTTTTTTTTTCAACTGATCATAGTGTTTTAGTTTTTAGGTCCAATATATTGTGATCGAGCATGCCTGTAAACTATTTTAGATTGTTTTTAGAACTATTAAAAAGTTTATAATTATAATTTCTCTTCCTCTTCAAGCTTGTACAATTGATTTCATGGTGCTCAGGCAGCACTGGTTTACAGGGAGAGGGATGTGAAAAGTTTCTCTACTAATTTTTTAAAGGCCATTAAATATTTTAAAATTTGTTTTTCTGTAAAATATCCAGCATAAATAGAATATGTTATGGTGTGGTTGTGGGGATGGGTTTTATTTGCACTAATTTGGGATGACTTCGTAATTCACTCATGAGATTTAATCATTTCTGAGTAACATTCACAAAAAACAATAAAATCATGATATCATATCATCATATGTATGTTTTTATGTATTTGTGTGTGCACATATATGTAAACATGCAGAGCAGTGCAAAAAAATTCCTGTGTTAGTGCAACATAAAGGTGAAAGGTTTCACACTCATGTCACAAAAAGTTAGGAAATGCAAAAGTTAAGGTTGCAGCCACAACATAACTCACCCCACTATATATCTTGTATGTTTTACGGTAAACTCTGATGATTACAAGGATTGTTGACAAATGTGTTATTTGATCCATATTTGAATGGCCATTGTAACTAGTTCTAGCCAGTGGTGCAGACATCAATTAACATATGCCACTCTGATTTCTGTTTCTGTGCCATGTTTTAGTTAACTCTTTTTAAAGCTCTGCTGCTGTTTAAGTGCCTTCCAGAAACCTACATTAGAGCAATTCAAGTCAGAAAGTGAGTGACAGTCACAACGTGCTTGTTCTTTCCTCATTTCCATAGCACAGTGGATTTGTACATGTCTATTTCCTTGTGCATCGCTATAAACAAAGATCCTTCCTCATTTTCAGTAGTCTCATCTCTTCTCGATTCCCTCAGTGCTAGAAAAACTTGGGAGGAGTCAGAATTCTATAGGGTTCAACAAAGAGTGTTTCTTGAATTTTTCCTCATGGAGGCCTTGCTCCCCAACAGGCCTTTTTCATGTGCAGACAGGAGTCAACCTGCAGGGACAGCTGTTCTTCTGCTGGTTCTCCTGTCCTTCCTTCTCTCACAGCATATCCCCCATCAGGGCCAAGCTCCCATTATGATTGGGTTACCCTGTAACTTCTCAGCATTAGCCACAAAGGGGACCCTAAAGGACTAATACAGCCCCAGGCTCTATTTACTACTCCCAGAATTTCACATGGAAATTCTGAAGCTCTACAAGGGAATGAGCACAGTGGGTCCTCTGATCCGCCTCAACTTCCTGAATCTCTATCAACACAGAGCTGAGCCACGAGAGTCACAAAATGGGAAAATACTGCAGCAGGGGTGGTCATCCTCCCCCTTCTACATAGAAAGGTAGAGGAATCATGTATGAGGGATCTCCATGCAAAGATCCATGAAGACGTCTCCAGCCCCTTATGCATCTGGTCTCCGTTATCTTACGGCATTGCATTTGCTAGCTCCTCAGTAATTTCACTATGACCTAGCTAGGGCTCCAAATAGGCTAAACTGTTCCAGTGTCATTTGTAGAGGGATATTTTCATCAATAGCGTCCTCAGGATTGTTTCCACCCACTAAGTGGACCATGAATTCATGCTTCAAGAAACAGATAACAATAGCAACCATGAAAACAACCTGGTAGTGAAAACAAAATAAAATCATGTAGAGTACAGTCTGTAAGTCTACCTGCCAAGCAACATTCATTGCAGTCTGAATTCCACCCAAGGCTATCCCATCAGCCAACCTTTTTGTTCATAGCGTGAAAAATGGGGTTATTTTTAATGCCTGCATGCTGCTCTGGCCTCAGGACTGTGCAAAGCTTGTTGAGTGTGCAGGCAGGAAAACAATATTCATATTATAAAGAGAAAATTCTGTGCTTTCTCCAACAATGCAGTTTGTCACAAGGGCAATCCCCTCCTTTTCCCAAATTTGATGGCCAAGCTCCATCCCTCTCTTTTATTTTAAGCTAAACTCAAGTGCAATCATTCAGGCTTGTTGTTTCTAACCTCCACAGGTGTATTGAATTTCCAAAGAAAACAATAAGAAACTGCTGAAATCCCCACAATGTGAGTACATATCTTATTAGTTCCGCACACATTCAAGAACAACATAGCTGTGACCCCCCGATCTTTTATTCCATAGGGACAGGAGGACCTTTAAAAGTTACTGGCTGATTTCCCATCATCCACCAAAAAAACAGCCTGGTCTTCTCGCTATTGTAACTACATCCGCTTATCAGAGTCCCTCAGAAGGAGAGGCAAGTCTCATTCTTCCAGCATCTGCTTTCTCTCCATGAATTCATTAAAAACCCATTTTGTGTCACAGTTTCCAGTGGCTGAGCCAGGCTTTGGTTACTGTGAAATCTACTTTATCCATTACTGCTGCAAGACTGTTGTCCTGCATCAGCACTGGGCCATACCGACGCATGTAATGAGCTGTGTCCAGCACGGGGTGTTTTGACATCACTTTCTCCCTTGTTATCCAAGTTTTAAATGGACAGCCAGTTACTCAAAATGTTTTGGTTTTGAGGAGTGTTGTGAGTTTAGACAAGGCTTTTGAAGTGTTTCATTAGCTCTCGCTGGCTCGTTTGGGTATTGTTTGTGGCCATATTGCCACCTTTGGTGCAATCTGAACATGGACTGGAAGCTGGAAGACACTCTACTAAGCGTGGGAGATATGGCACTGTTAGCTCCCCACAAGCAGCCCCTTTATCTGCAGCCAGTATCAGTGTGCTGAAATTGAACATGATAATCTAAATTAATCATTATAACCACAATAGGTCACTATATCCAATTTGGACTGTATGCATTTTACAGTGCAATTAACATAAGCACAGCCAGCCTTATGAAATGTGAAGCCCCAGGTTGCTATAAAGGCTAAAATCAGGCAATGAGTTGTCTTCCCCTTTGGCACAATTGCTTGAGATAGCGATTGGACTATATTCGGAGCTGCAGAGTGGAACTACCAGAGAGAGCATTTGCTATGCTTGTGTTTAAAGCGGATCTCGATATTAATTTTTGGATTTCCTGATTTTTGAGATTTTAACTGTGTTGTCTTAATAATGCATCAATGAAGGCCTTTGCATTTATATTCCTCGGTTTTGTGCTTATTTTTAAAGAGAAAATGCCTTTGCTTAACAATGTTAACCTTTGAATAGTCACACAATGCACAGTCAACCTGTGGAACTCTTTGCCAGAGGATGTTGTGAAGACCAAAACTATAACAGGGTTCAAAAAAGAACTAGATAAATTCATGGAGGATAGGTCCATCAATGGCTATTAGCCAGGATGGGCAGGGATGGTGTCCCTAGCCTCTGTTTGCCAGAAGCTGGGAATGAACGATAGGGGATGGATCACTTGATGATTACCTGTTCTGTTCATTCCCTCTGGGGCACCTGGCATTGGCCACTGTTGGAAAACAGGATGCAGGCTATATGAACCTTTGGTCTGACCCAGTATGGCCATTCTTATGTTCTTAATAATAATAATAACAGCATCTGTTGTAATGTTCATAATTTTGTAGGTTCAATAACATTATTATGGACTGCAAATGTCTTGCTGGGGGCAGCTCTCCCTAAACATGCTCAGAAGTCCTATCTCAACAGCTATTTTTTAAAATTCCCCGTGTCTAAACATACCAATAGGATGTTGGCAAATGTCAAACTTCAACCTTTTTTGGTGTGCCTTTGGTTAAAAAAAGTGTGCACAGAAATGTTTAGAATGGGAAAAGTATGCCTTTTCCACTGTCCCATAACTCAAATATGGTCCAGAAAAAAATCATTTTTGGGCAGAGACCAAACATGGTAAATTTCAGCCTAAAAAGGGAACATTTTAGAGAGTTACTGGTCAGATACATTTGCTTGAATTTTCTCTCTATGGATTTGCTATAACACTCAGCACGGTAGTATTGGAGTGCTTTTCCTGTATAACAACTGAAAGCTTGACTGTGCAATTTAGGCACAGCCCATACAACTAAGAGGTGATGGGGAGCTGCATCTTTCAGGACCACTAGGAAGCATTCTGCTTCAGGGAACAGCTACCTGAACCTGTGTGTTCAGGAAGAACCTGGGGACTGCTACTATACCCCTCTAGGTGTGAAGCTTACTCCTCTCCCTCCTCTGCCTGGCCAACCCTACTGGCTAGTTTGTCGTGAGGGGAAAGGATAGAGACATGGTCTGACTCTCTCCCTTCCCCTCTGGGGCATAGAGCACCCCAAGGGAGTAACGAGGCAGTAGGCCCTTTGTATCAAAGAGTGAAGAGGCTGCAATTCTCCCTGTCCTTTGTGAGGACTATGCAATGGGAAAGGCTCCTTGCACGCTCCCCAACCGCTATGGTGAGCTCGTTAAGGGCCGAGTAGAATCTGGTCTTGAATAAGGAGCTCAGAGGTTGGTGTACTGAGTAAGTGAAAACAAGGTATTATAATTGAAACTAGTATGCAACTGCTTTACCTCAGAAAGTAACAGATCTAAGATAATTTTATATTAGAGTATAAATTATAACTTAAAATCATTCTAACTGTAAAAGAACTTCCTAAAAAATTAATAAATGAATTTTACTAGTAAAAATGTAAAAGACGTTGAATAAGTGCATTCTAGAAGTCTGCATTAGTTTGAATTAGCGTGGACCACTAAGTTATAGAGAGGTCATGTGCTGGTCAGAAGACATTAAAGAGGGAAACAGTCTACACCACAGAATGGGAAATGGCCTACCTCATAGCAGATCATTACCAGATAAAGAAACTTTACTCAGAGGAGTCCAGTTTGGAAAAGGGATCACAGAAGAGAAGGTTAGTGTCAGCTGGAGAACCTTTGTTCCAGAAATCCACTTGCCTGACAGTTGACTTTTTTGCTGGGCACTATCGGCCCTCGGGTGAAATCCTGGCTCTACTGAAGTCAATGGGAATTTTGTGACTCCTCATTGGGACTGGGATTTGATGCTTGCTTTTTTTGTGGGTTAATGTACATTATTTTGCACTGTTTCGTAGATAGCTGAAGGCATCTAGTATTAAAAAGCAGATTCCTTCAGCATATTTTGTTTCCATGCGGACAAAGAGTTTTATAGCCCATAAGAATATGGAGTTAGTTTAACTAATCAGTTACACACTGAAGGGTGGTGAAGTGACGTTACCATTGTATAATTTAATGAGTTTAATGGAGTAAATGTCTCCTAGCTGTTAAACATTAATTAAACATGGTAGCGTTCTTTGACATGCTTCCAATTCCTTGTACAGTGCCAGTTAGACGGTCAAAACAGCAGGGTCTCAATGCATGAATGAGATGATGGTGGTCACAGCGGGGAGGGATTTATTAGAGGTTTATTAGGAATTGGGGAACATTTGGGAAAGGAGGAGCCTATACAGGAAGGATGGACTCCTCCTAAACCAATATGGAACCGGATTGCTGGCATATAAAATTAAAAAAGTCATAGAGGAATTTTTAAACTAAGGGCTGGGGGAAAGCCAACAATTGCAGTGTAGCACATGGTTCAGACAGATACATCCCATCGGAGAGGGGATACTTTATATTATAGTAAAGAGGAGAGGATAGACGTAGATAAAATACAGGTAAGAACTGAAGAGAAGCAGTCAAATGAAAGAGAGCTCCTTTCAATTACATCACAGGAAGGCAGACAAGTAAATATTGACAAATTTTATAAGTGCTTGTATATAAACACAAGAAGGCTAAATACTAAATTGTGTGGACTTGAGTGCCTGGTATTAAAAGAGGACACTGATATAACAGGCATCAAAGAAACTTGCTGGAATGATGATAATTAATGGGACATTGTAATCACATGGTACAAAATATATAGGAATGACAGAGTAGGTGTGATTGTGGGGGTCAGCACATTATATGTGAAAGAAAACAGAGTCAAATATAGGAAAAATCTTAAGTGAATGAAACAGTACCGTAGAATCTTTAGTAATTCCATGTTTGAATAATAAGAATACAGCAGTAGGAGTATATTACCAACCACCTGACCAGAATGGGGACAGTGATTGTGAAATGCGTAGGGAGATTAAAGAGGCTACACAGACAGAAAATTTAATAATAATGGGGGATTTCAACTATCTTGATATTGACTGGGCACATGTCACCTCAGGATGGGGTACAGAGATCAAATTTCTAAATACCATTAATGACTACTCCTTGGAGCTGCTTGTCTTGGAACCCACAAGGGGAAAGGCAATTCTTGATTTAGTCTTAAGTGGCGCACACCATCTGTTCCAAGGGGTGAATATAGCTGAACATCTTGGTAATACGGACCATTAAGTAATTACATTTAACATCCTTGTAAAGGGGAAAATGCAAAAGAAACCCACCACGGCAGCATTTAACTTCAAAAAGGGGAACTACACAAACACAAGGAAGCTCAAACTAAATGTACACCCCAAATAAAAACAAAACAAAACAAAACAGTAAGAAGACCAAAAAGGTGCCACCATGGCTAAACAGCATAGTAAAAGAGGTGGTTAGAGGCAAAAGGCAGCCTTTAAAAATTGGAAGTCAAATCCTACTGAGGAAAATAGAAAGGAACATAAACTCGGGCAAGTAAACTGTAAAAATATAATTAGGCAGGTCAAGAAAGCATTTGAAGGGCAACTAGCAAAAGACAGAAAAACTAAACAGCAGTTATATTTTAAGTACATCAGAAGCCTGCCAAGCAATCACTGGGGCCAATGGACAATCAAGCTGCTAAAGGAGCACTCGAGGAAGACAAGGCTATCGCAGAGAATCTGTTAAATGAATTATTTGCATCAGTCTTTACTGCAGAGGATGTGAAGAAGATTCCTACACCTCAGCCATTCATTTTAGGTGATAAAGCTGAGAAACTGTCCCAGACTGAGGTGTCAGTAGAAGAGGTTTTGGAACAAATTAATAAATTAAACAGTAATAAATCTCCAGGATTAGATGGTATTCACCCAAGAGTTCTGAAGGAACTCAAATAGAAAATTGCAGCACTACTAATTGTGGTATGTAACTTATTGCTTAAATCAGTCTCTGTATCAAATGACTGGACTGTAGTTAATATAATGCCAACTTTTGAAAAAGGCTCCAGAGGCGATCCCGGTGATTACAGGCCAGTAATGCTAAATTCAGTACCAGGAAAATTGGCTGAAATTATAGCAAAGTATAGTATAGAATTATCAGGTGTATAGATGAACAAGATATATTGGGAAAGAGTCAATACAGCTTTTGTAAAGGGAAATCATCTCTCACCAATCTATCAGAATTCTTTGAGTGTGTCAACAGGCATGTGGACAAGGGTGATCCAGTTGATATAGTATTCCTGGACTTTCAGAAAGCCTTTGACAATGTCCCACACTAAAGATTCTTAAGTATAGTAAGCAGTCATAGGATAAGAGGGAAGGTCCTCTCATGAATTACTGATTAAAAAATAAGAAACAAAGGGCAGGAATAAAAGATCAGTTTTCACAATGGAAAGAGGTAAATAGTGGGGTCCCTCAAGGATCTGTACTGGGACTTGTTCTGTTCAACCTATTCATAAATGATTTGGAAAAGGGGTTAAACAGTGACATGGCAAAGTTAGCAGATGATACTAAATTACTCAAGATAATTAAGTCCAAAGCTGACTGCAAAGAATTACAAAGGGATCTCACAAACTGGTGACAAAATGGAAGATGAAATCAAGGCTGATAAGTGCAAAGTAATGCACATTGGAAAACATAATCCTAACTATACATACTAAATGGTGGGTTCTAAATTAGCTGTTACCATTCAAGAAAGATCTTGGAGTCACTGTGGATAGTTCTCTGAAAATATCTGCTCAATGTGCAGCAACAGTTAAAGAAGCCAACAAGAACCATTCAGAAAGGGATAGATAAGATAGAAAATATCATAATTGTGGCAAATTGCTGGCACTACTTCGATGGGTCTCGCGCTTTCTCTTCTTGGGGAGGATTCAGGGCACCGTTTCTCGCCCCTGAACTGGGGTATTAACTGCCCCACTAGTGTCCTAGAGGAGGGGAGTGGAGTGGGAGGGACCCGGGCCCGCCCTCTACTCCAGGTCCCAGCCCAGGGGCCCGAGGGATAGCGGTAAACTGCTTGAACTAGCGGTTCCTTCCCCTGGATTACTTCCCTCTCCTGCCCTTCAAATTGTGGGACTTCCTGCCCTCCATCTGCACAAACCAGGTGTCCCTTTAGCTAGGGTCTTGGTCTTCTTAGCCCACTGCAGCACTTCTCCAAATTCTCTTCTGCTTCCCTCCAAACTGCTCTCTGCTCCAACACCAATCCACTCTGCTTCAACTCCTTTTCTTGTCTGAGTGAAGCGGGGGGGGGGGGGGGAGGGGATTATTAGGTGACTGGCTTCAGGTGCTTTAATTGGCTTCAGGTGCTTTAATTAATCTATAGCAAACTTTCTTCCCTCTATAGGGAACAAGGCTCCCTTCTAACACTCTCCTGCTGCCCTCTGGCCATGCTGTATCACACACTATATACATTTGTGATACACCCACACCTTGAATACTGCATGCAGTTCTGGTTGCCCCATCTCTAAAGAGATATACTAGAATTGGAAAAGGTACAGAAAAGGGAAAGAAAAATGATCCAGGTTATGGAACGGCTTCCATACAAAGAGCCATGAAAGATGGGGATTGTTCAGTTTTGAAAAGAGGTGACGAAGCGGAGAGACAACAGAGGTCAATAAAATCATGGATGGTTTGTGGAGAAAGTGAATAGGGAAGGGTTATTTACCCCTTCAAGTAACACGAGAACTAATGATCACCTAATGAAATTAATCGGCAGCAGGTTTAAAACCTACATAAGGAAGTACCTCATACAATGCACTATCAACCTGTGGAATTCATTGCCAATAGATGTCGTGAAGGCTAAAAATATAACTGGGTTAAAAAATTATATAAGTTCATTTAAGATAGGTCCATCATTCCCTCTGAAGCATCTGGTACTGTCCACTGTCGAAAGACAGGACACTGGGCAAGATGAACCACTGGCCTGGCAAAGTATGGCCGTTCTTATGTTCTTAAGCGATTTACCCATGGTCACACAGGGAATCAATGGCAGGACTGGGGATGGAATCAATACAGCCTGATTTCCAATCTCCTGCTTTAGCTAATACACAAACTCCCCCCAAGATAAAAATCTCTCACAAATAGCAGTATTTCAGCCTGATGCAATTAGAAATGTCTGAGATATTAAATCTCCTTCTCCACAAATGCTCTGTGACCCAATAAAAGGTGCAGACCATCACAGCAATTATTCTCCAAGAAACAGGGCTGAATTTTTGATAATTTTTCAGTGCCACTGTTCATCACAGAAGTGATTAAGTCTATTCCTTTCCCAAAGGCTGAGCGTAAGCAAGAAATTTGCTGTACCAATGAATTAAATTCAGACCCATTAAATCAGCAGCTATTATAGTGTCTCTAGAGCTGGATGTTTTTCTACAGATAAAAAAAAAACTGCAGGAGAAAATTATGGGAGATTGGTAGAGACTGGAAGATAGGTAGAGACTGATAAACTGCAGCACAGAAAACTGTGATAGGGCTATCTTTAAAAAAGGCTGGACTCAGTCTGCATCCAGGTTCACCAGTGTAACTCTGGAAATACACCACTGAAATCAATCTGGTGTGGAGTAGACTTTGGCTGACAGCTTGAAGTGTATTCACTGTATTAAGACTACAAAATAATGAGAATAAAGTAATAGCATGAGATGCTGATTATTTTAGCACCAGTAGAAAGAGACCATTGTGTTTTTGGTGTTTTTGAATATTTTTCTGTTTTGGTCTAGATTTGATACAGTGAAAATGCATATTAAAAAGAAATAAAAACAGTCCATTTCTTTTTTGCGTATATCAATTTTAAACTTGAGCTTTCTAGTACATTTTGACTCAATATATTTTAAGTATGGAGAAAATGACAACCTTTTATCCCATAAAAAAAATCAATTTAGTTCAGCCTTTTGATGTGTCAAAGCTATGTATAAATCTTCACTGAGGAGCCACAGCTATCAAGAGACTAAATATATCAGAGCTTTAGATTAGGCGTGTCCAAATAGCAAAATAAACCTACCGCAAGTGACAATCCAGAACAGTCATGAGACACAACATAGATAAGGATGACATAGAAGGAAGAAATAAAAATTAAAATATCCACACACAAACATTAGTAAAAACCAAGGAGAAATGACCTTTTCCCACAGATAATATATTCTTTATTCACCTCCTTTACACAAGAAAGGCCTGATCCTGCAACCTTTACTCATGCGATTGGTCCTGCTGGAGCGGATAGCTCTACTTGCATGAATAAGAATTACTCTCATGAGTGAGGGTTTCAAGATCAGGACCCTAATGTGTACTTTAACTATTCTTCCTCGTCACAGCAACATTTATTCAAAATATCATATTAAAATTATGTTCAGGAAAAAGAACATGCTGAAAAATGATGCATCTATCTGAATACTGGATATTACACAATTCAGTGTCTAACAGTTACCAGTGCTAAGGCTAAAGTTCTGACTCTGCAATCAGATCTACTAGCATGGACCCCAATGACCATGCAGAGCCTCATTGGCTTCAGAGGGGCTCTAGGTGTTCACAGGGCCGCTACCAGCAGGATCAGGGCTTAGAGTCAGTGGAATATTATTGGTTTAATGACTATTTATTGGAAGAAGAAAAAAAGAAGTTACTTTGAGGGCCCAATCCTTTAGCTCTATCAAGTGGAATAATTCCCAGTGAAGTTAATGGGACTTCTGCATGCACTATGGACTGGAACTTGCAGGCTGCTTATTGCCTACCAAGAGATATTGAGCACTCAACTTCCACTGAAATCAAAGGGAGCTGAAGGCACTGTGTTGAATCCAGGAGGTGAGCAGAACTTTGCAGTTTAGGGCCTAATGACTACAGGATCAAGCCTTTGTGCTTTGGCAACATTTCAGATTTCTGGCACCATACACAGCCAATTCAATAATTCTTTCCAGGTGGATTAGAGTAGACCTTTTTTATATCTATTTGTCTGTTTGCTTTAAAACGTATCTCCTTGATATCTCGGAGGCACTCTCTTGCCATTTTATTTGTAACCGAGGCGCTAAAATGATTACCTTCTGAAATATATTACATTAAATTTAGCAGTACACTGTCTTCATGTGCTAAAACCTGCGGTGTTGATTCAAGAATAAATCATTAACCGATTGTGCTTACACTGAAAAACAAATGCTGCAAATATGGTCAAGGTTTTCCAGATTAGGAATTAAAGTTGATAGGAGCTGCTAGGTACTCAGGGTTTATGAAAATAAGGCCACTGATTTAGATGCCTAAATATGGACCTAAGAGCTTAACTTTAGCAATCCATTTCTGAAAATGTTGGCAAGCAAGGCAGATCCTCAATTGGTGGAAATTGTGATAGCTCCACTGGCCTCAATGGATATGACAATTTCCACCATCTGCGGATCCAACCCTATATGTTCAGTGGTGCATACATTTATTAACAGACCGCTGGTTAAATTCTAAATATATGGACACATTTGTTTTACAATAAATATAAAAACCATTTGAAGATGTTAAGTTCTATATGACTTGAAACTCTATGCTTTTTGCAAAGTTCTGATTATCTCCGTGACAATGAATTAGTAACTGGAATTTCCTCCAAAAAGGGACTGTGTGTCAAACCCATCATTAACTATTAAGCACAATGTTATATTTTAAATACATGTCAGTGCTAGAGTCATTGGTCATTTATCCAGGTCATAACAAGTATAATAAACAACACTTAATAATATACTATAAGTAAAAGAACAGTCTTATATGATATAGAACAAATCTCACACAGATATCTACTGACAAATCTCACATAGATATCTACTACTTGTCCTACAAAGAAACGTTAGGTTTGTTATCATTAGTATCATTTGATAGCACACAAACACACACACTGCATTTTATCCCCATTATGCTCAAACAGTATTTTCAAATTATTTTTGCTTCCAGGGGTAAAAGTTTGCTCAAGTTGGCCAGGACGAACTCAGCATTTAACTAACTGCTTTTTCAGACAATTTCTCAGAGGGAAATACCTCACAATTACTTAATATTAATAAACGAGAACAAATTCTATAGCTCAAACACAGGGAGTCCAAGAATGCCTCCTCAAAGTGCCTGAATCAAGACAGTATAAGAAATTTCTTTCACATTTATCATATTAAGTAAACCAAAATTCTCATTAGACTTTTGCAAGGGAGGATCCAAGTTTTCTGTTCAATAATATTCTGAGCTTCACCTCATTGATCCCTTTAACAGTGGAATTTAACATATTTTGTGGGACTTCTGATGACAGGAAACTATATACAGTGGTCACCATTAAAATGTTGATCCATACAGTCTTAAGGTAATGAGCTTTCCCCACAATATTACTTACTAAGTATAGGGAATGCCTGTAACATCTTGGTAAAGCTAATTGCTTTCAAATGGTGTGTCCACATTTCAGCGCTAGCCACTGTAAATGAAGAGTCCATTTTCAGTTATGTGCAAACTGTGCCTCTAAATTTAGTCAATGGGCCTGCAAATGTAAGGAGTAAGGAAATATTAAAGAGCTCTCTGGCTTGATACTGCATGCTGTAAAGGGCCTGATCCTGCTGCTGCTGCTAAAGTCAACTGTGGAACTTCCACTGACTCCAGTGGTGCAGGATTAGATCCCAAGTGCACAAGGAGTGCCTTTGGATTCTAATCTTCCCCATGCAAAATCTTAATTATTTGCAGAAGTGAAGCTGAAGCACCTACTCCAGCTGAAAAGGTTTTGTCCTGCAGTTCCTTAATTCTCCTGAATCTACATTTGAAAAACATACTCCTGTGTGTCCTTAGCTGCTGAAATACTTCCAAATGATCTACACAACAGTGTGATTTTATCCCCACTCATCAACCCTAGCACTAATTGGATAACTAGTGAAGATGGTTTCGTTTGTATTTTGCCACCCTGTGTATTTACCTTACAGCTGAACTCTTTACCATCCCATCCCACAAGAGAGCCAACACTGTGGAATTTTCCTCTGGTCAAAATCAGTCTTCTTCCAGATAGATCAATGCTAATCTATTCTGTGGTTCCCAGGGAACATTGGATTAGATGCAGGGTCCTGCAACCTTCCAGTTAGTGCCCAAGTATAGCACCTCTCTCACACAAAACAGGTCGGAAGCAAGTGTTTCTCTGCTGTTCACAAATTAATGTTGTGCAAACAGCAGCATGAGGATCCGTCCCTAAGCCATTCACTGGCTCTCAGCTAAAACTGTATTCCGTCACCTTTAATCTTCTCCCACCCACATATATAACTCTGCCTTCATCCCCCTGTCCAATTTTCTTTTATTCTTTCCTTTTCTCATCCCTTTCCCCTGTTCCTTTGCATCTCTTCCACCATTCTTCTGCTGCACTTTGCTTTTGGTCTTTCTCTAGGTAAGCTTCTGTTTTTGTGCAGCAAGAACTGTAGTAGCCCAGGTCCACACTTGCATGTCATTTAGTCTCACAAGAACTTGATTAGTACCCCACTCATCCAAACATGGGCTCTCTCTACCTCACTATTGCACCTCGTCCTGGTCAAAGTCCTATATAGATATGGCTGTAAGACTCTCCCACAGCTATATTTTTGAGACCACCATTTTCTCAAAAAACCTCTCTTCTATATGGACCAGTTGCAGTATTTCTCCTCTCATTAGGAGAGAAGTTAACTGGCTGCCTTAAAAGCATTGACTAGTGCTGCCATCAGTAGCATGCACCAGTGCATGTAGAGTCGGCATCCTTCAATGGGCACCAGGGGGTTACTAACTGAAACTCCAAGACAAAGCACATACAGCTGGTCTCCACTACACAGCACCACTATCCAACCATTGAGCAATACCAAAAATAGATAATTGCTAGAAGACTTAACACTTTAAACATAAACAGTGTCCAAGAACAGGATGGCTACTTTACCTGGTCTTTCATGGTCTTCCCTAAATCTTTAACATCTTTCATGTTAATAGCGTTCTTCCCTCCCTTTTCCTTTCCCTTCTTCTTGTTCTTCTTTTTGAACAAGCATTTCTTACAGAGACAAAAGCAGCAGGTAAGGATTAATAGGACTGCAACTATGGCTATGGCTATTAAGGCCCAAGGTGGCACTGGAAGAGAAAAAGAAACACACACAAATGGCACACTGTTAGTAAATTTAAATGTAAAAACCAACAGATTTCATTTGTAGCCAAACCTTTTATCAACCTTTGAGCAAGGATCTAAAAATATTGTGTTGAATTTGTATATTTCCCTCAATTGAATATTTACACAAAGAACATTAATATAACAAAGCAAGCATTATCTATCTACATACTTGGAAATAAACAACAAAGAATGTAACTTGCAGTTTAGATTAATCAGCAAGAATAATTTGATTTGTCTAATGTACTCACAAGGTACGCATGTAGCAAAAATTTAAAAACCATCTTTAAAATGTTAATCATGTTTAGAGGAAATTGTTTACTTCTCTCTGTATAGTCATTCTTGTAACCCACCTGGCATTATGGCCTGATAAACCAACCTAGCTTGAAGTCATGTGGCTCTGACTGGGGACTTGCCTCCAACAGAGCTTAGGTAAAGAAGTGTCTCTGATCCACACAGTCAATTTTAATGAGCAGCATTTCTCCACTGTTTTATTTGACAGACTAGTGGACTACTCATAGATGCAGGTCAAGGTTACCAGTAAACAATGACCAAGGTCAGAGGACTGCTCAATCAGGCATCTATGCTGATAACCATCAAGTCCTTCTGATATTGGCAATGTTTCAGTGTACATCTATGTTTTCACTGAAGTCTTATAAAGAAAAACATGTCTGTTTATTTTATTGATTCAGTCCAAGCTTCTAGACACTATTGTAATACAAACAAATAATACATAATAATAATAATGATGATGAATTGGTCTTGCAAAAAATCAAGAGAATGATGAGAATTATCTTCACATAAGTAAACTTTAATATGACCTCTTCTGATTACCATACTTTTCATTGACATACGTGACAAAAATACGTAATGTGATAAACAATGGGGTTTTAAAGAGGAGAATCATTTGTGTATCTTGAAATGTATTCTGCCTATCAGATCTGCAAGGTATTCTCTCAAGTCAACACATAAAAATCTCTAAAATTACACAGGGCACAACAAAAGCGGTAACCGAATTTGACAAATTTACATCAGTGAATCACAAAAGGAAAGCGGACAGTGAAAATACAGAAAAATTAATTGCTTAAAGCAGCCAAGTAGAGTGGAAAGCATGATTACTGGAAGTTGAACTAGAGACTGCCACTTCAAAAGGAAATTAAAGTTTTAGTGAGCAGCTTCCTTATTTGTACTTTTTATTTTTCACACTGCTTTACTGATAGATATAAAAAGACTGTAGGAGACATGTTTGGAATAGTTAAATAATAAATTCCATAACACTTTATGTGCCTCCAAATGTTCATTTAATGTAGTTGCCATAAAAGAGATGTTGTACGGGATGTAGAATAAATGTGAACTGATTATCAAAGAAATGAATGTTAACAGATACAGTGAGCAGATTAGCAGCTGTTTAACAGAAATATTTTATGGACGTGGCAGTAGCAATTCCATAGTTAAGACTGCATTGAGATCTGCACTTATTGCAAGACTAAAATCTCCATTTCATGCTTTACATTTTGAATTTTGTTTTCAAATTTCAGCACAATATTTTAGAGGGAAATTGACTTTTCTATGTCATTTATTGTTTTGTAAAGTATTTACTAACTCTTCCAGAAGAAACCATTTAAAAATGCGTCCTTTGGGAAATTTTACCTTATTTTCCTCACGTTTCATTGGGTTCCTCTGTTATTAACCCCCCCACCGCACCAACCCACAGTCCTCATACATTCCAAACATCACATGTAAACACAGTCTACAACAGAGGTGTAGGCCACTTTTAACATCTGAAATTAAACACAAAGTGCTAGTCTCCTTACTCAGTATCATCTAATTGAGTTATGCCAAGATTAACCAAAGGAATTGCTCAGATCCAGCAGCTATTTCTGTTTTCCAGTGCTGCCAACCCGCTCCACCAGCTCTGCATTGCCCATACTTCCAGAGATGTGGGGAGGCAGACTGGCAACAGGAAGTATGAAGATGGACTCCAGAAGAAAGAGGGGACTCTGTGGCGGGGGAGCCATGGGAGGAAAGGGAGGATATGGAGAGGCAAACAGAATATACCCCAGGGTGGGGGACAAAAGGGATTGAGACTTGAGGTGGGCAGGATGGGGGTTAGCCTGGATGTGCATGTTGCATGGGAAGAAAGACAATATGAGAGGAGGGTGTCTGGGGCAGTCAGGTGCCTCCATGCTGAAACCATGTTGAATGAAGGGGCCCTCTGGCACTGCAGCCCAGAGTAATGAGGCAGCAGCACCATGGGGAGTTCTTCAAGCACTGCTGCCTTGACACACAGACCCTCAGCTCCTTTCTTAAACTGTTTACTGTTTATTTTAATCCATTTGTAATTAATTGCAGACAATAACTCTTGTTATAATTAAATCACGAACAAATGACTCTGATGCTCAAAGTGATTCAGAATTTTTAATTGATCTCTTCAAAGAAGACACTCCCCAGTTCTTTTTGTTAAAGCAAATACAGGTATAAAGGAAGGAAGCTTTTTAAGGCTGTCCAAGCTCTGGAGACTTTCAAAAAGGCTTCAACAGCCAAATCTTCAGGAAAAGAAAGGAAAACACCCCATACCAGACAGACTGTAAAGAATATTTTCTTCTATATGAGTGCACAATCTCTGTTAAGAAGATTGCTCATCACAATACTGCTACTGGCAGAGAGCACTCAGCCTTGTATTACTGGCGCTGAATGTACAAATGAGGTTTAACATAAGTAAAATTTCAACTGTATAGGTTTTGAAACAGAACCAGGTGTTTGTTTTCAAAATGTTTCATAGAAATTTTATTTAAAACTTTCTGAATAGAATGAATCATGCTCTATGATAAAGCCAAGATTTTCAAAGGAGACTAGTGATTTTGAGTGCTTCCATTTTTTGTGTGCCCCAACTTCTGATACCTTAAAGGGGTAAAGGGGCTTGATTTTCAGAAAGAGCCGAGCCTCTGAAAATCAGGCTCCTTTAAGATGTCTCAAGTTGGGCATCCCAGAACAGAGGCACTCTAAATCACTCGTCACTTTTGCAAATGTATGCCTATAGCCGTTAATTTTCTGACATACCGAATATGAAGAATGAGGGAGATATCTGTATTAATTTTATGAAGTTTATAATCTGTAGATTTGGTAATTATTGTGGGGTGGCTGGCTTTATGGAACCCTAAAGGTTAATTCCAGCTGGAGTCTGGCAAAGACTCTAATTCAATGGACAATACATTGCTGGAAGGCGATCTCAGACTCCCTCTGAAGAAATGTGTGACCAGATTCAGGCACACTGCTCAAAGCCCCAGGAGATCTAGGGGCAGGGACTCTTGAAAAAAAAAATCATTGAATGGTTGAAAAGGATAAAAAGGCAGTCTGTGACTTGAGGGAGACACATTGACTGGTGGGTCAGACATCAGAAAGGCAGGAGCAGTAGGAAGTACAGCCTGTCTCGCCCAGCCCCAATGGTGTGTGCGCGTGCCTGAAACAAGCAGGAATAATATAATATATTGTTGCAAGGAAAGGCTAAAGTTTAAGTAAGATAACATGCATGTAGGCTTTTCATTGTTATCTTCCCTACCTGATATGTTCATGTGGACAAATACCTAATACTTGTTTTGAAGAAGCTGTCCTGAATCACTGCAATTTCATACTTGTCACATGCTTTTGGAAAGAAATCTATAACAGGGGCCAAACCCAGATGGACCCATTGAAGGTAGCATGGTTTGTCAACAGGATGCTACAGCCTGGTGATCCAGTCTGAAGTAGGGTGAATCACGGGATTTGATGCAGAGAAGTTCAGGCGTAGGCCTGTCACTTGGAAAGGGTACCCATGGAGAGACAGAGGTCAAAGGTATAGCTCCCCCCGAAGAATAACACTGAACTAAAGAGATAAGCATCAGGACTGTATCATTAGCCAAGATTTTTTAGGGACCATTTCTGCAACCTCACTCAGGTTGAGCAGCAATGACTCATGCGAGTAGTCCCACTGAATCCACCCAGTTCAAAAGGACAACTTATGTGAGTGAGCTGCAAAATGGGAAGAGTTGCAAAATTGCATCCTTTGTATAAAACTTCTTTTTTTTAAATTAGCTTTACAAAAAGATGCTTGGCAGGCAGCGATGGATCCAGCAGGGATGGATTTATCGCGTCTAGTCTAGACGCGATAAATCGACCCCCCCAAGCGCTGTCCCGTCGACTACTGTACTCCGCCGCCGCGAGAGGCGCAGGCGGAGTCAACGGGGGAGCGGCAGCAGTCGACTCACCGCGGTAAAGACACCACAGTAAGTCGATCTAAGTACATCGACTTCAGCTATGTTATTCACGTAGCTGAAGTTGCATAACATAGATCGATCCCTCTGCCCCCCCCCCCAGTGTAGACCAGGGCTGACATTCCAGCAAGACAATCTAAAACTATTAAATGCCAGGGAGGACAATTGATCCCAGAGAAAGAGGCAACATGAGGGAAGAAGAAAGCTGCATATCAGCATCAAAGTACTAATGTTGGTGTACACTGCATAGATAGAGTTCCTCCTACTAAACAACTCAAAAATGCCTTAATAAATGTGAATATCTATAATAGCTTGTTTGGAAAGCTTCAACACTGATTTTGACAGGTTCTAATTCAGGGCATGCACCACTGGCTTTCAACGCTCCCCAGTTGAATGAATCTGTATTTTTATAAGAACATTTGCAATAACTGCGGCATCAGACTTGTCATAATTCTCAGACATGTATTACCCTCCTGGTGTTGGGTAACTTACAGACAACTACAAGGTGACCAGAAGTCCAATAAGTTTTATGTTTTGAACTGTATCACCCTAACACAGACGTATGAATCTGCATATAGGAACAGAGCTTGATGACTAGTTTGCTCCAACTATAATGAATTATTTTGGAATAATCAAAAGCAAAGTAGTACTTAATTTAGCACATTAGTTGCTGCTACCTCAGTAGAGCAGAAGTTTTATGCTTGGGTTCGGTTTGTGAAATACTCATATTTTCCAGTTTGCTTTTATAAGTCCTACTGACTTGTGCCCGTCTTATATTATACAGCCTAGCAACACACACATAGGGTAGGATAGGGCAGAAAGAGATAATTGCCAATAGACACAAATTACCATATTTGCCAACATTTACAATTGATCAGAAGGGACAACTTTGTTAAAGCTTTTAGTTTGATTTAAATTGAAATCTTGGAATCTGCCTTTGGAAACCGATTTGAAAATACCAGTGGAAATTTCCTGGGTTTTAGACAATCAAAAAATATTTTAACAACTAAATGATAAAAAAAAATGTAATCCTACTTTTGTATGCAGATGGAATTCTGTAGCAGAACAGCTTGACACTGGTAAAATATATTCAAATTAAATTAAATACACACCAAATCCTGGGCCCCCAAATTCCCTTACTTATATGCATTAAACAGAGATCGCTCCCTCGAAACCCTAAGTTTCCTAGCTAAATCAGACAGGTTGGTATGTTCATTCAATACCAGGAGAAAAAATTCTCCTCCCTCGGAGGGAGCTTGGATGTTTGGAAGGAGAAAGGCAGGGGAAAAAAAAAGATGGAGAGACTGGAGTAAGGAAGTATCAGGGATCGCAGAAAACAGCAGAAAAAAAGGAAAAATTGTATAAAGGACTAGTGCTTGGAAATCACCGAAGGACATAACAAGGAAGACCCAGTTAAGTCTGGGATAAAAGTCAAGCCACAAAAAAGAGAGAAGTGGGAGAGGGAAAGAAAAAGAAAGGAACAAAGAGGAAAAGCAAAAAACAGCATATGTAATATTAACATTCCTAAATTTAGTTTATTTATGTGAGCTCAAGGGCTCTAGGTGCTGTTCAGTTATTATAAGAAGTGGGGGTGAGGGAGGAAGGCACAAAACCCACCAAAACAAAAACCACCACCACCCACCAAACACCCACACCAGTAAGCATTTCCCCTTCCTCCATCCAGTTTTTAACATCAGGGAAAAGCCTGGTGCCCTGAAGCTTAAAAACAAGGAAGAGGGAAAGAAAGAACAGTGCTGTTTGGACCAAGAGGGTGAACTGAATTCCAAAATTAAGGGCCCCTTATCAAGAAGGCCCTATCAGTATCCCACTCCTATTTAAGCTAGGGGAATAGTAGCTAAATCCCCATAGCTGATGGCACCTGCCATGGTATACTACAGGGAAACAGGTGGTCTTAGGGTTGCCAATTTTGGTTGGATATATTCCTGGAGGTTTCATCACATGACATAATTTTAAATTAAAGATTAATTCCTAGAGACTCCAGGACAATCCTGGAGGGTTGGCACTTGGAAAGGGTAGGTGGTCTCTAAGGCAGTCAGAAACCAAACCATTTAGGAATTTATTGATCAAAATCAGCATCTCAGCTAGAAATCATGCTCTCTGAGAGACATACTACTTGGTAAGCAGGCAGCTGCAATTTCCAAATGTTTTGAAGGTGTAATCCCATGTGAAGCACAATGAAGCATTCCAACTGTGGTGGAAAAGCATGGATAACTCTGACAACTTTCACATATGAAGAAAAGGTTGCAAGCTTCTTGCCAGGCGCTGATGTTGGAAAGTTGTTTTGAAAACAGCTGCTCTCTGTGCATCCATCCACAAGAAGTTGGGCATTGAAAACCTCCAGACTGCACATCTGAGTAACAAACCCAGGTTTTATTATTGGGCAGTACTATGTAGATGCACTGGTACTTTTTTGTCAAGTCTTTTCTATAATATGCTCTAGATTTACTCCTGCTATTTAATTCTGATGGTGCCAAAACAGAAAAGAAAGGGCAGATTCACAGCTGCCCAACAGTACCTTTACAGCTCAGGAGGTATTAAAACAATTTCCCTATCTCCCAAAATCCACATCCACCAAAGTAGCTTGTAACACAGGTGAAAGAGGATGAGACCGAGGCTGGCTGAAGAACATATGCTCTGAGAACCCACCCTGGAATGTAAACGGTGGGAGAGGATACCACAGCTCACTAAGGAGGCTGTATGCAGGTTACCAGAAAACACAAATATAAGTACTGGTGTGCACTAGTTAGAATGCCAGAATGCACTGGGAAGGCGTGAAGCACCTGTCTATCATATCAATACAGTTTAAATATTAACACTCACTACTTGCACATGTTTCAGAGTAACAGCCGTGTTAGTCTGTATTCGCAAAAAGAAAAGGAGTACTTGTGGCACCTTAGAGACTAACCAATTTATTTGAGCATGAGCTTTCGTGAGCTACAGCTCACTTCATCGGATGCATTTGCACATGTGTGTGTTTTTTCCCAGACACAGTTACATATGCCACGTGGCTCTGTGAGCACACTTTGCATATGGCATTCACACTTCACTCCCATTTTCACTTCCTTACTTCTATCTTAGATTCTCTATATGGCTCTGCTTAGTGCTTACTATAATGTGTGTTTATCTCCTGCCTACCACTAGAGGGAACCAGGACAAAGCATCTTAATGAAATGGAATGATGCTGACATTTCCAACCCCTCTGTCTATTGTTTGAGCATTCAAAGTGCTATTGCAGAAGGCAGTCTCCATGAATCGCTTCTGGAAATTACTGAAGCTGTAACTGAGCTAAGAGATATGTGTTATGACAGCAAAACTTCCCTCCATGCAAAACAGTGTGACATGAAAGTGTGCTGATCGGATGGGTTTCACTTGTTGAATATGCTGCTGCCTAAACTGTTTGTTAGCTCTTATCATGCACAATCACTCACACGTCGTATTGCCGAACATTCCAAACTTGGCAAATGAACTGACCTGCAGTCTAGCAGGGACAGAGGAGCTGCAGCCTGGTATCCTGCAGCATTAGACAGGACTATACACCTAGCCAAGACACTTGGAATGCTGGCTGAGCAGACCTGCCTACCTTGCCCTTCAAATGCCTGAGGCCAAATCTGCATAAAGTAGATGCTCATTTACATAAATATGCTTTACAGACTATTGGAAATGCAGTTACACAGTTGGAAAATGCAATTCTTAAAATTAGTTCATCTTCAGGGCAGATGATAGGCTTCTCTTCCCTAGAGAAACATCAGGCCAACACCCCATCTTCCTCTGCATGGCTGAGTCTTTTTTTCCTTTCTCCTTGTCACCAGTCCCCCCCCCCCCCCCCAAGATCTCTCTGCCTACCCCCTCTCACCTGCTCCTTTTGACCCATCCTTTCTAAGAGACTCTACAGAATCAAGAAAGTAGGGCAGAGGGGTTCCCAAATCTCTTCTTTGCCAACAGGCCCCTAGTGCGCTCCCTGCATGTACAGCAACTGGGCCAGGGAAGGAGGTGAGTCTCTGAGCCTGATGCTTCCTGCCTGTCTAGCAGTTAGTGGGGAATGCACCGTAGCTGTGGCCATAAAGCCTTTAGAATAAAACAAAATGAAAAGCTCTGGATGACTTCCAGAAAAGCCAAAGGCAGCAGGGGCATGCTGCACAGCTGGAGAAGAGTGTAGAAAGCAGGAGCCTCCAGCCAAAAGTTGGACAGGAGGCAGCTCTGCTGCAGGCTTTCAGGAAAGGTGCATTTGCAAACATACGGTGATGCCAGGTAACTTGCCAATGGAGGACAACAAGGCAATTCAAGGAGCTAATATTCAGCACTAAAAAACTGTAGAAGCTTGAGACAGCATTTTCAATCATGTTGTGGACAATGGTATTTTGCGGTTAAAGAGCATTTCACTTTTCCTGTGACATTTACTGTATGTTACACTTCAAGCTTTGACCGATAGTCTTGAGGAAGAAAAAACAAATGTAGAACTCAGACATCTGCCTATGATTTTAGGCTGGGATTTTCAAGGCAGCTAAGAAAGTTCAGTAATATTAACCCCCAGCATCCAAAAATCCAAAGTCCAGCCTCAATAATTCATTACATTGGCTTAAAAATTATGAGATATTTCAAAATAATACATTTTGGGTTATTTTTATTTGTCTGAGTTTTTGATCTTTTGGGTCACATTTTCAATGTTTGTCCTGCAGCCACGAGGGATGGAAATATACTTCATTTTTTCAAATAAAAGCTGATACTCTAACTTACCACAAGAATCCAGGAGTTGGGACTTTAAGAAAACACATAACATTGTGTGAATCAGCAGTCTTAGGAGTTAGGTGCCCAACTCCCAGGGAAAGTCATTGCTTCGATTTATTGATGCTCCACATTAATTTAGAAGACCTCAAAATAAGAATGATGACTTAGTGTTAACTTCATCAAGCATAGTACAGAGGAATATTTAGTTTTGTTGCTTAAGGTCATACTTTTTTAGATTAAAGCGCTTTTCATCAATAGACGTCAAAGCACTTTACAAAGGAGGTCAGTATCATTAGCCCCATTTCACATGTAGTGAAACTGTGGCATAGAGAGATGAAAGTGAATTGTCCAAGGTCATCCAGTAGGCCAGAGCTGGGAATACAACCTAGGTTTCCTGAGTCCCATGCCAGTGCCCTATCTTCTCAGAACACAATATCAGCAGCATGTGTATTAGCTTATAAAAACTGTAAGTAAATTTAGTGGTCCAAAAGGTGTCAGGGTTGCAGCTCTGAGAATGATGTCCTCTGTTTATCCACCAATACATACAACGCAGGCAAACAGCAGTGCACGTTTATCACCATAATGAGTCAATTCTACTGTAGATGAGCTACTTCTAGGAGGGAGTTCATTCAGTCTCTATTGACAATACCATATGGGTGCCAGTTGTGATGGGAGTTTGTGAGAACAGCAAACAGCGATGACTTTAGGTCCCTTGTGTGATCTGATTCCCTGCTCCCTTTCCTACTGGTTCTCTTATGGTAAATTATCCAAAAATATCATGGACTAGATGTTGGAGAAAAGGCACAAGGCATGAATTTATAATAAAAATAATGCTAAAATCCCCATGGTTTGTATTATTTTAATCAAAATAGTATTGAATCTCTGCAGGGAGCTGCCTGGAATCACTTACACAGATCCCTGTGGGAAACCACTAATCCTAATATCAGACAGTTCCTGCTCTCGCTCAGCCTTACATCCAGCTCAGATTTTAAACTGGCAGCCATTGAGGTTCTCAGTGTAATTGCAACGGTTTACTGCCTACCCGTATGATATAAGACCAACATGTTAAAGAGCCAAGGATTTTTATTTTTTAAATGATGAACTTCATGGAATCCAAGAGAGCTATGACAGAAATGCCCCATAGGCCTTGATCTTGCACTGGGATCCACCAGAGTGACTATATGGCGCTATATTGACTGTGGATCGTCTCTGAGAAGGCACTGATGCAGAACTGGGTCTTTCTCCATAACTTATTTGCAGCATAATGACCCAGGATTCAAGTACCTTTTGCTGTTAAAAATCAAGGAAACAACTGACTGTGAAAAAGAAGTACCATTTTCAGTCCTAAAAACCTTTGTAATTTTTCAGAAGGAAACCCCTCTTCTTATTATTTCACTAGGAAAGCATTGCTTAAATGTAGTTATCAGCTGGTGTGGCTTCATTCCCAAGTAGGGACAGGAGCTCTTTTAAAGTCTTCCCTATTTGTCAGCGATTTTTTTGCTCATTAAATTCTTAAATCACACGCCTGGAGTATTGAAAATTCAACTAGCAAATCAAAAAACACACCAAAAAACCCAATTACTCTGAGAGTTTTATTCAGATTTTTTTATATACTGAATGTTAGGTCAATTGTATTAGGTATGTAGTAATTGTTAAGAAGTTAGGTTGTGTCTTTCCTGTGCCAGGCAGGTATCTAATGATTCTGAATATGCATATTTATTTTGCTGAACAGCAACCCCAACAAATCAATTCAACTTTCACATTTCCTCATATTTTAACTGTACACATTTAGCTTTGAATTAACAGAGATTCCTTTATATGCAATACTATCATTATTAAAATTACATTATTTGAATTATGGTAGTGCCTAAAGGCCGCAATCAAAGCTCATGGCCCCAGAGTACTTGGCAATGTGCACACACTAAACAAAAAGACAGTTCCTGCCCAAAGGGCTTAATTACAATCTAAAGGTATGTCTACACAGCAAAAGAAAAACCCAGTGGGGAAGGCTTGGGCTGTGGCACTAAAAATAGCCATGTAGATATTCTGGATTAGGCTGGAGGTTGGGCTCTGAAAGCCAGGAACTGGGGTGGATTTCAGAGGCTGAACTCCAACCTGAGCGTGCCTATCTACACAGCTATTTTTAGTGTCAGAGCATGAGCCCAGGGCTGTAAACCTGGGCTCCAACACCCTCTGCCGTGTTGGTTTTTTTTTGGCCATGTTGTCATACCATAAGGCAGGGGTGGGCAAACTATGGCCTGTGAGCCATTTTAAGCCAGCCCACAAGCTGCTGCTGGGGAGTGGGGTCTGTAGCTCGGCCCCGCACTGGCACTCCAGCTGGGGTGCTGGGTCGCAGGCCGCACCACGCGGCTCAACCCCGCTCCGGCGCTCCATCTGGGGTGCTAGGTCGAGGGCCACACCATGCGGCTCCTGGAAGCTGCAGCATGGCCCTGCTCTGGCTCCTACATGCTCCAATGGCCCCCTCTGGCACTCCAATGGGAGCTGCAGAGGTGGTGCCTGCAGATGGGGCAGCGTGCAGAGCTGCCTGGCTATGCCTCAGCGTAGGAGCCAGAGAAGGGACATGCCACTGCTTCTGGGAGCCACTTGAGGTAAGCGCCATTTGGAGCCTGCATCCCTGAGCCTCTCCCCATGCCCCAACCCCCTACCCCAGCCCTGATACCCCTCCCACTCTCCAAACCCCTCGATCCCAGGCTGGAGCACCCTCCTGTACCTCAAACCTCTCATCCCCAACCCCACCCCAGAGCCTGCACCCCTGCCCCAGCCCTGATCCTCCTCCCACCCTCTGAACCACTCATCCAGTTCAGAGCATCCTCCTACACCCCAAATTCCTCATCCTCAGCCCCACCCCAGAGCCCTCACCCCAAACCAGCGCTCTCACCCCCTCCTGTACCCTAACCCCAATTTTGTGAGCATTCATGGCCCACCGTTCAATTTCTATTCCCCGATGTGGCCCTCAGGCCAAAAAGTTTGCCCACCCCTGCCCTAAGGCCTCAAGTCTGTGATGTGTTGTGTGTACCAGTTCACCCTTGCCAATTACAGTGCAGGATTGGGGGAAGGGGACTTTAGCATGTGACACGAGACAACAGGTGGATAAAACAAACAAATGAGGGTGAGAAAAAGAAACAAGTGAAACAATCATGTTTGTCATTTTATGTAGCAGTGTCAGCTACCCAACTGCCTAGCTATTGTTGAGTACTTTGTAAGCATTACTACAAAGGTGAGTTGTTGGTGGGGGAGAGGGGTAATTTTAATAAATCTGTGCATGGAAAATGGAAGCTATTAACCATTTACAATGCTGAGACAAGAAAGAAATCCCATTTGATTATCCATGGTTTGCATGAAACTTGTGTCTCTTGCATAAGAAATTGAGGCTTTTACCTATTATTTTAACTAGTCTTTAGGGAAATAAAAGTTTTTTTTTTCCAATTTTTTTTAAACATATATTTTTATTTTTAAAAAGATATAATAAAACATCGAATGCGGGTTCTCCTATCGCCTAGTGTTTCCACCTCTTTTATGTTGCAAGGAACTCTCACCTCCAATGTAACCCAGATTTCTGAGACGGGCTATGTACAAAGAAACCAATTTCGAAGATGCATTTGAGCTTAATAGCCAAGTTGCTTTTCTTTCCTTTTTAGAGGCCCATTTAACATGCTATTATGATGGGGATGATGATGATTGATTGCGGCTTCTGCTTTTCTGCACAAAAAGCATGATTTCTGATTGGCTAAGTAGCACAGCAGTAATGGTCATTAACTTCCTTGCAGAAGCCACTGCCAAGGTGATAAATAGATTTGGTTTACATTAGCTACTAGACTAAAGCATTATTTGACCTCATTAATGGCTTCTAATCAAATCCAAAGTTACATTTACCTAAAGAGAGGGACAATTATTTTAGGAGAGTAGACTGAGACTCTTTTTGCCAGTCCCAATAAATTCAAATGGTCAAGTCTTGCCCCACTGAACATCAGGTGGGGCCAGGATTTCACCCAGAATGTTTTAAAGCAAATGTCATTCTTTCCTCTCTATTTTCTTTTTGTTTGGCTTTGGAGAACATTGGTTTTTACAAAGTCAGTTAAACATATTTAGGATTCAATTCAAAAACAACAAAATAACTACAATCTTTTATTCTGTACAGAGCCAAAGAAGATTGTGTACCTTGGCAAATTGCTCATCTTTCAAAAGCCATTTATGTTAGTACTGAAGCTCTGTAAGCTCAAGTAACAATAACTTGGGGATGGAGAATAAGCATTTGCTGCTGGGTCCCTAACATTCTTCATAACTATCCCAACAGTCCATATACAGAAGGCCAGATACTGATCTTGAACTTCTATTGGTCTCTGTGGCAGCTGGATGTTTGGACTGAAGAAGTGCTATACATGGTATAAAATGTTTAGCCTTGAATGAATGGATATTGTGAATGCTTTTTAAAATACCTACTGGTCAGATTTAGAAGAGGGGACCGTGCGCAGTGGCAGTGTTGAATGCTTAAACTGCGTAACTATAAAAGATCAGGGAAATTTTTACCAAATATCAGGAAAAACCTATGTGAATATAGAATGCCAAACAAGAACGTGGGGGAATATTCTTTGATGAATTAGTCCCTTGTATTTAATTCGAGGGAGAAAATATCTGCAGGGTTGATTTTCTAGCATTTGCTAGGATTTAGGAACACCTAATCTATTAAATCATTATACAGCATGAATTTCATACAAACACTGAAAAATCTACATGGAAAGGCTGGATTGTGTTGTGGATAATCTGGCTTCTCCATAACTGTGAAATGACAAGACTGCAATCTGCCTTTTGGCCTTTTAATCTAGATTTTCTACATTCTACCTGAAAATTTTTCTCTTATCCTTCATCTATTGTTCTGGAGGGCACCCGTGTGAGACAATCATAATCTCTGCTGTGCTTTTCACTTCCCATACCTAGCAGGTGAGGATGGTGTAAGTAGCTATTCATTTTGCATTCCAGGAATAGGTTTTGCCTCATGTTGTGCTTTAGACTTGGGCTAATTATAGTATGCATAATTAATTCACATATGCTCTAGGCTGGCCCTCAACCCTGTTAGACCATTTACTCTGTGTTACAGCTACAGCACAAGGTTCACATCTGCCCAAAAGACTTTTAAGGCTAAACTGCAGCATTTAGCCGAAACTTTGAGTAGGAGTATTATGGAATTGTCCCTCCCTGGGGGGAGCTTTGGGAGGGACCGTGTCTCACTGAGTGCACATAGGCATCATCCTAAAAACAAGTGACCCTGCTCTTGCCCTGAATAGCTGGCCTGCTCTCCAGACTAGTGCACACGGGAGTGGAACCACTGGGGTAACGTGAGCACCCAGAATAAAGGGAGATTATATTTCATAAAATAATATCTTTCTAGCTCTCATGGCTGCTAAAAAAAACCCTTCCAAATGGGAACTGAAGGCAAACCACTGCTGTGTTACCTCCCTGAGTTTGTAGAGAGCCTGAAATAATGATTCGGAGCTGCAGACGCTCCTGTGGCCTGTTAAACTCCTTGGAATGTCAGCTAAAACGATGACACTTTAATGTCCACATTAACTATTTCATTGTTGATTATATGAGTGGCTCGACTGAGGAAGGGAAAAGGAAGAGAAGTCTAATGGGGGTGAGAATTGGGTATTGCTGCAGGAAAGGAAACGCAGAGGATGCACACAGGAGACGTAAAGATCAAGAAGAAGATGAGAAAAAGAGAAAAGAGTGTGAGGAAGGAAAAGATATGAAGGAAAGAAATAAAAAAAGTGGCCCAAGTTGTGGGGGAGAGGAAATAGCCTACTGATTGTGACAAAGTACTTCATAAATAATAGTAACTAAATGACAGGTTTCAGAGTAGCAGTCGTGTTAGTCTACATCCGTAAAAAGAAAAGGAGTACTTGTGGCACCTTAGAGACTAACACATTTATTTGAGCATAAACTTTCGTGAGAAGTGAGCTGTAGCTTATGCTCAAATACATTTTTTAGTCTCTAAGGTGCCACAAGTCCTCCTTTTCTTTTTTAGTAACTAAACGGTTAGTGATTAGATAAAGGCTGGATTTTATCCTTACTCCCTGTGCAGCCTTCCATTGATATTAGTGGGTATCGTGCCATGAACAGAAGTGCCAATTGGCCATGGAGTCTTAAAGTTATGTCCTGGTCAAGCCGCCTTCACCAAATGGATTTGACATATCTGCTACAGGGATAGTAAAACCCCAACCTCTGCAATGTCCCCAACTTCCACAGTTCCAGAGAAAAGCGATATTTAGAACTGTTTTCAGAGTAGCAGCCGTGTTAGTCTGTATTCGTAAAAAGAAAAGGAGTACTTGTGGCACCTTAGAGACTAACCAGTTTATTTGAGCATGAGCTTTCGTGAGCTACAGCTCACTTCATCGGATGCATAGCATATTGTGGAAACTGCAGAAGACATTATATACACACAGAGACCATGAAACAAAACTTCCTCCCACCCCACTGTCCTGCTCGTAACAGCTTATCTACACCAACATTCCACACAAAGATGGACTACAAGCCATCAAGAACACTATCCCCGATAATGTCACGGCTAACCTGGTGGCTGAACTTTGTGACTTTGTCCTTACCCATAACTATTTTACATTTGGGGACAATGTATACCTTCAGATCAGCGGCACTGCTATGGGTACCCGCATGGCCCCACAGTATGCCAACATTTTTATGGCTGATTTAGAACAACGCTTCCTCAGCTCTCGTCCCCTAACGCCCCTACTTTACTTGCGCTATATTGATGACATCTTCATCATCTGGACCCATGGAAAAGAAGCCCTTGAGGAATTCCACCATGATTTCAACAATTTCCATCCCACCATCAACCTCAGCCTGGTCCAGTCCACACAAGAGATCCACTTCCTGGACACTACAGTGCTAATAAACGATGGTCACATCAACACCACCCTATACCGGAAACCTACTGACCGCTATTCCTACCTACATGCCTCCAGCTTTCACCCTGACCACACCACACGATCCATCGTCTACAGCCAAGCTCTGAGATACAACCGCATTTGCTCCAACCGCTCAGACAGAGACAAACACCTACAAGATCTCTATCAAGCATTCTTACAACTACAATACCCACCTGCGGAAGTGAAGAAACAGATTGATAGAGCCAGAAGAGTTCCCAGAAGTCACCTACTACAGGACAGGCCTAACAAAGAAAATAACAGAACGCCACTAGCCGTCACCTTCAGCCCCCAACTAAAACCCCTCCAACGCATTATTAAGGATCTACAACCTATCCTGAAGGATGACCCAACACTCTCACAAATCTTGGGAGAAAGGCCAGTCCTTGCCTACAGACAGCCCCCCAACCTGAAGCGAATACTCACCAACAACCACATACCACACAACAGAACCACTAACCCAGGAACCTATCCTTGCAACAAAGCCCGTTGCCAACTATGCCCACATATCTATTCAGGGAACACCATCACAGGGCCTAACAACATCAGCCACAC
The DNA here is from genome assembly GCF_965152275.1 of Natator depressus. Taxonomy (NCBI): domain Eukaryota; kingdom Metazoa; phylum Chordata; order Testudines; family Cheloniidae; genus Natator; species Natator depressus. The sequence continues at coordinate 276,785,167 of NC_134234.1, forward strand.
TATCAGAGGCTCGTTCACCTGCACATCCACCAATGTGATATATGCCATCATGTGCCAGCAATGCCCTCTGCCATGTACATTGGTCAAACTGGACAGTCTCTACGTAAAAGAATAAATGGACATAAATCAGATGTTAAGAATTATAAAACATTCATAAACCAGTCGGAGAACACTGCAATCTCTCTGGTCACGCAATCACAGACATGAGGGTCGCTATCTTAAAGCAAAAAAACTTCAAATCCAGACTCCAGCGAGAAACTGCTGAATTGGAATTCATTTGCAAATTGGATACTATTAATTTGGGCTTGAATAGAGACTGGGAGTGGCTAAGTCATTATGCAAGGTAGCCTATCTCCCCTTGTTTTTTTCCTACAACCCCCCCCCCCCCCAAGACGTTCTGGTTAAACTTGGATTATTGCTGTGCACATTGTAAGATGAGCTATTGCCAGCAGGAGAGTGAGTTTGTGTGTGGGGTTTTTGGAGGGGGGTGTGTGTGTGGGGGGTGGTGGTGGTGGTGAGAAAACCTGGATTAGTGCTGGAAATGACCCACCTTGATTATCATGCGCATTATAAAGAGAGGTTTCAAAGAGGGATGGGCTATTACCAGCAGGAGAGTGAGTTTGTATGTGTGTCTGTGGGGGGGGGGGAAGGGTGAGAAAACCTGGATTTGTGCTGGAAATGGCCCTCCTTGATGATCACTTTAGATAAGCTGTTACGAGCAGGACAGTGGGGTGGGAGGAAGTTTTGTTTCATGGTCTCTGTGTGTATATAATGTCTTCTGCAGTTTCCACAATATGCTATGCATCCGATGAAGTGAGCTGTAGCTCACGAAAGCTCATGCTCAAATAAACTGGTTAGTCTCTAAGGTGCCACAAGTACTCCTTTTCTATTTAGAACTGTATATTCTGAACTCCCCTCCACACACACTCTATTAAACAATAAATGCCATGTAAAATCTTACTCCATTAAATGGCCATTAGGGTCTGTTCCATACCTCCCATAAAGAACTCAGATCTACAATCCGGGGTTTGCCAACATGCTTACTTTTCCAAGTGTCCATGTAGTAATATTAATGCTTGGCTTCTAAATATTCCTTTTCATCTTCAAAGCATTTTATGAACATGAAGTCATTAATCTTCATAATACTCCTGAGAGATGAAGTATTATTCCTCTTTTACAGAGGAGAAACTGAGGCAAGGAGAATAAATTACTTGTCTAAAGCCATAGAGGACGTATGTGTCAAAAGAGAAATTTCAACTTGACAGCTCTTAACTCCCCACTCCTATACTCAGACCACATCTTTCTTATTAGGATGGCATTCTTATCAGCATTATAGCACAGTTTTGTTTTTCAGAATTTGTGAATTACCCCCAGAAGCTGCTGCATATGGACTATTCTTCTTTTTGACTGTTTAATCGAAATAAAAATGCCAAGTAGGATTCGTTGCCTTGTGCTTTAATTTCTTTTTGTATGTGTGGCAAAAGCCAAAAAAACCAATTTGGCTGTGGATCCACTTCAATGCTATATATCAAGTTTTCTGTTAAGCTGAAAATCACATCTTAAGCAAAAACCACACAAGTGGGTTCTTGCTGCAATCTTTACATAAATGCAAATATGCTGCAAGTAGTTAAGCCTTATGTTCAGTCAAAATCCTGTAGAAATAAAAACATTAAAAGGAGATGTTAAAAAACACCCAATTAAGACACAGGGAAAATAATCACCACTGGAATTGGAACCCAAGAGTGAAATCCCTATTCCAGTGAAGTCAATGGCAAAACTCCCATTGACTTCCATGGAACAAGCATTTCACCCTGGGTCTTCATTTACGTAGGCAAGTATTTTGCCGTTAACTGAAGGAGCAGCTGTGCTTTCTCATGCTAACAGAAACTTTGTTATAGTTAATTGACAATTCTTTCAAACCTGTAGAATCACCAGCACTGAACAATTAATTCTTTGTCCCTGAATAAGTTAGCTGTAGGAGAGAGATACACGGAGCAAAAGAAAATGGTGTCTATGAAGCTTGAAGAAATAAAAACAAAGAAAACATAACTTTCAGAAGAAAGTGGTTATTAAGGGTAAAACAGCAATCAAAGTCCAAGGCTAGCAAAAATTGCCTTTGAAAATAACTGTTCTTAAAGGTATTTGGACAAGTATTAATGAGTTTTCAGAAACATTTAACAGTGCATTTATTCTTCAGTGCAATTTCCCTCCCTCTTCCCTTGAACATTCTACCTTTTGGGCCTGTTGTTTTTGCTCTAAAGGTGCTGCTCGATAATAACGACACATCAATGCCTGTGTTATATATATTCTTTGCACAGCACTTAATCCAGCAAATAAAAGGTTAATTATTGTAAAACAAATGAAAATGAGCTGCTGGTTTGTTATTGGCTGAAAGTGATACACAGATGCAACTTTGCCTTTGTAATCTAATTAAGACTAGTCTAATTAAATATGGGTGAATCTGCAAAGCAGCTTGAGAGCTGCATAGAACACAGTTGCACTGAGAATGCCTTCTGAGCTTGTAAAGAGCTTCCTGGAAGCTGGTAAGGCTGCTTTTTAGCTCCCTCACTCTTTGGAATTGCCTTTTAACACAATAACTTGTATCCAGTGTTAAAATTCTTCATTGCACAACACTGCATATAGGGGAGAAAAGCAGCATTGGACACTAATAAACTGAGGTCCTGTCTTGCAAACATTTAAGCACATGTGTAACTTTACTCGTGTGAATAGTTGAGTTCAACACAACTACTCAAGCACGTAAAGCTAAGCATGGGCATAAGTGCTTGCAGGATCAGGATGTTCTCTTGTGAAGTGGCTGGAATATTTTTTTTAAATATACTTTCCCCAAGTAAATAATCATTTCACAGACACTCTTTTTGGCAAGGAAACTCACTGGTCATGATCAAAATCGTGACCTAACAGCTACCAATGCAGAGAATCAAAATGTGCCATGAGGGAACAAAATAACACCTAGACATTAGTTCCCAGGCCCATCTCCTCAGCGTATACTCCCTTAGGGTGTGAAACCACATTGACAGGGAATTTTAAAAGAACAAACCCCAGGGTCTTCACCATTCTATCTAGACAAAGTAAGATGGGAACCAAATAAGAGAAGTTTCAATTTGGGAAAGTCTAGATTAAAAATAAAGTAATAATGAATTTAGACAAGAACGTGTAGCGTTAGGAGAACTAACGATGCAGGCCTTTGTTCTCGTCCACGCTCTGTTCACTTCATTCTGCTCATGTAGTGGGAAAGGAGTACGAAGGGGGACAGACCCTGGGAAAAACAGCAGCATAAAGAAGCTTCCCTGCTCGTTTAGGGCTGGCAGAACTGCTCTATGCCACCCCATCTTGGGGAAGGACAACGTGGGGCCAGCTTGTGCTCTGCTATAGCTATTCTGGGCTGTTGGAGGAGCCCAGAGATGGCTGTGGAAAGGCACTGTAGGGGCTGCTAAAATGGACAAGCTCCTGGCCGGGGCCAGAAACTGTGAATCACAAAGAAGGCTAAAGTCACTTTCCTCCTCGCCCATTGCCTCTGGACAGGAGCAGCTCCCATCTGGATCCACTGTAAGGATAAAACAAGGCTTCATCATTGAAATGAGAGCCATGTTGTAACAGATTTAGGAATGTTAGTGTGTTTAAGGATAGCATAATTGATTGCTGTACTCTATATTTATTCTATTGTTTATCTTTATTCTAATATTTTGTTCCGTACACAATGAAACCCATTTACACTTAACTGTGTTTCAGTAAAACAGTGATTAGAGTGAAAACCCATTACTTTTTATTTATTTATTTTATTTTAAAGGGCCCCTCCTGCAAACACAGGGTGCAGTACTTTCTGCTACAAGAAGTTCCATTAACAGCAACAAGCACTGTGCTCACAAATGTGGACAGGAACTAGGTTTTGAGGTGGAATTATTAACACATGCAAGGAAATGTTTGTGCTTGTTTTTTTTTTTTTTTTTTTTTAAATTTGACAGTGTCACTTTAACCTGCCAGGGACCATCAGCTGCCATCTGCCGAAAAAGGTGTCTTTTATTAAGTCATAATTAATTTTCAAATCAAATGTCAGACTCAATTCATTGATCAAATATTAATCTTCATGGTATTTTTAAAAATTCTTATGTTAAATTCACTGCAGTGTAGAAGGCCTGCTAAGGAGCACTGCATAATTTAAGACCCACATCAAGGTGAGGTTTAAGTGATGCATGGACTCTTGTACAGACCTCTGCACTGGGGTGAATGTTGCCCTATGTGAATAAGTACACTCGGGATTAATGGTGTTGGGAACTACAGTATAAAGGCATAGACGAATTGGACCCTCTTAGAAGGTATTGCATTTTTTTTTTCTGTTTATAAACTGAAGAGAGGTGTGAGTGAAAACACTTTAGGGCACTTAAATAATTAGACAGATTTTTAAAAATCAAAATCCAAAGTAGAGTTTCCTTGGTGTGAAGTTCTCCAGATATCATGATTTTGTGGCAGAGTGCGTAGGAGAATTTAAAACAAATACTTATTGTTAAAATTCTTATTTTGATCTCACTGTATTTTGTACCATGGATTTTAAAAGGCTATAAGCAACTGGCTGAACGTTCAGCACTTTAGACATAGTGCAGTTACTTGTATTGCTCTGGCCTTCATCACTTTGTTTTTCTAGGTTAGTTTGAAATATACAGAGCAAACTGTATACAGAGCAAACTCCTTTTATACCATATGTATGCCTTGTAGGATCAGTAACCAGTGAAGTACCTGTACCTCAGTCAAGATTGCAAGCCCAGGAGCCTTCTGTAGCATATGTAAAAATGGTAGTAAATAAAAATATATTGTAAATAAGACAGTATTTTAAAAAAAATGTTAGCCATATATGAACTATTTTAAAATATTCCACATTGGGACTCAAAGATCAAGGGAAATCAGATTCTAAGACTCTGACCACACAGACATCTTTTACTGTGCCATACTATTAACAGCTGAATCTTAACCATGTGGACTGCTACAGTACTGGGGAAAAATAAAGCTCATGCAGGTCCAATACTCAAGAACTCAAATAAGGTCTCCAGCAACTGGCAGACAACCTGCTTCATTTTTGAGGAGATGGACTGGGTGGTCATAACTCGACCTGCCAGAGAACCCATGAATCTTGGGATCAGGCTCACCACTGTTCCCAAGTTGCAAGTGGAGCATGAGAAGGAAGAAGACGCTGATAACTGTTTTATCGGTCATGCTAGAAGTACAGAATGGTTGTAGAACCACAGCTCCTGCTACATACAGAATGCAGTCTGGGGCATGGTCACAGTGGATGGTGAGGGTTGGAACAGAGCCATGCCAGTTTTTATTGCTGTGGTGAAACTGTCCTACAGTGAAGGTAGAAGCTTTCTCTCTATTTCCTCCAGTCTGCAATGAGCCCAGAAGATAGTCACAGCAGGAAAACAATTCTAATATTCAACCAATCCGCAATCAATAATCGCTCACATTAGTAATATTGCCTCGGCCCCTTCCATCAAAGCTCCCTGGATTGCACAACAGAATATGGAACTGCCCCATTTCCTAGAACATCATAGTGGATGCAGCTTTTATTAACAGCATAAGCAGTACTGTGCAGAAGTTAAATGACATGCCCTTCAGTGCTGACAGCTCAGAGATCCAGCATCCTTGTAATGGATTCCATAAGCAGAACATCCAAAACATGTTAAAAGAAATTATTAAACTGTTGTGTAGGCAGTCAATTTATTTTACTTATCAGATCCTGGGGCCATCAGTGAGGAGCTTTTTGCTAGACATCCCCATGGGGGCAGGGTGCACAGATTGTAGCCAATTCTGCCAGATAAACCCTTTGAAGGTGGCTAGTAACTATCTTATGGTCTTGGGATGCCTTCAAGTAAGCCATTTCATGCCAGACAAACCCTACCGCTTTTTGGGAGCCAGCATTGTAACCAGTTCTTGATGGATAGCTCTTCCTTTCAGGACTCTGTGATCTAGCCAATGAGGAAGTTTATCCTAGCTTGTATCTTTCCCTGACCTTTATCTAAGATGACATAGAACTTTCCGGACAGCCACTGATGCACCAGGGTCACAGGGTGTGCATATTTGCCTTCTGACCCTACTTCCAAATACCCTTCTTGTCCAACTGTATAGGAGCATATCAGTTCTGAGAAATCTGAGCAGAGATTTAGCTTCTAGTTCACAGGTCACCGGAGGAATGTTCAATAGAGTCACTGTGGGTAATGGGCAATCAATGGCAGAACGAGTGAGTCCTCTGTTCACTATTCCTGCTATTGTGTTACTGAATTCTATATGTTTTGCAATATATTAGACTTGAAGTTATTTTTTAAAAATCACTATCCAGTGGTCTGGTTTGCTATAAGGCTAGCTGGATGTTTTTCAGCCCTCCTTTGTCCTTTCTAAGGAAAAAAATTAGCACAGTTGACTTGAAGTGAGGTGAAGAGCTTTAAAAAAATGACATCAAGGTCACAAATTCTAACCTGGGACACAATGGTCAGCAGAGAAAGGGTAGCTCGCATTCAGAGGTTGATGAGATTACATTCACAGAGCAAAATGCTTCACATTTGTTATTAACAGAATCCCAGGACTGCCAGACAACATGAGGATGCAGCCATGCCTAACAGACAGCCCCCCTTCCCCAATGCGTGGTGTCCCTGCACCACCTATACGTCAAAAGTAGCCTATGAGGGTGTCAGAGGATCTTAATAATTTAAGGCAGATAGAAAGAAAAATTAAGAGAAGACTATAGATTCCGTGAGGATCTTTATGGATAATCAGGGTGACAGAATGTTGGTTTTTTTAGAGAAGCAGAAGGGAGAGAGACCAAGAAAGAGATTAAAAGACAAGACAGAGGAAATGGAGACTCACAAGAAGAGTTGCAGTTAACAGAGATATGGGCTTATAGTGTGAAAATGATGATGGCTGCATTAGTATCATTTGCTCCCAGACCACAGATATGACTTCTGATACTTTCCAGCCCCATCTCTAATGAACATGCTTCATAGCAATGATTCTTATTTCCTCTACGCCTAGAATGAAGGGCCTATTCATTCCAAAACAGCAGATCTACTTCCTGTAGGTACTGTGAAGACATGAACTATCACTGTGATCCATCAGTTGCATTTACGCACATTAGCTGCACTTCAGTGTATCTTTTTGATCAGCTTGCAGGCTCTGCAATGTTTTTAAAAGTATCCATTATTGTTTAATAAACATATTTGTGCCACTGGAATCCCTGGAAATATTTTTCAATCAAATTCCTTATTACATGTAGGAATGATTGACTAACATCAAAATGATCTATTTACAATGCAATTTAATGAAAGGTCATGTAACATCAGAATATGAACATGGAGATCTCATTGCTTCTCATTACCCACTCTTTGAATAACAGTCTGAATGAAACAATGGCACAGAGCCACCCTTACCATGCTTGTCTGGGATAATGGACAGAGTCAGCAATCACCACCTCTTTGGCAGTGCTGAGACAGTCACTTACCTGCTGTTACTCAACACCCTCAGAACCTGGGTATAGCTTCATCATACAGGCCCATTCCAGGGCAATAAAGGATAAGCAAGCTCCCCAACTGTTACAGTAAGTACAGACTGTCACTGGAGTTACTTCCCTGGGCACCCACTAGACCAGGGGTCGGCAACCTTCAGCACACGGCCCATCAGGATAATCCGCTGGCAGGCTGCGAGACATTTTGTTTATGTTGACCATCCGCAGGCGCAGCCCCCTGCAGCTCCCAGCGGCCGGCGTTTGGCATTCCTGGTCAATGGGAGCTGTGGGAAGCGGCGGCCAGCTTGTCCCTGCGGCCTACGGCTTCCCACAGCTCCCACTGGCTGGGAACAGAGAACCGTGGCCACTGGTAGCTGCGGGGGGCCGTGCTGATGCTAGTCAATGAAAACAAAATGTCTTGCGTCCTGCCAGCAGATTACCCTGATGGGCCGCATGCCAAAGGTTGCCGACCCCTGCACTAGGCTCTGGGCAGAGCCCCAGCACTAACCTGGGCCACAGCTCTGCAACATCCAGGTGGTTTTCCCACTCTAGTCCCAGTCCTAAAAGGCTTAGCCCTCCAGGTGGGCCCCAGATAGTCTGCCCCTTCTCGGGTTGTCAATGAACAGAACAAAAGGGGAATTAAACCAAGAGGAATCATTCCAAAACTGGATTAAGGCTCTCTGAGTTCACTGGTAAACAGTAAGGAATAGCCTCTCTTAAAGTGAGCCAGGATCAGGTCCTCCCGTCTTTCAGTGAAGGGCCTTCCAAGGAGCTCCTGCCTTCACATAGCCCTCTCTCCGGAAGCTGAGGTATGAAGGTCTGCTCCTTCCTGGCCTACCATTAACTCACCTGGGTTTCTCCCACTTAAACTCCTCTTTCCAATTCTGACATCACTCACTGGTGTAAAGGCGTGGGGTCACCTGAGCCCACATGAGCTCATTAACCCCATGTTGCCCCGTGTGGGGTTTGTGTACCCCAATACCAGGCACATCATTTATTTCCCTGCTGTATTGGGGTAACAGTATCACAGCCTGTCCTTTCCTGTACATCTTTTACAAAATATTCTGGCATTGAGAAATTTACCAGCCCATCCAAAAGTGGCCCTCTGTGATACTCCACAGCCTGTATGACCACATAGTACAAATTACAGTAATAACAAAATGTGGCCCACTATCCCCTTTTATAATAGTTTTGGCAAAGAACTGCGCAGTGAATTCCACCAATAATACTAGCACAGTCTGGAAGTCCTAAGTGTTATTCAAGGCCCTCCATTACTTCAGCAACATGGTGATCTTGAGCTCACAAATCAGTGGCAGTTGCTCTTGCAGCATACACCTCCAATACAATTTTTTCAGCTGTATTCTTCTCCATGCCTGAGCTCAGCCAGAGAGCAGTATATGGTCTGGGGGCCAGCCTCCAGAGTATCCTGAAAACTCGTTTCTCCACAAGGATAAGAGCATCACTCTGTACTGACACTGAAAACTCTTGGACCCTGCCAGATTCCAAAGCTCACTTACAGAAAATTCTACCAACCAAGAACCCAAAGAATAGAAGAATTAGCGAGACGTTATAACCACTTCCCGATCACTGCTATAGACGTTCCAGCACTATCCCACCAGCCACACAGATCACCATGCTCTGTGTGACCACATAAACATAATAGACGGGAAGAAAGTTAACAATGCCATTTGCTGATATCCTGGACCCCACTGAGGCAGGCTGAAGATGGCAGACTTCTCTCTGAGTTAACAACACTGCCCAGGGATGGTGTTGAAAACACTCTACTACAGGAGGTACTGTACTTTGGATAAGGCATAAAACTTATGTCCTGAGTGCCTGTGGTTGTTAAACATCCCCAAGGAACTTCTGACAAGGACAGCAATGCCTGAGGGCCCCATCCAACTCTTACTAAAGTAAATGGAAAGATGCTCAACCATTTCAGAAGGAATTGGATTAAAATGTGTAGCAATCTGGCCAAAATTTCAACAGAAGTAATTATATTCTCCCTACCTAAATTCTCCGAGCAGTTTCACTGGAAGCTTTCAATAGTTCTCCCAAATAATTATGTCAAAGTGGAAAAATAGTGCACATTTAGAATTTAACACTAGCTAAATACTGTCTCTTTGATAAGCAAATTTGAAGAAGCGTGTTGTGCTAATGAATCACTGGGTCAATGTAATGGAAAGGACACACACTCAACAAGCAGCTGTCGAAAACAATAACGTTAAAATGAATTGGGAGGAAAAATGGGCTTGTATTTATGAATATTTTGATAGGAAATTTTTCTGGTACTGAACATTCTGACAGATAGTACGTAGTGGCAATACATTTTTTTGCTACTGCATCTTATTTTGTTTTAAATATCTTCTCTATTACGATAAAGTTATTGATACAGTGAAACTATTTTACATGTGGAAAAACAATCTAAAAACAGGTGAACGAACACAATATTCCATTAAATAAATTGCTGCATGAGTCTTTTTTTTTTCTTTCAGGTTTCCTACCCACTCCCCCCCCCCGCCCCTGTTTTAAATGAAACTAAATGAAGTTGAGGTATTAAGATTTTATGGCCCTGAACCAGCAAAGCACTTTAGTGTGTGCTGTACTGAAGTCAATGGATCACTGAAGTGCTTAAAAGTCAACAAATGCTCAAGTGCTTTTCTGGACTGAGGCCTATATGATTCTAAAACCTGTAGCAGATTGGGGCACACCAGTTTGTTAATTGGACTCATTATGTTGACATTGTTTGAAGTGGGGCAACTTATGTTGATTTTTTTTTAAAAGAATCTTTAATCTATTCCTGCCTCAGTGGGGTTATTCATTATTCAGCTTTGAATAGAAAAATGAATCACTTTAGTTGTTCTTATTGTTAAAGAATTATTTTTTTGGTTTTCTTCTTTGGGAATCCACTTTGGTCACACAACCCTGGCAGCAAGGCCCCAATCCTGCAATTACCTGTGTGCCTGAGGCTTGGTTTACACTTAAAAGTTAGGTTGACATAGGTATGTTGTTCAGGGGTGTGAAAAAACCACACCCCGACTGACATAGGTCAGCATAGTCACCTAACCCCCAGCATAGATGCAGCTATGTCGATGGAAGAATCCTTCTGACAACTTAACTAACTTTGCTTGAGGAGATGTTCCTACACCATGGAACTACTCTGTCCATCAGTGTAGGCTGTGTCTACACTATGGGATTATGGCAGCATAGCCACATAGTGTAAACCTACCCTCAGTAAAAGCAGGCTTTGAGATGTTGCAGGCCTCTCAGTATGTCTACACTGCATCTGGGAGCATGCTTCCTAGTGCAGATAGACATACATGCATTAGTTCTGCTCAAGCTAGCATGCTAAAAATAGCACATTAGCCATGGGTAACATGGAGGGCAGCTCAGGTTAGATGCCTGAATACCAACCTGTCCAGACCCCCTGGGTGTGTACTCAGGTGGCTAGCCTGAGCCATAGCCCAAGCTAACCCTTGGCTACACTGCTACTTTCTTGTGCTAGCTCCCAGTAGTAGTGTAGACATACCCTAAAGCAGGTGTGGCCAATTTGTGGCTCCGGATCCGCATGCGGCTCTTCAGAGGTTAATATGCGGCTCCTTGCATAGGCGCTGACTCCGGGGCTAGAGTTACAGATGCTAACTTTCCAATGTGCCAAGCCCTGCCTCCACCCCACCCCTTCCCCCAAAGCCCCTGCCCCAGAGCCTGCCATGCCCTCACTCCTCCCCCTCCCCCACAGAGCCTCCTGTGCATGCGAAACAGCTGATTGCAACAGGCACGAGGCGCTGGAGGGCTGCTGACGTATTAGTGTGGCTCTTTGGCAATGTACATTGGTAAATTCTGGCTCCTTCTCAGGTTGGCCCCCCCTGCCCTAAAGCTTCTATTTATGCACTAATTTAATAGAAAAAGACTTTTAAGTAAAGAATTTTTCTCTCCTATTTTGTCTGTTCCTTCTTACAGTATGTGTATTTAGATAAAGAGGGTGATGTGACTAAATAGTTCCATACCACACAATCGTTATTAAATATACGCATGGCTGCTTCAGAATTGCTATCAGTCAAATCACTTTTGACTTGTATTTTTTCATGACATTTTATAAGGCTAAATGCTATGCCCGAGTTAAGATTACATTAAGTATTTCTATTTATCCACTAATACTTTTTAAAAAAAACCTTATTTTTCTGTGCATTGGGACATCTCGCCAGTCCTAGGACTTAAAACCCTTCAACAAATGTTTGACCAGTTTCATGTGAAGTGATTACCATCACAGAGGTATAATCTAAAAGGATATGCTAGACTTCAAATTATGAATAGTAAACCTGCCTTATCTTTCACTGTCTTTCTTCCATTGCCCCTGCTGCACGTAAATCTGCACCAGTGGAATTTTACAAACAAATAGCTGGCTCCTGGATGGAGACCTAGAATACTATATTTCAGCACAGAGCAAGTGGGTTGCTGTGAGTTGAGAAACCTGGTATAAAAGGTCTGGACTTGAGGGAAGAGCAAGGAGATTTCTAAGCAAAAACAACAAACAAGACTCAACGCTGGCATAGTGATGGCCCTGCTCAGGCCAAATCTTCTATGTGACTTTGGGTAATAAGGGAGTGTTAATAAATGCATAAATGAAATAACATGGCAAGGAAATGGAGAAGTCTTCTATGCTGAGGAGTGATTGAAAACTGCAATAATAACTCATAAAAATAAATATATCCACCACCTAGGAGAGGAAAGCTTTGTCTTCACACATCCCCACTTGTTACTATTAAACACCAACAACATATTCCCTTCCTGGACTACAAATTCATGATAGGAAAAGTAAACTTCACACCTTTAGTAAATGAAGTGTTTCACTCAGTGGGAACTGAGATAACATACTGAATGGCAAAGTCTTGCTTACAGAACACTATCCTGACAACAAGTCATGAAGTCCAAGAGATGGAGGATGTGTTTTCGTCAAAGGTCACAGTACATTTCTGTGTCATTTGAAAAGACCCACCCTCCCCTTTTCTTTCGTTTTGTCAATCCTTTCCCAAGTTTGGGAAATGATGCCTGCTAGAGTACTGAAATGTACCCCCAGATAATACAGGGTCAGTGAGCAAATTAGGCTGCTCTTGCTGAAGCTAATAATTAAGATTAGATTCAGACTGAGAAGCCTGCATGGGATTTAGCAGATGGATTGCTCAGTTGGAACTGAGTCTTCACAAGCCCATCATTCAAACAGGGTGATATTTTCTCTTTTGTATAATAAGAGTCTCACCTACCCACACAAGGATTCTTATGAAGGTTTGAGGTCAGGTCCTCTGCTGGTGCAAACTGGCATAACTCAAATTAAGTCAATAAAGCTATTACACCAGTCGAAGATCTGGTTTGACGTGCAATTATAAGCCTAAACAGAACAACAGAATTCAGGAAGGGATGCAGTTCTACAGAAGAACAGTGAAACTGTCAATGATAGCAATGATCCAAAATGTGTACCAAAGTCTTTTTGTCTCCAGAATCAATGAACGTTAACCTATTCCTGGTGCTATAAATGTTTTCCATGATTCCATCTGTAAATGTTTGGAAATTATAAAATTGTTTAACTTCATATTTAGGAACCACGCAATAGAGTAAATACTTAGTTCCTTTCATTCTGACAAATCCGAGTATTAGAATGCCACCCGCTGAATTAACAGGTGGGAAACTTTATTGGATCTGCAAGCTGCCAGACAGCTATAGGATAAAAGGTAAGAGAGAACAAGGATAGGCCCCTCCTCCCCTTGCCATTGGCCAGCCTAAGAGATGCGAACTGACTGTGGGAAGAAGGAGCCAATCATTTATTTAAACCCTGGCCGGTGGCTTCTTAGGCCTCTTGCCCTACTTTTAACTGAACCCACCTTCCTTCCTTATAGTTATATGGTATAGGGACTGTGTTTTTCAGGTTGCTGTGGGCCTGACTGATCACCTGCTATTGGGGCCAGGAAGGTATTTTTCCCATTGGAACCAAATTGGCTGGGGCCTAGTAGTACCCCCCCTCCCCGCCCCCCTCATACCATCATGGAGACACAGTTAGGTTTAATAGATATAGGATTTCGGAGTTTAACGTTAGGAATTGTATGAATGTTAGTTTGTCATAAATTGCAGCCGGTGTCCAGTACAAATAAAAGTCCAAAGAGCAAACAAATGGAAAATCAGAGACATGGGATTGTGCTGGTGGACCCCAAGTCTATGGGCAAAAAGGAGACCTGAAGTCTGCAGATCGGGGTCCCATTTGGTACTTTCTATACCCTTTGTAGGGGGAAGGTGAGAGGATTCTGCAAAACAGGCAGTGGACGGTTTACCCCGAGTTATAGGCTACTTGATAGATGGCCTGTTTGTAAACACTGCACTGGACCCGCCTGAATGCCTGGTATGGGGTGATGGGCAAAAAACTCCCACCACTCTAATGTTCAATTTTAATAAAGTTGTGGCCACTCACTTGCTTGCCCTGATTACTGCACATATTTTCTTACAGATGATGTATATTAGACATAGGATTCGTTTTAGCCATGGAAGCCTTTTTTTGAATAAAGAACAGGGGAAGGTGAAGAAAGCTACATACAGTGTACTTTGGACTACAATTAATGGGCTCAAATATTTGAAAGGATCCATCAGTTTTGTGCCTCAGTTTTTGGGTGCCCAACATGAGTGACTTTGGCCTGATTGTCAGAAATGTTGAGCAAGCCTTCCAAGATATATCAATGGTTTTTTAAAAGTTAACAAAACAAAATAGTTAACGTACACAAACCTAAATTAATGTTGTAGTATGCATCAGGGAAGTCTTATTTGTTTTCAGATCTTTTGCATAACCAAGCACATCCAGTGAAACATCAGTGTTTAACAAATAATAATAGCAAAGACGGATGGTCTATTTTTAATTTGTACCTCTGTGCCAATCTACTGCAGGTTTTTCATAACTTTGTGTGACAATGTCTTAGAGATGCTATGCTACCTAGGCACAAATAGATGAGTTTAAGATGCAATGCCAGGCTTAAATTTGAATTTTCTTGATTTTGTGATACCTTGATTAGATTTTTAACTTAGTACTGAATGTCATGTTTCTTTCACATAATATATTGCTGCAAAAATAACTTAGTTTAAATATATTGGTAATTGTGAGTTCAAAACTGTCCTATACACCCTTTCTCCACAAGAATTTTCAGTACAATAGTGCATAATGAACTATACACATAGCGTAATTTTTGTAGATAATCCTTCTACATGTAATTTTTAGAACATGCAAAATTATTATAAAATATATGTAAATAATATTTAACACATTTGTACTGTCTTTTTCTAATATAAAGAATTAAAAAAGAAATTCCCAGTGCTGAAAATAAACTTGTGAACAACATGTTCACAGTTTTCTGGTTGCAAATTGAATTCTCTACTCAGTTTAATAAGAACTGCCACAACTTGACATATCCATAATGCAATAAAATAGCTACACAGTCATTGTAATGACTATAAAGAAATAACTACAATGATGTGCTGGAGGCGACTGTGATGGAGTCTACTCACTGCAGCGGCCATCACGGGGATTAGCTCCACCAGCTGGAGTGCCCTCTCCAGGTGGTGCATCTCCCATCAATGTCTCCGCCTGCAGACCTGCCTCAGTCCAAGTACCACAGCATTCTCTTCATGACTTGGCTTTCCAGCCGTTTCACCATCTGTTTTTCCCCCCCCTTCCCGCGTGGGGAGTGTCTTAGTTCAACAGTCCAGCTACTTCCCCAGTTGGGGGGGCGGGGGAGGGGGAACCTGGACCTGGGCCCGCCCACTACTCTTCTCAGAGCTTTCAGCCAGCAAATCCCAGCAGTCAGCCAGGAGCTCCCTCTTGTTCCCCCAGTACCTACCAGCAACTGCTCTGCCAAACGTGATACCCTTTCTGCAGCTTGCTAGTCCTCACTCCTCGGGCTCCCCAAAGCATCTGACAGTCTCTGGTTCTGCAGCTCCTTTTATGTAAGCCCACCAGCCCCTGATTGGCTGCTCCCTGCACAGCCACCCAAAGTGCTTTTAATCCCTTCCTTTCTGGTGTGGGATGAACACCCCATCAGGGGGACCCTTGGGGCTTGTTAGGAGTCCCTTCTTAAAATCCTGTTACCAAATGTATGGTATGTGCTCAACCCCCTCTTTACCATAGATAACTTTTCTCCCTGTGGTAGAGAAAATCTGATGGCACCAAGTGTTTTCCAAAACATTCATGAGAGGTCTCCTATGAGGTATTAATTGTCTTCCCCACACTTCAAACCACACAATTAAAAAACTATATTACATGAGCGGTTTAATTAGTATCCTTTTCAGGAACAAAATATACGGTTTCCAGAAAATGTAATTAATACTGTGTCACTCTCTTTGGCAGGGAGATTTTGCTTTTTCTGGGATTCTGGCTAAGAGAAAGCATTTTTTATACTTAGGATGACAAATTGATAGGCTGCCAGATCCCTCCCTCCACTGTTGAGTGTGTGTGTTACAGCTTCTCCTCTGTGCCCAAGTACCAGTGGGTATATTCTGTTACAGCTGGCTCTTCAGCTGAGGTTGTAGCAACTCACACTTTTGATTGAGGTCTCTGGTTCAGTCCTCGGTATGTCAGCCAAGATGGTAGTCATCACGTAACTCGGGGCTTGCCCTGGATTAGAACTGCTGTAAACCTCAGCTGTCTGTGACAAGCTTTCTTTTATTAGAGGAAGGATGTAACCTGATCATGAGCGTGTGTTACGGCTCCCCCCCTGTGCCTGATCTGCAGAGAATATGTGTCTGTTATAGCCCCTTTTAAGCTCTGTAGGTCCCCAGTTCAGTCCCTAGTCTGAGAGCCAAGATGACACCTGTTAGACATGCATCCTAACACATGATGTACAGAACATTTTAAAGAGGTGATATCAATCAATATTTTACTAGAATAACATGGGTTAATCATTATTTCCTTAAGGGAAAATTTTTTGTTTGAGTACAAATGCTTCTTTTTAGTCATGCTTTGTGTAACGAGCTTTTAGTTTATATTTTCCACTCACTCAGAGCTACATAAGGAGTAATGCATTCTGGAACCAGATTTTCAATAGTACCAACCCTGAGCATTCAAAAATTAAGGGTCAGGCTCCCCAAAATTGAGGTGGCTTATAAAGTGAGATTTCTAAGAAAAACAATAAACATGGGTTCTTTTTATTTATCTTGTCGTTTCTGAGTCTTCAGGGTGCACTTGTGCCATGTTTTCTAGCCTGTCTCCACAACTATGTGGGCTAGAAACTTTTTAAAAAAAGAATGAAAGCTGAGATTTTATGTAAATCACAGGACTCTAGGGGATGGGCTTTTAATGAAAAGAACAAATATTGTGAGATTTGCAATAAATTTTCACTAGTTGAGAACATTGGATCTTTGCCTTGTCCCACTATTGCCCTGTCACATCATCTTCCCATTTCTATTGTATGTCACCAATAAGGCATTATTCCTAATTACTCATATTTGCCACCCATGTAGAACAATGAATGTCTTTGAATGACATGAGCCAATGGAACATGTGTTGCAAGATGTGGGTGATACAGGAGGAAGTGAGCCTAGGACCTTTGTGCTTTCTCCAGTGCTGACACTCACACTCGGGAGGGGTTCCCCATAAATATCCACAAAACGAACTTATTTACTCTCCTTCTAATTCCTCCTTAAAAACTCTCCTCTGCCATGAAGCCTATAAAATACTTGGCAAGGATTAGAATGCTGGAGTACTAAAACAGTTGATCAATATTGTCTCATTGTTTCCTTGCACTCCCTTGTCTGCCTGTCTCCATCTGTTGCCTCTTGTCTTATACTTAGATTATAAGCTCTTTAAGGCATCGATGACTTTTTGTTTGGTGTTTGTACAGCACCTAGCACAATGGGGTCCTCATCCATAGCCAGGGCTACGAGGTGTTATGGTAACACAAATAATTAATAATAAGTTCACTCTGATTTTCCTATATTTGTTGTCTCTGTGTATTAGAACAGTTTTGGAACTCAATAGGTCTTCTTCAGCACTGTTTGCATGATGGGGTCAGATCTATCCACCCTTAGTCATGCTGACCAGAACCTCATGAGTGTCCCATCGACCTCAGTGGAGTGGCAACTATGCAGAAAGTTGAAAGCTGAACAAAGTCCTAAGTTATTTTCTAAATACAGTCAAAATGGCAGGCCCATAAAAGTTAGATTTCAGAAATACCATGTAAGAGTGTGTGTAAAGTCCCAAAATGTGATTAGAAAGTATCATTCAAAGTAATAGCCCAGAATTCCGGTGTCAAGGAAGAGAAAAAAAAATCAAGAAATGAGTTTAATGTCACTTACAGAAGGGGTAATAAGAACACTTAATCCAACCTAAACTGGCCAATCAAGGGGGGCAGAATGGATCGAAAAAGAAAGACAGGGAGGGAGAAACCTACATCAAGCTGTGGGAGTTATGACAGCTGAATTCAATACAGTTATTACTGAGGGTACAGGAAGCACTCTCATATTCATTATTATTAGGGGAACTCTGGTAGGCTTTGTTGCGCAGCTTATTCATGTATTGTTTGACTTATGTTGCTCCTAGGAGAGTGTTATCTGTAGGCAATTACAGGAATCTGTTCATGAATATATTTTTAAGAGTTTTTCAAGGTCATTTAGCATTTGAGATGGGTGCTCATTTATGTAGTGTAAAATAATAAACATTTGTTTATATTTACGTGTAATTATCGTTATTATCATCATCAAATTTTTAAACTAAACATTTAATCATCAAATTAAGGGGAAAAACACCCTAATAATCCCACAGGGACTGTCAAGCAGCTGAAAGGGATTTTTTTTTTTAAAGGGCAACCCCCCCCCCCTTTGCCCTTTCTACTTTCCCCTCCCCAGTTCTAGGACTTATCTTTTTCCCTCTCACCTTCTCCCTCCCTGATCTCTCCTTCCTTTAGTTCTATAAGACCCTTGTCGCCAGAACCACTCGCAACACATTTTTGTTTACATAGTGTTCAATATAGAATTTAGGAGGAGGGGCTGGGATTCTCTAAGGTAAAGAAAATGAACACTAATATACATCAGTTACTGTAAGGACAAGAGCTTTGCTGGCCTGTAGAGAGGGACCAAGAGGGAAAACAATGAGAGAAAGGAAAGCAATGAATAAAAAGCTGCCTGGAAAACTTTTCAAAAGCAATTTCCCTTTCATCAGTTTGACAGTGCCATTTTCTTTCCCTTTGGTTTCTTCTTCCTTCTCTTTCGTTTAAATGTTGGGATTTTTCTATTTAAAATGAAGGAAGTAAAAAGCTGGGATGGAGTCTTTGTTGCTTGTAAATAGTTTGAAATTTCTGCATACAGGAGACAATTCAAAGCAGAAGGATTACAGCAGCCAATCAGTATAGAGAGATTTACATACAGTACAGTTATTCAGAAACTGTTCTGTGATTATGCAAATCAGACACTCACAACCAGAGTGCAGGGATTTGCATTACTGAGAAAAAAATCTCTACAGTTGCGCCTCAGTAACCTTATAGCATCTCTGCACTTTAATTGTATGAGTCACTGTAATAAAATGACTCCAATCATTTTATCCACAGTAGAATGAATGATGAGACATCTTCCTGAACATTCTGCATGTCCTCAGATGCTCAGACTCTTTGTACACAACATGGGGGACAGCACACTGTTCTTTTTTAGGGGAATAGATATCAGTGATAGGCTGGGGTTTGAGCCTCTATTGGTAGGAATTGTAACAAGGTTTTTAAATTTTGTATTAACTAAGCTTATAGCAGCAATAGTGTAATTGGCCCCCTCTCTTTTTCTTGGCAATAATTTTATTCCCTCACTGTGGGAAGCTCCTTGGCCTTTGGTAGGAATAGAATTTTTGTGTTCTAAAATGTCACTTAAATCCAACGCACCCCACGCTGGAATTTTGTAAAGAGTAAGGTGAAATTTAACATTTTGGAGTGGAATCTTGGCTGGTTCGTTAAGAGCCGGCTGATATTAAAATTTTTGCTTTAAAACATTGTCTTTGTTCTTATTTAGGTCTGCACATGACATTAAGCATGTGACCTTAAATGTTCTACAAAATGCACCATTTTAAAAGATTTTTGATTCCCTTTTAATCCACATTAAAATAAATTGTGCAGTTTTTACTGAAAAATACTGTAAGGAAAAGTATTTTTCAGGCGTGTTTCACCGATCATTAAAGGGTGGCTACATTTTTGTGGCTGCCCTCATGCAAGCCACAAATTAATGGCCTTTTACAAAATATCCATGACTTGACATTTTAGGACTTGTGTGTAGGTAGGGAGATGTGACTGTAAACAAATTAGTCCACACACACAGTTTTTGTACCAGTATAACTGAATTGGGTACGGGTGCAATGTTTACCTATATAGTTATGCTGGTACAGCCCCATGCCCTAGCAGCCAAAACCATGTCTCTCACTCGGTGTTTCCTGCTCACATTCAATAGCTCTCTTGCAGTCACCCTACAGTGCTCTGTGCCCCTGGCTGTCTTTTGTTTGGGTGCTGTGCTGCCCTCCACCATTGGTGGCCTGCATCTAGCCCTCCTTCTGCAGGATCTGACCGGTCGTAGATGTGCTCAGAGAAGGCCTACAGGTTTAGGCCCTGCTAGCAAGATAGTTGTTCCCCTGCCTAATTTAAAAATCCTGCTCCAGGGCCTCTAGAGCTGCAGTTTGAGTTATCACTCTGAGTAAGCATTTTGGCTGGTTTGAAAATGTCACCTGATGGAAGCACAGGAGTTAGCCAGCACCTGAGCTGAGATTTGGAAAATACCAGTGGTGCTTACATGATGGACGTAGACATAGATCTGTTCATTTGAGTGCCTAAATCCCTTTAAAAAGCTAGCCGTTAGCCTCTCTGTGCCTTAACTGCCCATCTACAACATGGGGATAATAGTGCTTTTCTCCCTCACAGGAGTGTTGGGAGGACAAATACATTAAAGATTGAGGCACTCAGACTATCGTGATGGGGGCCCATATCAATGCATAATATAGCTTGGTTGCATTAAGTTTCTCATGAAGCCCCTCTGCACTATGCAACCCTCTTTTGGGGAGTGGCAGCAGGGATATACTGGGAGCACTACAGAGCTCACTGATGCTGTGTTGGTGGAGAACGAGAGAGCAGTAAAGTGCCAGGAGGCAGTGTGGAGATGCAATGAAGGTCCTGACATTTTAAGGACCAGGGGTTTCTGTTCCAAAAAGAATGATCTGGTGAAACTTTGTGAAGGAACATTGTGATGTTTTCTGGCCCCATGCACAGATGTTTCCAGGTAGGGGAATTATCTAAAGGATAGGTAATACACATGGAAATGACCAAGCTGGTCATCTGATCCACTTCCAGCACAGCAGCATGCAGGAATATAGATAATTGGTTTAACCAAATTCTTTTGAGGCTTGGCAGGAATACTGGTATTGTGCATCCAATACAGTCCTTTTTTCCTCCATTTTTAAATTATAAATACATAACAGTATTGCTCTAAGAGTTAACGCAGGTAGCAAGAACAAGTCATGTTGAAACTGTCTAGGTACAGACTCATGTCACTTTCAGTATACTATGAAATAGTGCATGAAACATGTAGGATTTAAAAAAAAATTCCAGAAAGTAATTTCAGAGACTAATCGTAGGTTATCCTCCTTCATCCATAATGCTGTGCACCATGGGAGCTTTTTATTCAAACAAAAGGCAAATTCTTGATATTAGGCTTTCCGGTTGTTTTCATTGTTATTTTAGAAAGGAAAGATGCGCTGCATTTCAAGTTCATCTCTGTCTACAGACTCCATTCCCAGACCTGCAAACTACAGAATTTCGCATAGTACAAATCATTCATGACCTTAGTCATATTAACATCAAAGCTGAAAAATAAAGGTATAGC
The DNA here is from genome assembly GCF_965152275.1 of Natator depressus. Classification (NCBI taxonomy): domain Eukaryota; kingdom Metazoa; phylum Chordata; order Testudines; family Cheloniidae; genus Natator; species Natator depressus. The sequence continues at coordinate 276,806,546 of NC_134234.1, forward strand.
CCATATAAAATTCTAGTCTGCCTCATTTAGAGAGCACCCTGAACTATAAATTAAACAATAAAGATGCTCCCATGTTACCATTTTCCTAAATGCTTTTTTCTTTTTCTTGTTGCTCCTAGTAATTTTGTTTTCCCAACGATATTATCAGACAATTCTGCCTGAATGTGGTCCATGCTGGACTGTGCAGATTACCAGACTAATGACATGCAGCCTTCTTGCCATTGTAACACCTCTATTCTTACAAGTGGGAATTTGGAGTGACAGACCAAAGCTGTTTGCTATCAATTTAGCAAAAATTGCATCTGCCAGATTGCCAATATCCATTTCAGAGACAAAAATCGATTAATATTCTGATTTGTTACCTGTCATTATTGGTCACACTATATTATACCTTTCCACAAGTTATAAACTCTAGGGAAAAAACCTATTCTGTTAAATGTAATGTTTTTCCAAATATATTTTTAATTTACTTGTACTGTCTACTTGCTAATTTTTTAAGAGCATGGACATTGCTATGATAGCTGCTATTTAAAAAAAACCTTAACTCATTTTGGAGTTTAGTAAAGTATCAAAATAACCTATTTGCGTTGCTGTGTGAAATTTTTTAAATGAAAAGGAATTTTATAATTATTTGCAATATCACCTCAGTTCTAAGAATATTCTATTAATTGTACTTTATTTTCAGTTTTCAGAAACTAAGTATGATTATTTATCATTATTAATAATATATAATTATATGTAGTAGAGAGGCTTGGTCATATAATAAAGTTTCAGAAAATATATAACTGTATAGTTAACATTTTGGAAACTGAAAATAAAATTAACCAAGTGTCAGCATTCCTGATACATTAACCTGATTTGCTGAAAGGCCCACAAATGTGGTTTTAATATTTTCTAGTTAAACTGTCGAAATATTTTCTAAAAAAGATCTAGAATATTAGCAGTAGCTTTTTACCATTAGAGTGTCTATCCAACCATATTTTACTTACATGGAATTTTATTCAGTTCATTCATAAACTTCTCCTTTAACTTTGAAAATGCATCTTCTTTTCCACCTCCTGCTCCAGGACTGGCTGGTTCTGTGACATTAATTGGCAGTGAAGCTGCAATGGTGGTGGCTGGTGGTGCAGCCAGGGCCTCGTGACGACTTTCACTCACCATTTTCGTTCCCAGGGAAACAGCTACTGGAAAAATAGAAACAAAAGAAAATATTTAAATGATTAAAATGTTTCTCATATCAACAGGTCTCAAAGAGACAGGACATCAATTGATACTCCAGCATCGTTAACATATTGCTTAAATATCACATCATTAACATATTGCTTCTTGTTGGTTCATACAATATTTATTAGACTACAGGGAAGGGTCTTTTCCAGAGGTAATATCAGCTGTAGTTATTACCTTATGATCCTTCTCCAACACTGCTGAGTTTTGCACTGCTTAATCTGTTAGATACCTCACAGTTGCTATAACCCTGTTGCTTAGATTTAGCTTTTTGCCCTTTAATTTTGAAAGTGTAAGTAAATTCGCTGACAGCAGTTCAAGATAAACAAACACTATATTGTATTTACAGAATTGTGTGTGTTGGTAGGGGGTGAGAAGAGTCAGAGCCAAGATGTTTATGTAAAATAAATCACGAAATTATAATCATATAAGCAAAACATCTCCAAGCTTTCTTGCAAAACCAGTAATCTACTATTGTACCTAGTTAAGCAGAATTGTACATTATGCAGAAATTGGTTAGCATCCATTCCTGATCCTCACTTTTTGAAAGTAACTTCCTTTCTAGTAATTTCCTCTGACATTTGCTACAGACAATAATCCCTTAAATTATGCACTTGTTTCACCGGTGTATTGATGGACTATGTCTATGAAGTAGTTAACTGAAGCCAGATTGAAGCAACCACAGTGCTGACACACATATGCTCCCACATTAACATACTTTTAATGTAATGTTTATTTGATGTGCATTTTGCAAAACCTTTACTTGTGCTATAGGATAAAGCAGACTTGTTATGGGGCCCGCATGGCACAATTTTAGTGTTACCAGAAGTTGAAGTGTTTGCCTTGGTTTTGAACAGTGTTCTGATGTACCACTGTGTCCTAAATATCATTGACTTGACTAATCATCCTTCATTTTTTATTTCAGAAAACCAGAGAGAGAAGGGATTTGAGAGATAACAATCATTCATTATTGCTCTGAGTATACAATTGCTCTCACAGTCCCAAAAGGAACTTAGCCTACAGCCGTCCATAGAGAAATTTAAATAACCACCAAATGAACAAAATGAGACACATGAAAATGAAATGAGCAAAAAACTTCTACGTAGCAAATTCATGAATCAAGACCCACATCTTTCTCACCTTTCTCACCTTACATCACGGGCCTCTTCAAGTTATTCAGGCAATAAGGATTGGCTCTTTGTTTCTTTAACTTTACTTCTATAAGCCCTGATTCAGGAAGTCACTTCAATACAAGTCTAACTTTAAGTATGAGTAATCCCATTGAAATTGCTGGGACTACTTGCACATTTAAAACATGGACATGCATTAAGTGCCTTCCTAAGCCACAATCTAGTCTATGAAAAGGATGGGACCAAAACATGGAATTTGTCTTGATGTGCAGAAGTAACTTGGGCCTGGATGCAAAAAAGGAGTTAGGCATTGTGATGCTGAGCATCACAGTGCCTAACTTCTAGGTGCCTAGAAAAATCATTGGGATTCACAAAGCCAGAGTTAGGCACGTAGGCTCCTGTACAATAAATGGACAGAGATAGGAGCCTTAGATGGTGATCTACAAAAGTCAGTGCACTACGCAGGATGCTGTCTAAGCTAGCCAATGAGCAATGCTGATCAGAGAGATGTGTGTAAGCCCCATCCTTCTCATGGAGATGGGGGCCTAATTCCAAACTGCAGAGGGGCACCTTTCTCTGCTAGCAATTCTCAACTGTAAACCTTCTCCTGGTGTTAGGCCCGTATGCCATGTTTGCACGAGGCTGAGGAGGACGAGGACTTCCTCCCTCATAACATTTAGCCCAGTGCTTAGGGTACTCACCTGGGATGTTGGAGACCCCCACTTCAATTCCCGCCCTCCCCACCCCGCTTGAGGGGGAGAAGGGAGTTATCTGCAGATCTCCCACCTCTTGGATGAGTGCTCTAACCACTGGGCTATGGGATATTCTGATGTGGGACTCCCTTAACCTCTCCTGCTGAAGCTGCTGCACTCTGGGTAAATAATTAAGAGTCATTGGAGTAGGAAGACTAGATCCTGAGACTCCCATATCCTGGGTCAGAGCTCCAACCACCAGTCTATAAAGTCACTTGTGTTTATGTTTGTGCGTTTGTTCTTATTCTCTCTCTCACACCCCACCGCTCCCCTGAGACTGAAGATGTGTTTGTTACATGCTGTGTGCAGTAGCTGGTTTCTGTTAGTCTGTTTTTTGTTTTGTTACTGGCGGTTTCTTTGTTTTAGGGCATTGTTGGGTCTCCCGCTTTGCCATAGGTGAAGGTTCTCCATGGGGCCCACTTCAGATAGGGTTTAGCGATTTGACCCGCAAGCAAGGGGTTTTGTGTGTCTCTGCTCTCTCTTGCACTGGGGAGGATATGTGTATGCTGAGTGTAGGTAAGGTTATTGGCTGTGCTAATATAAAGTCTGCCTTTCAAATGAGCAAATCTATAGTGATTTTCCTGAGCCAGGAACAGTTTGTGAACTGTTTGGTACCGGAGGGACTTTGGGTGAAGGAGTCTTTTGTTCATGTTTTCCCCTTGTTTACTCCTGCTGCTAAAGTAGTTTTTTCCAAAGTCCTACACGTCCTTCACAATGAGATGCTAATGTCTGCTCTCTCCCATAATGGGAAGGCAGTTTCTGCGGTTAGGGTGTTGATATGTGGATGCAAGAACCCAAATGTGAGGCATCTTATGTCATTCTGGCACCAGGTTTATGGGGCTCTCAATAACCCCGAATAGCCCTTGAACCCATTTTTAAAGTACCACATAGAAGGGGTGGATTATACAATATTTGCTACCTCTGAAAACATGAAATGTTTCTTGTTTGGTGGCCCTGGTCATTTGAAGGGTTCCTGCCCACTGCTGGCCAGAAGGTCTCTGGTAAGAATGTGAGACCCAGGAATAGTGGGAAAGGGGCTGGGACATCAAGGGAGCAGCAGGAAACAGCCTGCAATCGTATTGCCAGATTCTATCTATCTCCTCCCTTGCCATATATGGTCTGCTGTTGAACAGGGAGCAGTTCCTCCCCTTCTCCAAGGAAACCTCTACTGTGACTCAATCACTTGTATCTGGACAGAAACAAGTTTGGAGGCTGAGGAGCCCCTCCCTGTGGAGGAAGCAGAGACAGGTTCTAGAGATGGAGGTGAAGAACAAACCAACGAGACATTTATCCGAGATTATTTCTAAAAGAGCTAAGATGTTGGAAACCCCTGAGCTGCTGGCAGTGGCTGAGAATGGAGCTGCATGCCCTGAAAAGGAGCACAGTGTTGTGATAGGTTGTAACTCCATGCGTGGATCTCCCAGTGGGGTACAGCCTTCCACAAGCCCCCAATTCTGCATGCTGCAGTGATGATGCTGGGTCCCAGCCTGGGGCTGCGCTGCCCCCCACTCTTGGGAAAATAGATATGTCAGCATGCTCCTTTATGAATAATGAGAATGTTACAATAGTAGCTCAATGTTCTTCTGAGCGGGTGAAGTTTCAGGGAGAGGAAGAAGATGATGAGGATCTCTCTGACTCTTCACTGGCTCCTGATGTCCCAGCCAGTCAGCTTTATAGAAAGGGTGAGTACAGCGTGAAGGAGATTAGTAACTTTTTGGATAGTGCTAAAGAGATGTGAGGAATTGACATTGAGGCCTATTTCCCTGATTTATAGTGCTGTGTTCATTCAGCTCTGTTGGGGGGTTTGCATCTGAGTCTGGTGGTATTGCCCAGCAAAGAGTCCGTGGCTGAGAGCCTGTGGCCATCTTGCCAAGCAGCAAGAGTCTACAACTGGCAGTAGGGGAAACTGGGTCCTCCTGCTCCACCAGGTTGCAAAGCAGGGCCCTGTGACTAGTAGTTTGGATATGTAGCCTGCGGGGCAGATGCCACAAAGCCTACTCTCTGGGTCACTTCCTATCATGGCCTCTGCCCCTCCAAAGTCACAGTGGAGTCAGCTTATGGACTCTACAAGGGGGGCTTCTCCATGACCATGGTCTGGAGGCTCCTCTCTGTCAGTCGTGGCCCACTGTTCCCAGTCTCCATGAGGGCCTCTGGCAGCTCGGCAGCAGGGTCTGGGGTCCAGGTGGTGAGGAATTCCTCCAGTGTCTCTGAGGAGCTACAAGCCTAGGGCTGCTCCCTTGCGTGCTCTGTCCTGACTGAGCTGGGATGCTCCCTTTTGAGCTTTGCCTCAGTTGTGAGCATGCCCAGCAGGTGTGGCTTAGCAGGTCATCTGGGCCCAGAGCTGCTCATTAACCCCTTTTTTCTCTGGTATGGGGCTTATGAACCCCAACACAAGCACAAAGAGGGATACCTTGGCTGACTGTAGGAAACAGTTCCATCTCAGAAAGTTGTTGAGCAAAGTGAGGAAGTGCATGGGGATTGTTCAAAATATATAGGCCTCTCCATGGCTCATTTTGTTCAAAGTATTTCCACTTTCCATTGTTTCTCTCTGCTGCTTGGCTCTCTCCTTCTAGTCTATGGTGCTGCTCAACTTTGGCACTCTAAATATTAATGGATGCTGGGATGGCCATAAAAGGACACAACTCTTTGAATTTCTCGGACAAAAATGAGCTGATGTCCTTTTGCAAGATATGCATTTGGACCCTGATAATCAGGGAAAGTGGTTGAAGCTTTCTTGAGCCAATGTCACTGTTGGGATGGCTGTTCTCTTTTCCCAGGGTGCAGTGGCACAGATCATCTCTGTGAAGGAGACTGTGCAGGGTTGGCTCCTTCAGGTGAGAACACGTACTGGCACTTTTGTTTTTAATCTTTTTACTGTGCATGTCTGGACTGACATCTTTTCTCCTTTCCCATACCATACTTGACTGTGACCCTGATATTATTGTCCTGGGAGGAAATTTCAGTTGCACTGTAGATTATGTTTTAGACAGGAACCATGAGCAGAGAACTGTATTGTCTACTGCGGACCTTTGGCCTTGTAGATGTTTGGAGGTTCTCTCACCCCACTCTTAGGCAGTACTCCTGGCTGAAGGCTACTCCCAATATGGTCTCAGGGGGCTAGACGGGATCACTTTTATAACATGAAGGCCAGCATGAATATGTATGTTCAGTCTTTCATGTATCCCACTCATTTGTCTGATCATCGTTTTGTCTCTGTCAGTGTGTTTCTCCTTGTTCCTGCCTGTGCTGCCCACTGGTGCTTTATTACTAAATCACTACAGGACTTGAATTTCACCCAGATGTTTGCTGTGTTTTTGGAGTGTTGGAGGTAGCACAAGGCCTTGTACGAGTCCCTGAGGCAGTGGTGGGATGTCAGAAAGGTCCAGATTCAACTGTTTTGCCAGCAGTATACCCATGCTGCCATGCGGTCTTTGCATCAGGCCATCAGTGCCCTGGAATGAGACATCTTGGGCTCTCATGGCAACCTTGACGTGGGAAACCAGGTGCAGATTCACCAATGTTTAATTGAGGACTACCAGCTCCTGAGGTGCTTGTTGGAAGAGAAGGTGCAAAGGAGCCCTAGTTCAGGCCCATTTTACTCAGCTGCATAAAACTGATGCTCCTACAATGTTCTTTTTCGGGTTGGAGAAAGAATCTATGGGCTGTCAGCAGATTTTTGCCTACAACTGGTGGGTGGTCATCTGACGGCTGACCCTGGTGAGAGCTGGAAAGCAGCTGTTTCTTTTTACAGCACTCTGTACTCACCTGATACCTGTGATGTGCTGGCAATAGAGGAGCTGGACCAGGGGTTACCCCGTCTGACTGGTGAGGAACAGCAGTTCCTGGACACCCTTCTGTCACTGCAGGAGCTCTCTGTTGCAGGCCAGCAGCTCTCTACAGGCAAGGCCACAAATATAGATGGGCTGCAATCTGAATTTTACAAGCTGTCATAAATATAAAGGGAAGGGTAACAACCTTCCTGTATACAGTACTATAAAATCCCTCCTGGCCAGAGGCACAAAATCCTTTTACCTGTAAAGGGCTAAGAAGCTCAGGTAACCTGGCTGGCACCTGACCAAAACGACCAATAAGGGGACAAGATACTTTTAAATCTGGGGTGGGGTTGGGGGTGGGGGAGAAAGGTTTTGGTTTGCCTGTTCTGTGTGATTGCCGGACACAGATCAAGGAAGCAAGCAATCCAACTCCATTAGAATTAGTAAGTACTAGCAAGGGAATGCATTAGCTTATTTTTGTTTTGGCTTGTGATTTTCTCTGTGCTGAGAGGAAGGTGTATTCCTGGTTTTCTTTTTGTAACTTTAAAGTTTGGCCCAGAGGGAAATCCACTGTGTTTTTGAATCTGATTGCCCTGTAAGATTATCTTCCATTCTAATTTTACAGAGGTGCTTCTTTTACCTTTTTTCTTCCTAATAAAGTTCTGTTTCTTTTAGAATCTGATTAGGGTTTTTTTTAGTGTCCTAAAAAAACCCAAGGTTGGTCTGTGCTCATCTTGTTTATTCTCAAGCCTCCCCAGGAAACGGGATGTTGGGGCTTGGGGGAATATTAGGGGGGAGTAGGAACTCCAAGTGGTCCTTTCCCTGAGTTTGCCTAAATCACTTGATGGTGGCAGCGTTACCTAATCCAAGGTACAAGGGAGAATTTGTGCCTTGAGGAGTTTTTAACCTAAGCTGGTAGAAATAAGCTTAGGGTGTCTCTCATGCGGGTCCCCACATCTGTACTATAGAGTTCAGAATGGGGAGGGAACCCTGACACAAGCATTTCTAGCGTCTCATCAGTCCTGACATTTTTTCTAGTGGTGCTGGAGTGTATCCAGGAGAAAGAATTGCCCCTCAGTGGGTGCAGGGCAGTGATCTCAAAAAAGGGGACCTCTGTGATTCATGGAACTGGAGACCTATTTCTCTTCTCTGATTATAAGATTTTATCCAGGGCCTTAGCTAACTGACTGAAGGACTATCTGGACTCTTTGATACACCCCTATCAAATATATTGTATTCCTAAACACTGTATTTTTGATAATTTGTTTTTAATGGGTGATGTATTACTATTACCAACCTTTGTAATCTGGATCTGGGGCTTATTTCAATGGACCAGGAGAAGGCCTTTGACAGAATTAACCATAGCTTTCTTTTATAAATGATAGACGCTTTTGGGATTGGACCAGAGTTCTCTTCATACATTTCTTTATTTTTACCATAATGTTATTTTCCTAAAAATCTAAAGGGGGTCTTAGGCTCAACTTCCCAGTTCACAGAGGCATTTGTCAGTGGTGTCCTCTGGGATGCTGTATGCTTTTAGTTTGGAGCCACTCCCGCACCTCCTCATAAACTGTTTGACTGGCCTTTCGCTGCAAGTTTTCCTCATGTCTGAGTGACGTGCAGGCACTGTGTGCTTGTTTACAAGCATAAGAACAGGCATCATCTGCCTGCATTATTGGGCTCAGAGCAATTCAGTCTTACTGGGCTCTTGGCAGTGTAGTGGTCCCCCTTTGTTGCCCCAACAATTGCCATAGGGCACCTCTAGGACTAACACGTTAAGAGTCTTTTTTTTGGATCTGAGCAATATATGCTAAGGAACTAGGAGGCGGCCAAGGAGAAGGTGCAAGAAATGGTGCTGGTTCCTTCCAGGGCTCTTTTGGGGGACAGGTTTTTGATTGCCAACAACACTGTGGCCTCAATGTTGTGGCACCCGCTAATGTGTCTGGGACTGTCCCCTTCTCCCCCCCCCGCCTTTTGGGACAGGATTCAGAGGCATATTAACCATTTTTTAAAGAGTTCCCATTGGTTGTGCCCTGCTTTGCTGTTCCTGTCATTAGATGAAGGAGGCCGAGGCTCACTGATTTAGTCAGCACGGTGGCAGCTTTTTGCCTCTAGTCTGTTTGCCATTTGCTGTACTCTGACTCCCTGCTGGCCTGGAAGTCCCTTGCTTTTTCTCTCCTCCATTGTGCTGGGGGGATGGACTTTGACTCTCACCTATTTTTACTGGCACCTGGCCAGCTACAGAGTCTAGATTTGCTTCAATTCTATAATGGTCTCTAATGCCTGTTGACTTCTGCGAAGTGTGCAGCCTGAGCAGGTGTTTTCCAGTTTATGGCTCTTGGAAGAGCTGCTGTTTTTTAACCCACGTTTTCCTGATGAAATGCTCTCCTCCAGGAGCCTGTTGTCTGCCTTTATGTAGGCTGGGTTGGCCAAGCTCTCCTACCTGATTATTCCTAGTTGGTCAAGCTGGAAGTTGGCAACAACTCTTGCTGTTCAGACCAGAATCCGGTCTGTGCATTTTTTGGATGAGGTCCTCACTGAATTCCAGGGGTTGCTTCGGCAACAGACTGCTCAGTAGATGCAGTAAGTTTTTTCAAAGATTGCAGAGAATGAATCCTGTATTCCCTCCCTAGCTGTCTCCCCTTCTGTGGATGAGATCCTTGTGCAACCAGGCAGATTGTTGGTACTGGATGGATTTGGTGAATGTTCCTTTTGCAACCATAACCAAGCAGCAACTCTGTAATATATGAGGCAAAGTGCAGTATTATGCCACCCTCTCCGATCTTCCTGATTCAGCCTGTAGGATGCCTCTGTCTCTGGGTTGGATTACGTTGTACAAACCTCTTCCTAAGTGCTTTAGTGACTTGTAGCAACCAATCATACTGTGCACCATATTACCCCTGAGGTGTTTGCACAGTATCCCTTTTGCTTGGTTCCAGACACCCCTGTTTGATTCCTCTTTTTGTTTTTTTTGCAGCAGTTTTCAGGGGTTTGGGATGAGTTTTCTCCAAGCCCCTGTTTGTTCTGGGAGTGAGACAGTGCTCTCATTTGGCTGGTTTCCGGGTCAGGCAAAACTAGCCCTTTTGAAATCTCACCAGAACATAGTAGCTGGGGTTATGGGGTGTGACGTGCTAGAGCTGTTCCATGTGCACCAATTGTGGCCCAGCTATGGATTGATTATACTTTGCATAAACTGACATGTAACCTGGACACTTTTCGGGTGACTTGGTATTAACAATATTTTGAGTGAACTTGGTGATGATGCTTTAGTGTTGCATGATAAATGTTCACTTAAGTAAACTATGTTTTACTTTTTTTATGAATATCTTTTGTGCGTATATATTGTAATTTTATAACATTTTAAAATAGTTTTTAACTTGATTTTATGTGAATAAAGGTGTTTTTCATATCATCTCTCTCTCCCACTCCCTCCCCCAGTGAGCACTCACCCACTATGTGGGAGAATCCAATCCCCCTGCTCCAATGACTGTATTTATCCGCAGTGCAACAGCTTCAGCAGGAGAGACTGAGGGAGCCCCACATCAGACTATCCCAGAGCCCACTGGTTAGGGCGCTCATCTGAGAGCTGGCAGCTAAATTCCCTGTAAGCTGCGCAGCCACGCAGCAGCCTATTTAGCGTGATGCTGGCGCTCAAGGAACACGCCTGGGTACCTGCCGTGGCTGGGGGAGGGGCGCCCCTCCCCCAACCCCAAACTAGCCCGGCCTCCAACCTGCCGTGGCTGGGGCGCCCCTCCCCCGGCGTGGCCGACACGGTCAGAGAGGCCTGGACCTAGCTACGACTGGGGCAGCCCGGCCCAGACCCAGGCAGGCTAGGGCAGCCCTCCCCCGGCCCAGACCTGCTGGGGCCTGGGGAGGGGCGCCTATCCTCCAGCCCCAGAGCTGCTGTGGTGCAGAGAAGCCCCTCTTCCCCCCAGCCCAGGTGCTGCTGTGGGGAGAGAGCCGGGGGGAGTCCTCTCTCTCCACCGTAGACCCTGAGCACCCTCCTTTACCCCAACCTGTCATCCCTGGCCCCACCCTAGAGCCCGCACCCCCAGCCGGAGCCCTCACACCCCCTGGACCCCAATCCTCTGTCCCAGCCCTGAGCCCCTCATCCCCGGCCCCACCCCAGAGCCCACACGCCCAGCTGGAACCCTCATACCCCTGGACCCCAACCTTCTGCCCCAGCCCTGAGCGCCTCATCTCCAGCCCCACCCCAGAGCCCACACTCCCAGACAGAGCCCTCACACCTCTGCACCCCCACCCTCTGCCCCAACCCTGAGCCCCCCACACACTCTGAACCCCTCGGCCCCACCCCCACCACACAGATTTTGTTATGTGCACCAATATGGAGGTGATGTGTCACACATCACAAAATTCATTCCGCACATGGGTGGGAAAAATTAGAGGGAACACTGGTTGGCAGATACCTGTTCAGATCCTTTCTTCCCCCTGAGGCAGAGCAGGGACTTGAACGGGTGGGGGTGTCTTCCACATCTCAGGTGATTACACTGAGCACTCGGCGAAAAGTTATGAGGGAGGTCCTCCTCTTCCCTCCCTCAGCTGTTCTGTGTAAGTTTTCCTGAGGGGTCCGATCCAGTAGGCATGCCCCAGCAAGTCCCTACCAGATCAGGTCCCGCATGGTAGTTTGGTGACCAAATGCTTGTTTCTCCTTGGTTTCTCCATGGTTCTGGGGCTTAGGCAGGAGATTCGCATCTGAATGCCTAGAGGGAGTCAGCAGTATACATGACCAGGGGCAGAAACATGGGCTTCTAGGGAAATTTTACTGAAAAAACAACCACCACATAGGCGCCAAGTGAATTTAGGCACCTACAGGTTTCAGTGGGAGTTGTGTGCATCGCAGTGGAGCCTACAACAGGGAGTGAGGCGCCTAACTCCTTTTGTGCAAATAGGCCTCAGTGGCTATGCAGCCGTGTCACTGATGCAGGACTGAGTGCCCCTGTGTTCCTTGTCCTGCTCTTTGCTTTTTACCTTATTCTCTGCATTCTGCATCTGCCCTGTGAAGTTTCCAGCCTAACAGAAAAGGATGATGACATTGATGCACCAGGGGTTATATGATATAGCTTTGTCTAATAGTTCATTGCTTATGTTATTTGCAAACATGAATCTATTTACCTACTGCCTATAATGGTGTGGGGGCAGTTCAATAGTGGCTTGATCCAAAGCACACTAAAGTCAATGGAAATATTTGTATTGGTTTCAGTGGACTTTGGATCAGGTTTTATGACTGTAACTCTCCTCAATCACTGCCCACAATTACATTAGGGCAAAATGAAAATTGCAGCATTTGTGCCCAGCGCTAAAAAACATGCCAGCTATTTCAGACTAGAAGGATCTCTCTCCATATGCTCTGATGAATGCCAAATACTATGAAACAAAACATGCAGAGCTGTTAGCTCTATATTTTAGTGTTATTTTACGTTATAGCATTTTGTCAATGAATGTCAGTTAAATCAGAAGCAGAGTCTATGATATATCATAATTAAATTAAAATTACATTGCTTAATTGTAATATATTGCTTAATTATTTCAGGCCTGGCAGTTGAATATTCTGGCTTGTAATAGAAGACACAATTTCCAGTGATGACTTTCAGCTAATTAAAAATTAAGGCAAATGTTGTAATTTATTTACTTATAATTTTGGAGTCACATTTTAAAAAAAAATGTACTGGAAGAGCAAATTTGAAATGTTTCTTAAAAAAAAAAGTAAGGAAAAATAATGAAACAAGTAGATTCCTCTGATCTCTAGGAACAGTCCTCTCTAGATTCATAGTGCAGTTAGAGGTCACAATATCTAATGAGGCATGCACAAATGCTCTGAGACTTGCCATAAAGCCTTCCACCTTTACACACCAAAGACAGTCGTATTTCTAAAACATGTGTACGGGCCTAAAAGGAAAAAAAATCGTGATCCAGAAAAGTTCCCTGCAATACATTTCAAGCTTCTGAACAGCACATATGTGCACAGAGATGGCACCCAATGGCTGCCATTATCATATTACTATTCTATTCCACGGTGATGGTATAAACACTGTGGTGGCATTCTTATAGAGCATAGAGTCTGAATGATTAGTGTACTGTTCTTTTGTAAAATAAAAGTTACTTTAATACTACAGTGTGTTTGTGAAGGTAAAGCTTTACACAATAGTAGCATATTTGCCATTTATGAAGTGACAGCCATAGACACAAGCACAAAAAATAATCAAAACTAAATTTAGGTTAAGAAATAAGTAGCCATGGAATGCGGTTATGATTCCCATTGCAGCATTATTACAGTTTTATTCTACGATTATACTGACCTATATACTACATATGGATTTACAGTTATCAGAAAAAGTGCAGTCTCCTTGTGTTATATTCTAATGCATTTGCCAAACAGCGTAATACTGTCAACATTGCGTGTTTTGAAATACCCAACAGACAATTGTTATCCTTATGTATCCTGATCCCTTTGTGTATCACTATTGCTATCCACACATGTTAGTGCTGAGTTTATTAGAAGTCATATTTAAAGCCTAGATACAAAACAAAGAACCAAACAAGCCGACAGAGAATGTAAAAGTGATATCGGGAGCTCTTATTAAGGAAAATTGTTCTCTTCTATATAGAAATTTGCAGGAACTGGAAACTAATTCTGGGGAGATGATTATCTGAACCACGGAGAATGCTGGAATTTACGGCCCCAATCTCCACTATGCATGAATAATCACTAGAGAATGGACATTCCATTAGTGTCAACTCGGTTTCTTCCTAACTCTTCCTCTGAAGAAGGTACATACCTTTTTAGGGCAGGTATGACACTGTTAATTCTTTAGTATCTGAACAGTCTACAACCACGCAAATCTGAAAATCTTGGGGATTCATCAGAGGAAAGGGGTTTTTTTAATGGAGGCATCTGCCTCTGCCCAGCTGTCCCTGTGCAGGATTCCTTCAAAAGTCCAGCTGCAAGGAGATCCCTTGGAACCCATCTCAAAGGGTCATAATGAGAAGCGGGAGGCAGTGGAAATTTTTATAGACAGAGTTGATGTAACCTATGGGGGGAGAGGGGGTTTAAACCCATGACTTAACTTTGCGTGCTCCCCATCCATAGGACTGGAGAGTTGGAGAAGAGGGAATATGCTGCAGAGGCAGCACTGCCCCCTTTCAAACACATGCACACTGAAGCTGAAATCGGGACATCACACAGGGAAATGGAAGGAGCATGGGGCCATTTGGAAAGAGGCTGACCTCATTAGAATTCTGCTTGACCAGCTCTAAAGTGTTCTTGAAAAGAAACCTGAACTACTTCTAATAGTTAGGTGAAATCTTTGTTATCCTTTCAAGACATGCCACTTAGAGATGTGTGAAATGCTCACAGTGAAACCCCCCCAAGCAGGTGAAACTTGTCAGTTTCAGGTTTCATTGAGAGTGAAACTCACCAAAGTACATCACCTTTTGGCATTCCTTCAGGATGTGCAGGCTAGAGTCTAAATCAGCCAAGTTTCTATGGTTTTCTGCTCTATACATTATGGGCATATCAGGTCCCAGAATGGCGTACAGTATTGGTCCAGCACAGCAGCAGCAAAAGGATCTGGTGGAGCACCTCTAGCCCTGTTGACAAAGAATTGGCGCCATCCCTTCAAGGCAGAGGATCTATTCAGCACCCCAAACATGTTCACCACAATAATTACATTCAGCTTTGAACATAATTACAAAACACATTCTAGGAAAAAAACCCACTAAGATAAAACTAAATACTTGGCAAGTAAAAATTACTTTAGTTGCTCTATCATTTTCTGTTTACAGCTATATCCTATAGCACAATGAAGGTGAGAGACAACATTATTAACCTTCAGTGACAGTAGGGCCAGGATAAGTATGTACTGGGAATGGAGAAAGGTTTCACATTATACTGAAAATGTACCAAATTCCATTAGTTTTTTCTTTAAATGAAGTGAATTCATTATGAACAAAATGGAAGCATTAGCAGTGTGTCTAAAGATATCTGAAATAAATGATCTCTTCCCAGGTTTAAATATTCTGGTGTTAATAATACATTTCTTCCTCATTCATCTCCCCATTAATGAAATAGCCTCTTTTTCTAGCTTCAGTAAATCACATTTATTTTAAAAAGACAAGCTCCAAAAAGAGCTTTTCTAAGCATTTTGTAAAGATAGGCTTGTAACTATGTTTTCAGAAGAATGGACAGGTCATGATAAAGATGTTATATCAAAACAGCC
The DNA here is from genome assembly GCF_965152275.1 of Natator depressus. NCBI lineage: Eukaryota > Metazoa > Chordata > Testudines > Cheloniidae > Natator > Natator depressus. Next base: position 276,821,662 of record NC_134234.1, read on the forward strand.
ATTTCAACACCACCACAGAGCCTTCAAATACAAACTGTATTTACTACGGTTTTAAAGAATGTACAGGAAATGGCCAGTGTTTCTTGTGAAAAAGGCAACATGATGGAGGTGGAATTTAAATCTCCCTGGGACCTATGCTGCCCTTTATGTGGAAGGAATGTGTATGCGAACAATTATGGGCATTATCTGCCTATATAATAGATCCTGTCAAATTAACTTGATATCTTTTTTGATGAGAATACAAGTTTGGTTGACAAAGGTAATAGTGCGGATGTAATAGACAGACTTCTGTAGGGTGTTTGACTTGGTACCACATGACATTTTGAGTAAAAAACTAGAATATAAAATTAACATGGCATACATTAAAAGGATAAAAAATTGGCTAACAGCTAGATCTCAAAATGTAACTGTAAACAGGGAATTATCATCGAATGGGTCTGTTTTCACTGGGGTCCTGCAGGAATCAGTTCTTGGTCCTGCGCCATTTAACATCTTTATTAATGAGGTGGAAGAAAACATAAAATCATCACTGATAAAGTTTGAAGATAACACAAAAATTGAGGGAGTGGTAAATAATGAAGAGGACAGGTCACTGATTCCGAGCGATGTAGATCACTTGGTAAACTGGGCATAAACAAACAATATATGTTTTAATATGGCTAAATGGATACATCTGTCAACAAAGAACATAGGCCATACTTAAAGGATGGAGAATTCTATCCTGGGAAGCAGCGACTCTGAAAAGGACTTGGGGGCAGTAACATTCCAGGGTGAAATCCAGACCAGTGAGGTGCTAGGCAGTGTTCCCTCTAATTTTTTACATCCATGTGCGGAATGAATTTTGTTATGTGCACCAATATGGAGGTGATGTGTGACACATCACCTTCATATTGGTGCACATAATAAAATTCATGTGGTGTGGGTTTGGGTGCCGGGGGTAGGGGGGAGGGGAAGAGGGCTCTGGCTGGAGGTGCAGGCTCTAGGGTGGGACTGGGGATGAGAGGTTCGGGGTGTGGGAGGGGGCTCAGGGCTGGGGCAGAGGGTTGGGGTGCAGTGGATGCAGGCTCTGGGGTGGGGCTGGGGATGAGGAGTTTGGGGTGCAGGCTGCCTCGGGGCTGCGGTGGGGAGAGAGGACTCCCCCCAGACCTCTCTCGCCAAGTGGCCGCAGAAGCTTGCAGCTGGGAGAGAGGCGCCTTTCCCTGGCCATGGCAGCTCCGGCGGGGATGGGCTGGGCCAAGGGAGGTGTTCTTCTCCCCGGCAGCTCCAGTGGTCCTGGCGAGTGGCTCCTCTCTCCAGCAACTCCGGTGGGCCTGGGCTGAAGGAGGGGCTCCTCTGCCCCGGCCGCAGCAAGTCCGGGGCAGGTCCGTGCTGGGGCCGTTGGGGAGGGGTGCCTCTCCCTGCCGCAGCAGGTCCGTGCTGGAGGAAAGGCATCTCTCCCCGCCACAGCCCTGAGCCCCTGCCCGGGGCTTAACAGACAGTTGCACGGCTGCGCAACTTAGAGGGAACTTAGGTGCTGAGTCACTCATGCCCTGCAACTTTGGGTACCCCACAATGTTTTGCTGTTGTAGCTTCCCACTTGGGTCACTCACAATCAGCCTGTCAGCATGCTGGTCATGCTGAGAGTGTCTGTTTATAGCCTTAGCCCATGTCCAGCAACTGGACCACAGCAGCTTGTCAGCACACTCCAGCTATGCACTGGCTTCCAGCAGCCTTGGTTACGACTTTCAGGGTGGCTCCCAACACACTCCTGAATTTCCCCCCAAAAACATGTGTTTTTCACTGTCCAGCCTTGCCTGGACAGTTCAGATATTTTAGGTTTGTTGTCGCTGGCAGGGAACAACATACAACACTTTGCTACCCCAAATGGAGTTACTCAAACAATTCACAACACTGGATTAATTTTGATTAAAGAATAAAACAAGTTTATTTAACTACAAAGAGAGAGATTTTAAGTGAGTACAAGACATTAAAGTCGGAAATAGTTAGAAGAGAAATAAAGATAAAATGCTTCTTAGTACGAAAACTTAGTGAATTAGACTTGGTTCAAGGTGAAATCCCTTACCACATGTTTCCGTAACATTGCTGACCAAATTCTGAGGCCAGGATCTTCACCCAAAGTCCAACGGGTGTTTCTTTTGTCTTCTTAGATGAAAGAGAGAGAGAGATGGATAGGGAGAGATAATTTGGGGTGTTTTTGCCCCTCTTTTATAGTTCAGTCACCCTTTGGACATGCATTTTCCTGAGGGTTACCTTTAGAGGAAGCTCATTCCTGCTAAGGATGGAGACAAGGAGTCTGGTGGTAAAAAAGGTGCCACGATGTTGTTCCATGATCTGTTTGTTCCTGCCTCCCTTCCTTGCCAAAAAAGGCCACTTATAGCTGATTGACCATCAACTTTGATGACAGTTGGCTAGAGGCGTCAGCTTGTCCTCTCTCTTTGAGAAACTGGTTTACGCAGATTTGTCTGGTAAACACATTTCAGACCTAATTTCAGCTTATGTTTATAACTTTATATATAATGTTGTTACACACATTTCATCATGATATTATTGATGAGTGAGTTATTAGTTTTCAAATGATACCTTACAAGGCATATTTTTACAGAGATTATTATAAATGTGCATGGGTGTGAATACAGAGGTGCATTCAGTCACCGGGGCCATGGTGAGTAATCACGGGGTCCCATGTGATGCTGTGGCCAAAAGAGCTAATGAGATTCTGGGATGCATAAACGGGAATCATAAATAGAAGTAGAGAGGTTAATTTACCTCTATATTTGGCATCGGCACGAGTGCTGCAGGAATATTGCATCCGGTTCTGGTATCCACAATTCAAGAAGGATGTTGATAACTTGGAAAGGGTCAAAGAGGAGCCACAAGAATGATTAAAGGAGTAGGAAACATGCCTTGTAGTGATAGACTCAAGGTACTCAATCTATTTAGCTTAACGAAGAGAAGGTTAAGGGGTGACTTACAGTCTGTAAGTACTACAAGGGGAAGAAATATTTGATAAAGGGATCTTCAATCTAGTAGAGAAAGGTATAGAATGATTCAATGGCTGGAAGCTGAAGCTAGACAAATTCAGACAGGAAATAAGGTGTAAATTTTTAACGGTAAGCGTAATTAACCATTGGAACAATTAAGAACATAAGAACGGCCATACTGGGTCAGACCAAAGGTCCATCTAGCCCAGTATCCTGTCTTCCGACAGTGGCCAATAACTAAGGGTCATGATGGAGTCTCCATTACTGACAAATTTTAAATCAAGATTGGCTGTTTTTATAAAATATATGCCCTAGGAATTATTTTGGGGAAGTTCTATGGCCTGTGTTGTACAGGGGGTCAGAGTAGATGATCCGAATGGTCCTGTCTGGGCTTGGAATCTATGAATCTGTTTGTTAAGAAAAGACTCCTCCAGCAGCTCTAGGAACTATCAGGCCAACTGACCGCTGTACATAATCAATATTAAAACTGCTTTCTGATGCTTACCAGGTATATCATATGGAGAATCTTATTGTGTCTGTCGTGGGAATAATATGGCTGAGAGTTGAACCCAGACCTTCAGCTTCAATTTAACATGCTGCATAGCCTCAAAGTGATCACCAGCCATAGGCACATGTCTATTAAGGCCCGGATACACAAAAGTAGTTAGGTGCTTAAATCCCTGTTTTAGGCACCTAAATCCCAGTTTTGGCATCTCTATGGTACACAAAACTCATGCTGAACCCTGTAGGCACCTAGATTTTTGCAATAAACGTTCCCAGAGGTGCCTATGTTTCCACCTTTGGGCATGCACACTGCTGCGTCTCTCTAGACGTCCAGGTCTCTATCTCCTGCCAAAGCTGCAGTGGAAGATTGACATTGGCTAACTAAGTCATGTGCTGAGCCCGATCCAGTAGGTGCCCTCTGAGCACACCTACTAGCTTGTGCCCCTCAGGCAAGTTCACACAAAACAGCTATGGGGTGAGAGGAGGACATCAATTATAACTTTTAGCCTAGGGATGAGGATACTCATCTTGGATGTGGGAGACCCCCCAGCTGAAGTCTCCTCTCTGTCTCAGGGGGAAGAAGGGATGTGAAAAGGGGTCCGACATCTGTCAGAGCTAACCACTAACCTGTGGGATATTCAGATGTGGGGTTCCTTCAATCTATCCCGTTGAAGCTGTTGCTTAACTTCAAAAATCATCACCTCACTGCAGGCTGACTTAGGGACCTATCTCTGAGAGAGGGTCACACATCCCTCTGGTCAGCATCTCCCATTGGTTAGCTTAAGTGGCTCCTTACCTAGAATTCTGGCTTTTGTGAAGGTGCCTCTCTCCCCGCATTCATTGTATAAAGCGTCTAGGGGCCTAACTCAGGCTTTGCAAATCTCAATGATTTTCTAGGTGCCTAAAAGTTAGGTGCCGTGACGCTCAGCAACACAACACCTAATTCCTTTTGTGTATCCAGGTCAAAGTTACTACTTTGCGACTCAAAATATTTCTCCAGGGCTATAGCACTACATTAAAACGGTCATCAGTCTCTTGTCAAACAGTCATACACAAAACTGAAAAACAGCCACTCAAAAAGCATGCAGTACTACCGAGCCCTGTTACCAGTACCAACCATTTAAAAGCTCTAGGACTGCCACCTTTCATTGGTTAGGCAGATAACACAAGATCAACTCCTGGTTCAAAACAATTCTGAACTTTCTTCCAAAGAACACTGTGTTTCTGGGCCAAAAATGGGATTTACAGTAATTGGATCGAGAAGCATAAATGGCATATAGAATTTCTATCTTAGCCTTTACATTGCACGTGCTTCCATTAATTTTCATTTTGCGACATGCTTAGATAATACATCAGCCCAATGTAATGATAAGTAATATCAGTCAACATTCAGTTTCTGGGTGGGATTTTCAAAAGTGCTCAGGACTAGTG